>NC_057808.1:416360441-416701558 GCF_018294505.1 Triticum aestivum | reverse complement strand
CCACGGGCACCCCTCCACCGTCTACTGTTCATCCAGCCCTCCACACCACGGGGTCCTGTTCAACCACCCCTCCACGGGCACCCCTCCACCGTCTACTGTTCATCCAGCCCTCCACACCACGGGGTCCTGTTCATCCAGAGGCAATGCCACCGCTCACTGTTCATCCACCCCCTCCCCCACAACGCTCACTGTTCATCCAATCGATCGGCTTCAGTTAGCAGCAGTAGCGAAGGAATCGCTCGATCGGGTTCAGTTAACAGCCATCGATCGATCGCTCGGGTTCAGTAACGCGTAGCCTGCAGTGCAATCGCTCGGGTTCAGTTAGAGCCCAACGCCTCGCTCGGGTTCAGTTAGAGCCAACGCCTCGCACACACTCGTGTAGGTGTACGAGAGAAACGCGCATCGCTCGGCCCCCGACCTCCCACCGTAACCGGGAACTCCCCGAAATTTTCCTCCCCCTCGCTTCTACCACGGTTTTTCTGTCATGGACAGCCCAAAGAATGTCATGCAGCTGCATCTCCGGCCCGCCCAGGACGAAAAGCCCATTTTCTGTCATGATTTTTTTTCATAGAAGTAGGAGCCCACCACATCTATGATGGTACCGGGTTTTGTCACAAATATCGTCATAGAAGTGTCATATGTATGACAGAAATTTTTTTCGTTCGGCCCAAAATGTCACGCATGTGTCTTTTTTTTGTAGTGTACCTAGGCCGACCAGATTGGACTCAACTAAGCTGACAAGTTTCTGACCAGAAACTTGGTCGCCAAGTTTGGCCACCTTCTAGAATGCCATTAGGGTTGATCTCCTGGGGTTTAGGGTTTCTTAGGAGGGTGTTTAAGCTCAAGAAAGATCAAGGCTAAAAACTCAAGGAAAAATGTACTTGTTGTACAAACCGGGAGTTTGGGCCAGAAGTGAAAAGATTTTCTACAGCAAAAATATTACAAAAAGTGATGTAATATTTTTGCATGGGAAGGTGTGCCAAGGTTCTAAGAATATTTAGGATTTATCTCAGATTTTTCTGAGCAAGTAAAATTGGGGTTGCTTTGGAGCACAAGTTTCTGAATTGAATTTCAGAGGGAAAAATGAATATTTTTCTTTTATGAAAAATATTCATTTGATTATTTCGGAGATTTATCAGAGGAATAAAGTAGATAGGTCACTTGGGTGAAAGTCAAGGATATGCCTAAGTGACAAGTCCATTTGAAATGATTCCAAAATCCAAATCAAGTCAGGGCAAAACCACGATAAAAACCAGGTCTGGAAAAGAGAGAGAAGGCAAGTCCGCAAAAAGAGAGAAGGCAAAATCCAGGCTGTCACAAACCTCCCCACTTAAGATGAATCTCGTCCTCGAGATTCGGTTGCTTGGGAAAACCATTCTGGGTATGCAGTCCTTAAAAATTCCTCTCTTTCCCAGGTTGCTTCCTCTTCGGTGTGGTGCTCCCACTGAACCTTGTAAAACCTTATTTCTTTGCTGCGAGTGACCCTTTCTGTCTTATCCAATATTCTGATTGGCTTTTCCTCATAGGTTAAATCCTTAGCCAATTCTATCTCTGCCATATCAGTCCTTTTCTCCGGTGGCGAGATACACCTTCTTAGCTGGGTATGTGAAATACGTTGTGTACTTCTGACAGTTCTGGTGGCAATTCCAACTGATATGCAACTATTCCGACTCTGGCCATGACCGGGAATGGAGCGATATATCTGGGTGCCAATTTTCCGCGGGTCTGAAACCTCTTGACTCCTTTCATAGGGGTGACTCGGAGATATACGTGTTCTCCGGGTTCGAAGCTAATCTGACGATGTTTGGCATCATAGTAGCGCTTCTATCGGGATTTGGCCAGTTGCAGTCTGTCTCAGATTTCCTTGACTTGCTTCTCCGCTTCGAGCATTAAGTCAGTCCCAAAAATGCGGCTGTCTCCGGTTTGAGTCCAGTTCAATGGAGTGCGGCATTTCCGGCCATACAGGGCTTCATAGGGTGACATCTTTAAGCTGGCCTGGAAACTATTGTTGTAGGAAAACTCGGCGTAGGGCAGACAGTCTTCCCACTTGGCCCCTTGGGCCAATGTACATGCCCGGAGCATATCTTCGAGTATTTCATTTACTCGCTCAGTCTGTCCATCTGTCTGAGGATGATAAGCCATGCTGTATTTCAGAGCGGTCCCCAAGGCTTGATGTAGTCAGGACCAAAATGCGGAGGTGAAGAGAGATCCCCTATCAGAGGTGATAGTCTTGGGTACTCCATGTAGACTGACGATTCTTGATACATACAGCTGTGCAAGTTGGTTTGCACGGGTATGTGGTCCAGATAGGAATGAAATGTGGCACCTTTGTTAAGGTGTCCGCTATGACCCATATTGCGTTGTTTCCTCAATGGGACCTTGGTAGTCCGGTGATGAAATCCATGCAGATATCATCCCATTTCCATTGGGATATCGGTAGAGGCAGGAGGAGTCCGGCGGGTTTTGGGCGTTCCGCCTTTACCTTATTGCATACGTCGCAACAGGCCACAAAGTATGCGATGTCTTTCTTCATTCCATCCCACCAAAATACCTGACGAAGGTCCTCATTTTTGTACCACCGGGGGTGAATTGAGTATGGTGCTTCATGCGCTTCTGCCAAAATTTTCTTCTTCAAACTTTCTTGGTTGGGTACGCAAAGTCTTCCTCGGAACCTTAGCGAACCTTGCTGATCCATAGAGAAGTCTGGTGCACGCCCTTGTTGCACCTTCTGAACACATATTTTTAACACCTTATCATTCGCTTGCGCGCTGCGGATTTCTTCTTCGAGAGTAGGGGCAACTTCCAATATATTGGCAAGACGGGCGTCGGTGATTACCAAATTGAGCTGCATGATTTCTTCATAAAGCTCAGTTGGCAAGGAATCCATTAGAGCGTTAAGGTTGGCTGGTTTGCGGCTGTGGGCGTCAGCCACCACATTAGCTTTGCCCGGGTGATAATTTATCTCGAGGTCGTAGTCCTTAACCAATTCGAGCCATCTTCGATGTCGAAGGTTCAAATCGGGCTGAGTGAATATATACTTGATACTCTTGGTCGGTGAATATCTGGCACTTCTTTCCAATCAGATATTGTCTCCAGATTTTTAAAGCGTGCACCACCGCGGCCAATTCCAAATCATGAGTAGGATAGTTTCCTTCGTGTTGCCGCAGTTGGCGAGATGCATAAGCCACCACTTTGCCATCTTGCATGAGTACACACGCAAGTCCTTTTCTGGATGCGTCGCAGTAGACATCAAAACTGTGGTAGATGTCTGGAAGTGTTAATACTGGTGCCGATGTCAGCCTGATTTTTAACTCATTGAAACTTCGTCCGTAGTCCTCAGTCCACACGAACTTCTTATCCTTCTTAAGAAGCTCAGTCATTGGCTTGGCGATCTTGGAGAATCCTTCGATAAAGCGGCGATAATATCCGGCTAGTACAAGGAAACTCTGGATTTCTGAGACTGTTGTGGATGCGGACCAATCAAGTACATCCTTCACCTTGCTTGGGTCCACTGAGATTCCTTCTGACGAGAGGACATGCCCGAGGAATCCCACTTGTTGGAGCCAAAACTCACATTTGCTGAATTTGGCATGAAGTTGATGGTCACGAAGCCTTTGTAGAACTGCTCGAAGATGTTCCTTGTGTTCGTCCTTGCTCTTGGAGTAAATGTGGATGTCATCAATGTACACCACCACAAATTTATCCAAGAACTCCATAAACACCTTGTTCATCATATGCATAAAGAAGGCAGGGGCGTTGGTGAGGCCGAAGGACATAACGGTGTATTCATAAAGACCGTACCGAGTGGTGAACGTGGTCTTAGGAATATCTTCCTTCTTTATTCTGAGTTGATGATATCCAGTCCTCAAATCAATTTTTTAGAAGACTTTGGCCCCACTGAGTTGATCAAACAGATCGTCAATCCTTGGCAGTGGATACTTGTTTTTGATGGTGACGTCATTTAGCTGTCGGTAGTCTACGCACATTCATAGACTGCCGTCCTTTTTGTCCATGAAGATTACTGGTGAACCCCATGGTGAAGAGCTTGGATGGATGTATCCTTTCTGCAGCATCTCATCCAGTTGTTTCTTCAATTCCACCAATTCCGAGGAAGGCATCCGGTAATATTTCTTGTGTATCGGAGTGGTTCCAGGCACCAAGTCAATTGCAAACTCCAATTCGCGGTCTGGTGGCATGCCTAGTAATTCTTCAGGAAATACGTCCGGATACTCACTGACCACAGGAATTAATACCACCTCTTCTGCCACGGCTGCGAAAACCATATCTTTTGTGGGTATGCGCTTGCGGGCATAAAAACTTGTTGTGCGACCTTCCATATTTTTTAGGGTAACTTATCTGGTCACACAGCTGATGCAGACTTGATATTGAGTTAACCAATTCATGCCCAGAATGACGTCCAATTTGTTGGAATCGATGATTATCAATGATGTTGGAAACTTGACGCCCTTAATGTCAATCTCCAAATTTCGGCAGACGAGATTGCTTCTGAGTAGGGATCCCGGGCATTGTACCAGCATGTGCTTTCCCAAAATCGAGCAAGGAAAATTGTTTTGGGAAGCAAAACTCCGCGAAATAAAAGAGTGGGAAGCCCCAGAGTCAAATAAAATTACGGTGGGTATGTCGTTAACAAGAAACATACCAATGATGACTTCCGGGTCCTCTTGGGCTTCGTCCGCGGAGATGTGATGAATTTGCCCTTGGATCATATCTGGGGCGGAATACGGCTCCATGTAGTTGACTTGTGGATGAAATGGAGCTGCATGCTTGTTGTTCTTGGGACACTGTCTGGCGTAGTGTTCGGTTTGACCACATCTGAAACATGAATTGTTGCGCTGACAATCTTCACGCACCGGGCTAGTCACGACGTTCTTGACTTGAGTGGTAGTCTTGTTGACATTCTGCTGCCAGTTGGGTTTATAGTCCACCTGAGTCTGTTGCCAAGTACGAGCCTTTTGCACGGGTTGCATATCCTTCTTCGGCTCGAATTTGCACTTGTGGTCATTAACAACGGGCTTGTTGTCGTGTAGAAGCTTGTGTTCCCTTTCTGCGATGAGGGCCTTGTTCACCAGAGTCAGGAAGTCTGGGAAATCGAACATGCTGAGAGTGCACCTGAGATGCTGATTCAGGCCTCCAAGGAACCGGTCGATCTTCCACTCTTCTGTGGCAACATCGTGGAGAGAATAGCGGGCCAAATGGTTGAATTTGTTTAGATACTCGTTGACGATCGTGCTGCCTTGAGTGAGAGCGAGGAATTCACGCTGCTTGATTTTCATGATTCCAGTGGGAATATGATACTTGCCGAAATGATCCTTGAATTTTGTCCAGGTAATTTCCTCATCCGCGGGCCATATTGCCTTAGCATTATCCCACCATATAGCGGCACCTCCTTCGAGATAATGCGTTGTGAGGGGACCTTGTCTCCTTCTTCAGTGCGGGCAATCTCCAGTTTCCTCTCAATGGTCCTTAGCCAGTCGCCGGCGTCCAAGGGATCAATTACTTGGCTGAAGCTGGGAGGATTGGTTCGCTGAAAATCTGACAGCTTGGAGTGATGACCATTCTGATTTCCGTTCTGCCCAACCATAACTTGCACACTTTTCAGGACTTCCAGCAGGTCGTTGCTCCTTCTTTCTTCAAACATTCGCAGGATTTGATTGGTGGACGGCGAATGTGACGGTGGAGGCGGAGGTGGCTGGTACGGCTCGGGGGAATGTCCTGCCTATCATGCGGAGCGACGGACAGGGACATCCTCACAAGCTTGGCTGCTGCTGCCTCCACGCGTCATCCTATTTTTCGTTTTCCGAATACATAGCAACCATGATGAGAAAATTCCAAATGGGAGGAAAGCCAATGACAAAACCCGAAAGAAAACAGCGAATGAAAACCAAGGCGAATAAAAAGTTCCAACATAATTATACATAGTCCAACATGGAAGTAAACATCACAACGAGTCTACTACCCTCATATTAAGCATCATGACAGTGCGATTACAGCCATACATCATGCTCATGGCTATAGCGATACTCTAACGGTCTACTGCTCGGTCGGTGCTGCTGCAGGCTCGTCTCCTGAGCCGAACCCAGATCCTGAACTGATAGTAGACACCTCCGGGGGAAGAGAGACACGACGACGCTCCCTCGAGGGCTCTCCCTCAGGGGCAGGCGGGGGATGGGATCTAAGCATAGGAGCGGCAGGAGTAGCGACAAGGGAAGACCATGCAGCAGGAGCACTGCGAGGGTTCACCGTCAGTGGGTTAACGGTACCCTACGAGGTCGTCGGGGGAACGGAGGCGGAAGGAACCGGAGCAGAAGTATAGATGACAGCGGGAAGGGGGTTCCTTATACGAGCAGCCGCGAGAGCTGCGCGAGCGCGTGAAAGCTCCCGACCTAACTCGTAGTTCAGGAGATAACTAGCGGTGATGTAGCGAGAAAGGTGGCTAGTGGGACGATCGCATGCCGGGTTAATCAAAGGAAAGCGGATACGCCCATTCTCGTGCGGAGATGGGTAGTAGAAAAGACCAGGGTGGGTGTGCATGCGAACCTCGTTGTAGCGCAAGTCTACAAGAGCCTCGATAGAAGCAAACTGAACCGCCTGAGATGGCGTAAAAGCAAGACCACTCTTCGAACAAGTGTAAGCGCGGGATGGGGAACTGTGGTGTAGAGTGACCTCAGCATAATACTCATACAATGCACCGGCCAGATGCTCGCGATACACCCGATACTCTGGATCAGCACCCTCTGGGTAGAGTCGTCGCCACACGTTCTGAAGCAGGTGCGGTGATGTGCACGGAGCTGGCTCAGGATGGTACAAGATCGGTACTGGTGCCATCTACACTCACAAACCATACGGTTAGTACTAACAACAAATAAACATGCGTGCAATGCAGCAACCAATTTCTAGGACTACCGACACTCAAACGAAACTATCTACCATTTTACTAACGCACTAACGGTCTAGCATGTCCTACAATCAGCGCGGCTTTGATACCAAGCGTTGTGGCACCCCGACTCAGGGCAACCGGTTTACCTTGCATTGCCAGCCCAGAGATCAAGTCTTCTGGCAATACACAACAACATGGTACAGAAACAACCGCTTTATTGATACTAGCGGATTACATAGGTCTGATATTACATCTAGATTGGAGGCCAAGCGGCACAGACGGTGCTGCTGGACAGTATGTACATTATTAAATGAACATGACGGGGCCTCGATCACACAAACTACGCGGCAGCGGAAGAACGACGAAGTAGCACTCCATAGCACAGGGACACCGACGTGGACACGGCCTAGACACGAGATGCGCTCCGATGTGAACTGACTTGCCTGAAAGTTGGCATAACACGTCAGGTCAGTACATTGAATGTACTTGCAAGCTCACAACAAACATAAGCACGATGACATACAATATCATGATAATTAACCAGATTAATTTAACACAAGAAACACTACATATGCAATGCAAACAATACGTGCTCCGAGTCTCATGGACTCGCTTACCAGACGGTTACCTCGTAACCAAACGGTGACCGCACCGGGGTCACACCTGAAACCAAATCACTCATGAACACCTCAAGAGTTCATGATTCACCACGAACAAAAGCATCACAAATATCATTTAGTTTGCCAGTTTTATTAGAAAAGTTGATCCATGGTGTGACTTACTCACGAGTTATGCCCATAACCAAGGATGCGGCTATCGATAGATTAAATACACTCTGCAGAGGTAGCGCACTTTACCCACACTACGGAACACCTAGCCTCGCATTCCCATTCGGGTGGACCAAAGAATTCCGACGAAACCCTCCCTTTGTCATGCACTCTCCCCGGCCACTCAGACCAACTCCCTCTCAGGGCTAGGTCTTGGGTGGCCCCGTGTCTACCAAAGACACCAACGGCCACCATCGTGGCAAAACGGTCCCAAACGGGGACAAGGTACCATAAAAAACAAAAACGAGCACACAAGGTTATGTCTGCCTACCGGGCCAGGGTATGCACGCCCATAACCTTCCCTCGCGGGAGGCAGTAGGCACCGGTGAGAGCCACAACAAAGGACCGAATCAAGACCTTCCCATAAGGTAAATGTGGTCGCACTGAATTAAAAACCAGATTCAGTGGCACCATGAGGTGATCAACATCATATTTAAGTTGGACTTAATCAAGTTTAACTTTGATAAAACCTTTTTATCGTAAACTTGATATAATACAAAAGAATCATGCAACTACTCGTCATGCAAGGCAGACAACTCATATTCATGGATCAAGCTAACCACATAATCATCTTGCAACACTTAAAGATCAAAACTTTCTGGTTATAACTCATTTTTTATTATCAAGCAATATTTTATTTAGTTCTTTATTTAAATGAAAATATCACTTGTAAAATAGCTACCATTAATTTCCATAGCAATATGTATAGTGCAAAACCTTACTCTACTTAACCACACGACTTCATGCATTCAACCAGTAACTAAAACAAGCATATCAAGCAGAATAAAGTAACTAGTAATTTACCAAAGTTATTTATCAAATTTTAAATGCAAATAAGAACTCATATTCAAGTAGAAAATCATAGATATTGAAATAACACCATCCAAATGCTGGTGTGGCTTGCCTTAGTGGAGGATCACACCCCTCTTGGTTTGCCTCAAGACAAGCTTCTCCTTCTGAAAAGAATTTAAAACCACAAAAGAAAAATTGTCAAAACACATTCTGAAAATCACCAGAAATTCTAGGCAGAAAGGAAAAATCCACGTTTTGGTGTGCTGCTAGAGCTTTCTGAAACAAAGAAAATGCAAAAAGAATCAAATCATTTGGACTTATGGTTTAGAAATGGTGGCTGGTCAAAGTTCAGTCAAATTTCTGAATAATATTTGAATTAAACAAAAATCCTAGGGGGTGACGTCGAAGGTGTAAAACAGAAATACGCCTCCACTCGTACCACTTCGGGCACGAGTGGTGAGACCGACAGGTGGGTCCCGTGCGTCAGGTGAGAGGGGGGTGAGTGAGATCAGAGAGAGGCGGGGCTTAGCCGGAGCTCACGCCGGCGACGAGGGGGTTTGGGGCTAGGCTGGAGGGATAGGATTGAAGCGGGGCTCGAGGCGCACCTGCCCGTACCCGTAGCTTGGTGAGGGGTGGACGGACCTGCTCGTGGTCGAGCTCGCAAGCTTCAGTGGCGGACGGGGTTTGCCGGAGAGGTTGAAGACGACGGCTAGGGGTGGCTCCGAGGGCTCGGCGGCGTCCAGGAAGCACCAACAGGTCACCAATGCCCCGCCCAAGCAGTTGCTTGAGCTCGAGAGGCACCGGAGAGCGGCGGCTAGCCTGCGGGGATCGCCGGAGTCCTCTGGTTGGGGCGACGGCCAGAGGCCTACCCGACCGAGCTGCTGCTCGTCTACGTGTTCGTGGAGTGGTGTGGAGCGGTGCTTGGCTAGAAAGCGAGGAGGGGAGCGCTATATATAGCTGGGGCGAAGGGGGGGAACGTGTCGCCACCGGAGCTCTCTGGACACGCGGCAAACGGCGACGAGAAGCTCCAATGCGAGGGGGAAAATGCTCAGCGTCAATGCAGGAGCTTGCCCACGCTCGCGGACGAGCACAGGAGGCGGTGGGGGAAGTGGACAAGCGCACGCGCGCACTGTGGTGTTTTGGCCGCGACGTGCCCGTGCTTGCTGCAGCGGTCCGGCGTCGGCGAGCGCCAGGGAGCAGTCAAGGGTGATGGGTCGTGGCTTGTGGAGCGGCGCGGCAGTCGTCGAGACGCTGCCACGCACCATGTCCTCACGCGGTCACCAAGCTGGCATGGTCAAAACGACGCCCAGGAGCGGCCAAACTTTGTCTACGTGCTTGACCGTGAAGTGTTTAGTCTAGGAGGGGTGATGGTTCATACCCAGGCCGACCAGATTGGACTCAACTAAGCTGACAAGTTTCTGACCAGAAACTTGGTCGCCAAGTTTGGCCACCTTCTAGAATGCCATTAGGGCTGATCTCCTGGGGTTTAGGGTTTCTTAGGAGGGTGTTTAAGCTCAAGAAAGATCAAGGCTAAAAACTCAAGGAAAAATGTACTTGCTGTACAAACTGGGAGTTTGGTATAGAAGTGAAAAGATTTTCTACAGCAAAAATATTACAAAAAGTGATGCAATATTTTTGCATGGGAAGGTGTGCCAATGTTCTAAGAATATTCAGGACTTATCTTAGATTTTTCTGAGCAAGGAAAATTGGGGTTGCTTTGGAGCACAAGTTTCTGAATTGAATTTCAGAGAGAAAATTGATTATTTTGGAGATTTGTCAGAGGAATAAAGTAGATAGGTCACTTGGGTGAAAGTCAAGGATATGCCCAAGTGACAAGTCCATTTGAAATGATTCCAAAATCCAAATCAAGTCAGGGCAAAACCACGATAAAAACCAAGTCCGGAAAAGAGAGAGAAGGCAAGTCCGGAAAAAGAGAGAAGGCAAAATCCAGGCTGTCACATCACGTGACCATTTAGATGACTAGAGGCATGGCTATCTAAGTGGGAGTTCTTAAGTAATATGATTAATTGAACTTTAATTTATCATGAACTTAGTCCTGATAGTATTTGCATATACTATGTTGTAGATTAATAGCTCGCGTATAGCTTTCCCGTTTTATTTTCATATGTTCCTAGAGAAAACTAAATTGAAAGATGATAGTAGCAATGATGCGGAGTAGGTCCGTGATCTAAGGATTATCCTCATTGCTACACAAAAGTATTATTTCCTTGATGCACCGCTAGGTGAAGGACCTATTGCAGGAGCAGATACAGACCCTATGAACGTTTGGCAAAGCTCGGTATGATGACTACTTGATAGTTTAGTGCAGCATGCTTTATAGCTTAGAACCGGGACTTCAAAAACGTTTTGAATGCCACGGAGCATATAAGATGTTCCAAGAGCTGAAATTTGTATTTCAGACTCATGCCCAAGTCGAGAGGTATGAGACCTCTGACAAGCATTTTTCCTACAAGATGGAGGAGAATAGCTCAACCATGAGCATGTGCTCAGAATGTTTGAGTACTACAATCGCTTGAATCAAGTGGGAGTTAATCTTCCAGATAAGATAGTGATTGACAGAGTTCTCTAGTCACTATCACCAAGTTACTAGAACTTCGTGATGAACTATAATATGTAAGGGATGACGAAAACGATTCCCGAGCTCTTCGCGATGTTGAAATCAGCGAAGGTAGAAATCAAGAAAAGTATCAAGTGTTGATGGTTGACAAGGCCACTAGTTTCAAGTAAAAGGGCAAGGGAAAGAAAGGGAAATTCAAGAAGAATGGCAAGCAAGTTGCCACTCCCATGAAGAAGCCCAAAGCTAGACCCAAGCCTGAAATTGAGTGCTTCTACTGCAAAGGAAATGGTCACTGGAAGTGGAACTGCCCTAGATACTTGGCGGATAAGAAGGATGGCATAGTGAACAAAGGTATATTTGATATACATGTTATTGATGTGTACTTTACTAGTGTTCATAGTAACCCCAGGGTATTTGATACTGGTTTAGTTGCTAAGATTGGTAACTCGAAACGGGAGTTGCAGAATGAACAGAGACTAGTTAAGGGTGAAGTGACGATGTGTGTTGGAAGTGGTTCCAAGATTGATATGATCATCATCACACACTCCCTATACTTTCGGGATTAGTGTTGGATCTAAATAAATGTTATTTGGTGTTTGCGTTGAGCACGAATATGAATGGATCATGTTTATTGCAATACGGTTATTCATTTAAGTCAGAGAATAATTGTTGTTCTGTTTACATGAATAAAACCTTCTATGGTCATACACTTAATATAAATGGTTTATTGAATCCCGATCGTAGTGATACACATATTCATAATATTGAAGCCAAAAGATGCAAAGTTAATAATGATAGTGCAACTTATTTGTGGCACTGCCGTTTAGATCATATTGGTGTAAAGCGCATGAAGAAACTCCATGTTGATGGGCTTTTGGAATCACTTGATACTTGCGAACCATGCCTCATGGGCAAGATGACTAAGACTCCGTTCTCCGGAACAATGGAGCGAGCAACTGACTTATTGGAAATAATACATACTGATGTATGTGGTCCGACGAGTATTGAGGCTCGCGGTCGGCATCGTTATTTTCTGGCCTTCACAGATGATTTGAGCAGATATGGGTATATCTACTTGATGAAACATAAGTCTGAAACATTTGAAAAGTTCAAAGAATTTCAGAGTGAAGTGAAAAATCTTCATAACAAGAAAATAAAGTTTCTGCGATCTGATCGTGGAGGTGAATATTTGAGTTATGAGTTTGGTCTTCATTTGAAACAATGTGGAATAGTTTCACAACTCATGCCACCTGGAACACCACAGCGTAATGGTGTGTCCGAACATCGTAACCGTACTTTATTAGATATGGTGCGATCTATGATGTCTCTTACTGATTTGCCACTATCGTTTTGGGGTTATGCATTAGAGACAGCTGCATTCACGTTAAATAGGGCACCATCTAAATCCGTTGAGATGACACCATATGAACTGTGGTTTGGCAAGAAACCTAAGCTGTCGTTTCTTAAAGTTTGAGGTGGCGATGCTTATATGAAAAAGTTTCACCTGATAAGCTCAGACCCAAATCGGAGAAAAGCGTCTTCGTAGGATACCCAAAGGAAACTATTGGGTACAGCTTCTATCACAGATCCGAAGGCAAGATTTTCGTTGCTAAGAATGGATCCTTTCTAGAGAAGGAGTTTCTCTCGAAAGAAGTGAGTGGGAGGAAAGTATAACTTGATGAGGTAATTGTACCTTCTCCCGAATTGGAAAGTAGTTAATCACAGAAATTAGTTCCAGTGATTCCTACACCAATTAGTGAGGAAGCTAATGATGATGATCATGAAACTTCAGATCAAGTTACTACCGAACCTGTAGGTCAACCAGAGTAAGGTCCACACCAGAATGGCACGGTAATCTTGTTCTGGAGGTCATGTTACTTGACCATGACAAACCTACAAACTATGAGGAAGCGACGATGAGCTTGGATTCCGCAAAATGGCTTGAGGCCATGAAATCTGAGATGGAATCCATGTATCAGAACCAAGTATGGACTTTGGTTGACTTGCCCGATGATCGGCAAGCCATTGAGAATAAATGGATCTTCAAGAGGAAGACGAACACTGATAGTCGTGTTACTATCTTCAAAACTCGACTTGTCGAAAAAGGTTTTTGACAAGTTCAAGGTGTTGACTACGATGAGATTTTCTCACTCGTATCGATGCTTAAAGTCTATCGGAATCATGTTAGCAATTGCCACATTTTATGAAATCTGGCAAATGGAAGTCAAAACTGCATTCCTTAATGGATCTCTTAAAGAAGAGTTGTATATGATGCAACCAGAAGGTTTTGTCGATCCTAAAGGTGCTAACAAAGTGTGCAAGCTCCAGCGATCGATCTATGGACTGGTGCAAGCATCTCGGAGTTGGAATATATGCTTTGATAAGATGATCAAAGCATATGGTTTTATATAGACTTTTGGTGAAGACTGTATTTACAAGAAAGTGAGTGGGAGCACTACAGCCTTTCGGATAAGCATATGTGAATGACATATTGTTGATCGAAAATGATGTAGAAATTTCTGGAAAGCATAAAGGAGTGTTTGAAAGGAGTTTTTCAAAGAAAGACCTCAGTGAAAGCTGCTTACATATTGGGCATCAAGATCTATAGAGATACTTCAAGACACTTGATAAAGACTTTCGATGAGTACATACCTTGATAAGATTTTGAAGAAGTTCAAAATGGATCAGTCAAAGAAGAAATTCTTGCCTGAGTTGTAAGGTATAAAGTTGAGTAAGACTCAAAGCCCGACCACAGAAGTAGATAGAGAGAGAATGAAAGTCATTCCCTATGCCTTAGTCATAAGTTCTATAAAGTATGCCATGTTGTATACCAGACTAATTGTGTACCTTGCCATGAGTTTGGCAAGGGGGTACAATAGTGATCCAGGAGTAGATCACTGGACAGCGGTCAAAATTATCCTTAAAGGACTAAGGAAACATTTTCTCGGTTATGGAGGTGATAAAGAGTTTGTCGTAAAGAATTACGTCGATGCAAGTTTTGACACCGATCTGGATGACTCCGAGTCTCGATCTAGATACATATTGAAAGTGGGAGCAATTAGCTAAAGTAGCTCCGTGCAGAGCATTGTAGACATAGAAATTTGCAAAATACATACGGATCTAAATATTGCAGGCCCGTAGACTAAAATTTCTCTCACAAGCAAAACATGATCATACCTTATTACTCTTGGGTGTCAATCACATAGTGATGTGAACTAGATTATTGACTCTAGTAAACCTTTTGAGTGTTGGTCACATGGCGATATGAACTATGGGTGTTAATCACATAAAGATGTGAACTATTGGTGTTAAATCACATGGCGGTGTGAACTACATTATTGACTCTAGTGCAAGTGGGAGACTGAAGGAAATATGCCCTAGAGGCAATAATTAAGTTGTTATTTATATTTCCTTACATCATGATAAATGTTTATTATTCATGCTAGAATTGTATTAACCGGAAACTTAGTACATGTGTGAATACATAGACAAAATAGAGTGTCCCTAGTATGCCTCTACTTGACTAGCTCGTTTATCAAAGATGGTTATGTTTCCTAACCATATACATGTGTTGTCATTTGATGAACGGGATCACACCATTAGGAGAATGATGTGATGGACAAGACCCATTCGTTAGCTTAGCATTATGATCATTACAGTTTCATTGCTACTGCTTTCTTCATGAGTTATACATGTTCCTCAGATTATGAGATTATGCAACTCCCGAATACCGGAGGAACACTTTGTGTGCTATCAAACGTCACAATATAAATGGGTGATTATAAAGATGCTCTACAGGTGTCTCCGAAGGTGTTTGTTGGGTTGGCATAGATCAAGATTAGGATTTGTCATTCTATATACCGGAGAGGTATCTTTGGGCCCTGGCGGTAATGCTCATCACTATAAGCCTTGCAAGCAATGTGACTAATGAGTTAGTTGCGGGATGAAGTATTACGGAATGAGTAAAGAGACTTGCCGATAACGAGATTGAACTAGGTATGATGATACCGACGATCGAATCTCGGGCAAGTAACATACCGATGACAAAGGGAACAACGTATGTTGTTATGCGGGTTGACCGATAAAGATCTTTGTAGAATATGTAGGAGCCAATATGAGCATCTAGGTTTCGCTATTGGTTATTGACCGGAGATGTCTCTCGGTCATGTCTATATAGTTCTCGAACCCGTAGGGTCCACACGCTTAACGTTCGATGACAATTTGTATTATGAGTTATGTGTTTGATGACCGAAGCTTGTTCGGAGTCCCAGATTAGATCACGGACGTGACGAGGAGTCTTGAAATGGTCAAGACATAAAGATTGATATATTGGACCATGTTATTTGGACACCGGAAGTGTTCCGGATAGTTTCGGGTAAAAACGGAGTGCTGGAGGGGTTACCGGAACCCCCCGAGGGAACTAATGGGCCACCATGGGCCTTATTGGAGAGAGAGGAGGGCCGCCAGGGCAGGCCGCGCCCCCCCTTAGCAGTCCAAATTGGACAAGGGAAAGGGGCGGCACCCCCTTTCCTGCTCCCTCTCCCTCTCCTTCCTTCCCTCTCTCTTCCTTGTGGAGGAATCCTACTAGGACTAGTAGTCCTAGTAGGACTCCCTCTCCTTGGGCGCGCCCCTAGGGTCGGCCGGCCTTCCCCTCCCTCCTTTATATACGGGGGCAGGGGGCACCCTAGAACACACAAGTTTCTCTTAACCGTGTGCGGTGCCCCCTCCATAGTTACACACCTCGATCATATCGCCGTAGTGCGTAGGCGAAGCCCTGCGCCGGTAACATCATCATTACCGTCACCACGCCATCGTGCTGATGGAAATCACCCTCGTCCTCAACTGGATCAAGAGCACGAGGGACGTCATCGAGCTAAACATGTGCTAAATGCGAACGTGCCGTACGTTCGGTACTTGGATCGGTTGGATCGCGAAGAAGTTCGACTACATCAACCGCGTTACTAAACGCTTCCGCTTTCGGTCCACGAGGGTACGTAGACACACTCTCACCTCTCGTTGCTATGCATCTCCTAGATAGACATGCGTGATCGTAGGATTTTTTTTTTGAAATACTACGTTCCCCAATAATGGGTTTCTAGCCACAACGGTGATATGCCAATTGCTATTTACCCTTCATAAGGCCCCTCTTCATCGAATCCGATCTGACTAAAGTGGGAGAGACAGACACCCGCTAGCCACCTTATGCAACAAGTGCATGTCAGTCGGTGGAACCTGTCTCACGTAAGCGTACGTGTAAGGTCGGTCCGGGCCGCTTCATCCCACAATGCCGCTGAATCAAGATACGACTAGTAACGACAAGCAAATTGACCAAATCATCGCCCACAACTACTTGTGTTCTACTCGTGCATAGAATCTACGCATAGACCTGGCTCTGATACCACTGATACATCTCCAACGTATCTATAATTTATGAAGTATTCATGCTATTATATTATCTGTTTTGGATGTTTATGGGCTTACTAAACACTTTTATATTATTTTTGGGACTAACCTATTAACCCAGAGCCTAGTGCCAGTTTCTGTTTTTCCCTTGTTTCAGTGTTTCGCAGAAAAGGAATAGCAAACAGAGTCCAAACGGAATGAAACCTTCGGGAGCGTGATTTTTGGAACGAACGCGATCCAGCAGACTTGGAGTTGAAGTCAGGGAAGCTTCAAGGTGGCCACGAGGCAGGGAGGCGCGCCTGCCCCCCTGGGCGCGCCCCCACCCTCGTGGGCCCCTCGTGGCTCCCCTTACCGACTTCTTTCGCCTATATATGTCCATATACCCTAAAAACATCGAGGAACATAATAGATCGGGAGTTCCGCCGCCGCAAGACTCTATAGTCACCAAAAAACAATCGGGACCCTATTTCGGCACCCTGCCGGAGGGGGGATCCCTCATCGGTGGCCATCTTCATCATCCCGGTGCTCTCCATGACGAGGAGGGAGTAGTTGACCCTCGGGGCTGAGGTATGTACCAGTAGCTATGTGTTTGATCTCTCTCTCTCTCTCTCTCGTTTTCTTGATTTGGCACGATCTTGATGTATCGCGAGCTTTGCTATTATAGTTGGATCTTATGATGTTTCTCCCCCTCTACTCTCTTGTAATGGATTGAGTTTTCCCTTTGAAGTTATCTTATCCGATTGAGTCTTTAAGGATTTGAGAACACTTGATGTATGTCTTGCGTGGGATGCCCGTGGTGACAATGGGGTATTCTATTGATTCAGTTGATGTATGTTTTGGTGATCAACTTGCGAGTTCCGTGACCTTGGGAATCTATGCATAGGGGTTGACACACGTTTTTGTCTTGACTCTCCGATAGAAACTTTGGGGCACTCTTTGAAGTTCTTTGTGTTGGTTGAATAGATGAATCTGAGATTGTGTGATGCATATCGTATAATCATACCCACGGATACTTGAGGTGACATTGGAGTATCTAGGTGACATTAGGGTTTTGGTTGATTTGTGTCTTAAGGTGTTATTCTAGTATGAACTCTATGATAGATCAAACGGAAAGAATAGCTTCGTGTTATTTTACTACGGACTCTTGAATAGATTGATCAGAAAGGATAACTTTGAGGTGGTTTCAAACCCTACAATAATCTCTTCGTTTGTTCTCTGCTATTAGTGACTTCGGAGTGACTCTTTGTTGCATGTTGAGGGATAGTTATATGATCCAATTATGTTATTATTGTTGAGAGAACTTGCACTAGTGAAAGTATGAACCTTAGGCCTTGTTTCCTAGCATTGCAATACTGTTTACGCTCACTTTTATTGCTTGTTACCTTGCTATGATTATATTTTCAGATTACAAAAACCTATATCTACCATCCATATTGCACTTGTATCACCATCTCTTCGCCAAACTAGTGCACCTATACAATTTACCATTGTATTGGGTGTGTTGGGGACACAAGAGACTCTTTGTTATTTGGTTGCAGGGTTGTTTGAGATAGACCATCTTCATCCTACGCCTCCCACGGATTGATAAACCTTAGGGCATCCACTTGAGGGAAATTTGCTACTGTCCTACAAACCTCTGCACTTGGAGGCCCAACAACGTCTACAAGAAGAAGGTTGTGTAGTAGACACCAAGCTCTTTTCTGGCGCCGTTGCCGGGGAGGTGAGTGCTTGAAGGTATATCTTTAGATCTTGCAATCGAATCTTTTAGTTTCTTGTTTTATCACTAGTTTAGTTTATAAAACAAAACTACAAAAAATGGAATTAAGGGTGCCTCATATGCTTCATCTTTTTAATGTCTTTCGTGAAAATGATGGGAAGGAAAATTGTGCTCGAGTACTAGAAGAAGAATTACATAGAATGCTTGGCATACAATATGTGAATGATGAGCATGATTGCAATGTTGTTAGTATGAATTCTTTGAATACCCATGATGCTAATGATATGCAAAGCCACAAGCTTGGGGATGCTATGTTTGATGAAGATGATATTTTTTGTCCCCCAAGTTTTGATGAGCAAATTTATTATGATGAAAGCATCCCTCCTATCTATGATGATTATTGTGATGACACATATGCTATAAAGAATAATGACATCCATGAAACTTGTCATCATGATTTTAACTTTCAATTGGATTATGCCTCACATGATAGTTATTTTGTTGAGTTTACTCCCACCATTCCGAATGAGAAGAATTTTGCTTATGTGGAGAGTAATAAAATTTCTATGCTTGTGGATCATGAAAAAAATGCTTTATGTGATAGTTATATTGTTGAATTCATTCATGGTGCTACTGAAAATTATTATGAGAGAGGATCATATGCTTCTACATATTACAATAATATCAAGTTTCCTCTCTATTTGTTAAAAGTTTTGAAGTTATGCTTGTTTTGCCTTCCTATGCTAGTTGATTATTGTTCCCATAAGTTGTTTGCTCACAAAATCCCTGTGCATAGGAAGTGAGTTAGACTTAAATGTGCTAGCCATATTCTTCATGATGCTCTCTTTATGTTCCAATTCTTATCTTTTATGTGAGCATCATTGAAATCATCATGCCTAGCTAGGGGCGTTAAACGTTAGCGCTTGTTGGGAGGCAACCCAATTTTATTTTTGATCTTTGCTTTTTGTTACTGTTTATTAATAAATAAATCATCTAGCCTCTGGTTAGATGTGGTTTTATGTTTTAATTAGTGTTTGTGCCAAGTAAGACCTATAGGATCTTCTTGGATGATAATTATTTGATCTTGCTGAAAAAGACAGAAACTTTCTGCTCACGAAAATAATTGTTAAAAATCACCAGAAAGTGATAAAATACTGATTCCAATTGCAGTAGATCAATAATCAAATTATCTAGGTCGTCCTATTTTGGCATATTTTTATGAGATCCAGAAGTTTGCGTTTGATACAGATTACTAAAGACTGTTCTGTTTTTGACAGATTCTGTTTTCTATGTGTTGTTTGCTTATTTTGATGAATATATGAGTAGTATCGGAGGGTATGAACCATACATAAGTTGGAATACAGTAGATATTACACCAATATGAATTTAGAATGATTTCACAACAGTACCTAAGTGGTGATTTATTTTCTTATACTAACGGAGGTTACGAGTTTTCTGTTGAATTTTGTGTTGTGAAGTTTTCAAGTTTTGGGTAAAGATTCGATGGACTATGGAATAAGGAGTGGAAAGAGACTAAGCTTGGGTATGACCAAGGCACTTCAAGGTAATATTCAAGGACAACCAAGAGCCTAAGCTTGGGGATGCCTCGGATGGCATCCCCTCTTTCGTCTTCGTTCATCGGTAACTTTACTTGGAGCTATATTTTTATTCACCACATGATATGTGTTTTGCTTGGAGCGTCATTTTATTTTATTAGTATTTTCTTGCTGTTATTTATAATAATGTTTTTCATCTCTATTTTCAATAAAAATGTCAAGGATAGCCTTTACCTTGCTTATTTTGCAAGTATACATGTTGCTGTTTCAAAACAGAAAGTTTACCGTTGTTGCAAAAATTCCCTAGAAAAGTCAGAATATGATAAAATGTTAAAACTTTTTGCATAATAATCTCTGACAAATTTTCTACAGTGTGGTATAATTTCATAATGTTTGGAGTTAGGGAAGTATGATGAATCTTGCATTCTTTACAGGCTGTACTGTTTTGACAGATTGCTGTTATGTTTGCATATGTTTGCTTGTCTAATGATTATATTTGAGGATAGGAGTATTAAATATGCAGAGGCATTTAGTATGCAATGTTGAATAATAATTTTAGTTATTTGTTACAATAGAAAATGATAAGGTTTTTGCATTGGTTTATACTAACTTATCTCACGAGTTCTTGTTGAGTTTGGTGTGGATGAAGTTTCCGAGATATAGGAAACCGTGATATGAGAGGAATTAAGGAGACACAAAATCTCAAGCTTGGGGATGCCCAAGGCACCTCAAGATAATATTTCAATAAGTCTCAAGCATCTAAGCTTGGGGATTCCCCGGTAGGCATCCCACCTTTCTTCTTCAACAATTATCGGTTAGTATCGGTCGGGCCTAAGTTTTTGCTTCTTCACATGATGAGTGCTATCCTTGAAGTGTCGTTTTATTTTGTTTTGCTTGCTGTTTGATTAATATCCCAAGATCCGAAGTTCTTAAATGAGAGAGAGTCATCACATAGCTACATAATTATTTAACTACTCATTGATCTTCACTTATATCTTTTTGGAGTAGTTTGTCATTTACTCATGTGCTTCACTTATATCCTATGAGTAAATGGTTGAATGATTTGAATGTCATAAATCTGAAATTATATATGTTTCATATGCCTTTCCCATGGGGAGTAATGCCTTCACATATAAGAAGTAGAGGTGGTAAATTTATTCAAGGTTAGGAAACATTGTATTGGTCACTTGAACAATTCATGAAAGAATATTGAAGGAAGAGAGATTTCACATATAAATATACTATCTTAGACATCTTCTATGATTGTGAGCCCCATTAATTATTTTCAAACCTGAGCAAATTAGTTGAAGTTGGACAAGGAAGACAACATAATGAGTTATGCTTGGGTATATTTGTATAGAAGTTATATTGTTAAGGATCCTCTAACATGTGGTGCTTGCTATTTAGAATCCTTTGCTAGCCAAAATATCTGTACTCAGCGGGAATACTGCTTGTGCATCCAAATTCCTTGAACCAAGTTTCTTCCATGTGTGTCCACCATATCTACCTATAAGCGGTATTTACCTACCGTTCCAAGTAAATTTGCATGTGCCAAACTCTAAACCTTCAAATAATAATCTGTTTTGTATGCCGGAAGCGCAAATGTAGCGACTAGGGGCTGTCAGTATCTTCCATGCTAGGTGGGTTATTCTCACGATGAGTGGAATCCGCTCATCATTCACGAGAATATGGCTGGTAACTGGGATGCCCAGTCCTATGATCAAAAGATCAAAAACAAAATCGCAAATAATTTAAACAAACTCCCCCAGGAATGTTGATAGTTGGACGGCACCCGTTGTTTCGGACAAGCCGTGGAGTGTGAATGTTGGTGGAGGGGGAGTAAAAACTTTACCTTTCTGCGTGGGAACCGCCTATAATGTATCTAGTATGGAAGATATTGGGAACTCTTGGTCGTTATGTTGACAATGAAAGCATACCTCTCAAATTTATTTTCATCTCTGTTTTAGCTTCGAGCTCTGGCACGATCTTGATGTATCGCGAGCTTTGCTATTATAGTTGGATCTTATGATGTTTCTCCCCCTCTACTCTCTTGTAATGGATTGAGTTTTCCCTTTGAAGTTATCTTATCGGATTGAGTCTTTAAGGATTTGAGAACACTTGATGTATGTCTTGCGTGGGATGCCCGTGGTGACAATGGGGTATTCTATTGATTCAGTTGATGTATGTTTTGGTGATCAACTTGTGGGTTCCGTGAACTTGGGAATCTATGCATAGGGGTTGGCACACGTTTTCGTCTTGACTCTCCGGTAGAAAATTTGGGGCACTCTTTGAAGTTCTTTGTGTTGGTTGAATAGATGAATCTGAGATTGTGTGATGCATATCGTATAATCATACCCACGGATACTTGAGGTGACATTGGAGTATCTAGGTGACGTTAGGGTTTTGGTTGATTTGTGTCTTAAGGTGTTATTCTAGTACGAACTCTATGATAGATTGAAAGGAAAGAATAGCTTCGTGTTATTTTACTATGGACTCTTGAATAGATCGATCAGAAAGGATAACTTTGAGGTGGTTTCGTACCCTACAATAATCTCTTCGTTTGTTCTCCGATATTAGTGACTTTGGAGTGGCTCTTTATTGCATGTTGAGGGATAGTTATATGATCCAATTATGTTATTATTGTTGAGAGAACTTGCACTAGTGAACGTATGAACCTTAGGCCTTGTTTCCTAGCATTGCAATACCGTTTACGCTCACTTTTATCGCTTGTTACCTTGCTGTTTTTGTATTTTCAGATTACAGAACCTATATCTACCATCCATATTGCACTTGTATCACCATCGCTTCGCCGAACTAGTGCACCTATACAATTTACCATTGTATTGGGTGTGTTGGGGACACAAGAGACTCTTTGTTATTTGGTTGCGGGGTTGTTTGAGAGAGACCATCTTCATCCTACGCCTCCCACGGATTGATAAACCTTAGGTAATCCACTTGAGGGAAATTTGCTACTGTCCTACAAACCTCTG
Organism: Triticum aestivum; assembly: GCF_018294505.1. Taxonomy (NCBI): domain Eukaryota; kingdom Viridiplantae; phylum Streptophyta; class Magnoliopsida; order Poales; family Poaceae; genus Triticum; species Triticum aestivum. The sequence goes on along the minus strand of NC_057808.1, from coordinate 416,678,797 downwards.
CACTTGGAGGCCCAACAACGTCTACAAGAAGAAGGTTGTGTAGTAGACATCAACCACTATTGGGGAACATAGTAATAATTCAAAAAAATTCCTACATGTCACCAAGATCAATCTAGGAGATGCTAGCAACGAGAGAGAGGGAGTGCATCTTCATACCCTTGAAGATGGCTAAGCGGAAGTGTTACAAGAACGCGGTTGATGGAGTCGTACTCGTGGCGATTCAAATCGCGGATGATCCACTACAAAAAAATACACTTCCGTGATGATACGTGTTTGTCAGAGTAGGTCACGTTTTCTGTCATGCATGTACATCCATGATGATTTTATGACAGAATCAAGATAGTCATATATGTGTTGTCGTACAAGTGTTCCATGACATTACCAAAATTATCATCATGGAAGTGTCCACTTCCATGACGATAAATCGCGCGTCATAGAAGTGCTTTCGTCAAGGGTGACCGACACGTGGCATCGACCGTAACGGCTCGCCATTAAGCTATCGGGTCCGGTTTTGGATCCGATAACCCGTTAACAGCCTGGACCAATGGGGATTTTGCATGTGTAAAATTTTCATTTTCCGGAGGAAACACGTGTTGGCTCACCGTTGGGACAGATGTCATCCACTCATTGGACAGGAGGCGCCTATGATACGTCGACACGTGGCACGGCCCAACAGAGGCCCATTCCGGTGAGAAGGCCGGGCCTGTCAAAATAAGCGGGCCGGCCCATTAGCGGCCTACTTGAGTCAGGCCCATTTACAAGTATGGCCCATACAAGTTACACAGAATCGTCCCATCAAAGGCCCATTCGAGATTTGACAATTTCCAGCCCATCGTCAGTTTAAGCCCGTTAACGGCCCGCTACATTTTTGGGCCCAATTGCGGCCCGAGCTTCTTTCGGCCTGTTAGCAGCCCATCGTCAGTTCCAGCCCGTTAACGGCCCGAAACGTCTTTCGGCCTTTTCTCGGCCCATTCTGCAGTTGGGCCAATTCTAGCCCGCTGTGACTTTAGGCCTGTCCTCGGCCCATTCAGTAAATGGGCCAACTCTTAGCCCATTTTGTCTCTCGACCTGTTAACGGCCCACACAATAGTTGGGCCTTTGACTTTAGGTCCATTAGGGGCCCATGTTCCGCAGGGCATCATTTCAGCCCAACGCGACTTTCGGCCTGTTAAAAGCCTAGTTTGCAAATTGGGCCTCCTCTGGCCCATAACACTTCCGGCCTCTTACTAGCCCGTAAAGTAAAAGGGCTGAGACAAAATTGACATCTATTTCGGCCTGCTAAAGGCCCGCAGGCCTTTTCCATTTATACGGCCCTATCGAGCTTTTGGCCTGTTGACGGCCTACTAAGAGCCGTTCCTACGATGGGCCACATCCTTTGGGATCCACTTAATATTATTTTGACCAGCCCTATTAAGGCCCGCTTTAACTACACATGTTTGTTCGTTTGTATGGCGTCCAGGAAATGTTTGGGCGTGTTGGCCCCCGTTTCAACGATATAGCATATTCAAGAATTATCCTACTATATACCATCGCCTCTAAAAAACATACACTATACAATAAAAGACTAAGGCATAGAAACGTAGAATAATTCTACACTATACAATAAAGAAATTACAGTCGAATATACCCACTGGGCATTATAGTTCGGCACCAATGATTATAAAGTGTACACAAATAGCAAATTACATACACTGGATAAATAAAGCTCATACATCATGGACACGCATCAACAAAACTTACCATTTGAACTATAATCTCTTCAAAAAATAGGATTGGCCGGATTTAGATAGCACAAATTCCAGTCTGCAAAATCTCCAATTCCTTCGTGGTTACCTCAGTGTCTTGTTTCATTTTTTTGACTCCTGCATCTAATACCTGCATGTCCAGTCTCAACTTGTTGATTGTACGTTGAGAATCATGTACACGTTGTCTTGCCACCTCTAGTTGATGCTCGAGAACATCAGCACATTCCAATTCCAATCCATAATCATTCGGTAACGGCCATGCCGCACTGCTCGCAGATCTTTGTGTTGATGTCACTTCATCCTGAAATTTTTCTGTAAGTACACATGACTAGGGCAAATATATAGTTACAATAGTGAAGCGAGCAAGACAGCCTATTTTTTACATGGCAAAATAGGACTAACAATAATGTTACACGTCATGAAGCATAAGCAGGTGATATTTTAAAAATTATAAAAAAGGTAGTTTGTGGAGCCTGCATACAGAAATCTCTCTTAGCTCACCAGAGGAGCATGATGTTGGGGCCCAATCCAAAACACAGACAAGTTACAAATTTAGACAGCACGTTGCGTATAAGTAAGCAAGCACTTGGCCATTCTGTAGCTCAATTAAAGTCTTAGGGAGCATAATGAACAGCAGAGGGATTCATACAAACCTACTATAGCAAGCAAAACTATGCAATCATTAGCCTAGTATAAACAAGATTGTGAGCCTCATGCAATAATAGTTGGTTAATAGACTTCAAAGCTTCAGGCACACTTCGCCAGAGTAATTAAATGGTAAGGCCTATAATTATGTCAACTAATAGTTATACAAGTACCCAACATCAGGCATCATTGTTTGGGCATCTCATTAACTGAGGACAAATAAAGCAATTGAAAAGAGAAAATTAACTATGCCTGGAACAAACAAGGAATTGAACTGTTGAGTTGGATATAGTGACTTACCTTAACTGGTTGAACAGGCTCAGCGCAGCTCCTACTTCTCTTGTAAGGCTGCTTCCTAACATCTTGTACTTGCAAATCCTCAATCTTATCTTCATTGCACCCCCTCTGCAAGTTGACACAAACTAGTTACTCGTCTCCTTGGAGGATAAATATGCATACTTTCTAGTCTGTGAACAACACAAAAGGATGAGATTATAACAAAACAATACCACATAATGAAACATGCCACATCTCTTGCACTTGCACACAATGAAATGAGCATTTACTATGTCTGCACTATGTAAAAACTAGGCATACCTTCAAACTGGATCCCCAGGTACTCTTGGAGAGCCTACTTTAGTGTACAGCCAAACATTTATGTCACCTATGAGTTAGACAAGGCCCCACTACAGCAGCAAGTAATCAAAGCAAACAGTCCTAGTATGGCTGGCTGATGCAAACAAGCAATTGAACAGATGTGTGAGCAAATCTTACATATCAAGAAAAGAAGCAAAGAAGGAGGCTTAAAGACCATCACTTGACTGACCAGATTTAAGTGGCATTTAAACATCATGTGCAACGTATGAACTAACATAAACATTGCATATTCCAGATTCTACAATGGAATGCACATGTATTAGGTTATGCCATGTATGATGATGCCTAAATGTACACTATAGCAGGCAGGAGTGATTCATCATTGCACGCACAATTGAATTGCAGGTTAAGGGCCAGTTCGATTCTGCCTTTTCAGGCATTATTGTCAAAATAAGCCATAAAAGATGTAAAGAAGACATTTTTGAGTTATGGGCTTGGGCTTAACTTATTTTGCTTTGGAGGGGGGTGTTTCGGGTAGAAGCTCACTAAAAATTGAAGGTAAGGGGAATAGTGAAATGACTCTGTTGTCTGCCTATATTACACTCAAAATGCAACTGCTCACGCCCGTGTCACACCTGACCCTCAAGTAAAAACAAACATGCAAGCGTTCATTGCCCTGCCCACTTGCATCTCCTCTCCCCTTTCCCTCTACCTCGATCCCCTGCCTGCAGCACTAGGGTTCCTCCAGCGAGCCGTCGCCACTGGTCCCATCTGGCCTGGTCCTCGACGATGCTCTATCTAGCTAGGCTACATGGCCGGCGGGTAGGGGCAAATCTCCCAGGCTGATCCTCCCTCTGGCGCTGCCCCTCATTCTCATGGTCTCCAGTAGCTGCTCCACTATGGTTCGTCCAACGCACTACTCCGGCGGGCGCCGCACAACTACAGCTGGTGCCACACTGCAGCAGAAGGCACCTTATTCCCCCTCCCCTCCTCCCAGGCCGTGGCCTTGAGGTGCTGTTGAAGGATGAGCTCATCCAACAAGGTGAGGATCTCCTCTGATTTTTTGCCAAATTTTCAGTCTGATCCACTATACGATGAATTGCTATGAGCTGCTTCTGCTGCTGCTATATGATGCATTGCTATGAGCTGCTCCTGCTGCTGCTATATGATGAATTGTTATGAGCTGCTGCTGCTATATGATGAATTGCTATGAGCTACTGCTGCTGCTATATGATGAGTTGCTATAAGCTGCTCCTGCTGCTGTTGTATGATGAATTGCTATGAGCTGCCCCTGCTGCTGCTATATGATGAATTCCTATGAGCTGCTGCTGGTATATGATGAATTGCACACTGCTGTTGCTGCTGCTGTTATATGATGAGTTGCTATGAGCTGCTGCTGCTAAATGATGCTTTCAGGTGGTGCTGCTATATGATAATAACCAGCCACTTGGACCATCGAATTTCAATAAATAATTGTTCTTCATTTAAATGTGGGTCATGCGTTCTTTGTTTAAATTAGGCAATGGGATCTCTATGGAAGGCATTGACCAAAGTAGATTGCGCCAAGTAGATGGTATCTTTGTATTTGCGTTTTGAATAAATAGTGATGGTCTGTTTTCCTATCATATTAATTACTACACTGGGTTCAATTTGTGATGTTTGCAAGTCAAATTAATTTTCATATGGGCAGCAAAATGAAAAAATATAATGCAATCTAGACTTTTCATTGATCCTGCCAAAGATAAGCTGAAAAGGAAGGCAATGAAAAGAACTGGTTGGCTTATTACCTGGAGCTTATATTCACTGGTGCTTATTTTCTTAGGATAACTCGTAATAACTGTCCCTAAGAAACTTGGCCAATAGAACTGACATACAAATAACATGTCACGATGATTGCAATGGAGGAGTGACCTACCATAGCACACTGTATAGGCTCACAGCTGCCTCTCCTTTTTTTGCGGTGTTCCATGAAATTGCCACATACATCATATACTTTTTCATTGTGTAACCCTATCTGCAAGTTGACACGGCTAATTTCAGACATCTCTACATGATAATATATTGCATATCCCTTGCGCATATTTAAACAACCTATTAATGATTGTGTGTGTAGCATAAACTAGCCATGACTCTGTGTGCTGGACTAGCAGGCACTCTAAGGGAGCCTAATGTAGTGCACTGGAATTCCTACATGCCACCTACGATTTTGTGTAATGTACTGCATCTGTTTCTAAATATATGTCTTTGTAGATATTCTAGTATGGACCACATACAGATGTATATAGATGCATTTTTTGAGTGTAGATTCACTCATTTTGCTCCGTATGAAGCCTATAGTGGAATCTCTAGAAATACTTATATTTAGGAATGGAGGTACGAGGTAGTATCATGTATGACATCTACATATCTAATTTAGCAGCCAGTAGTAGAAATCATTGTCTGCACAAAGGGATTACTGGTTGAAAATCCTAGCAAAGCACGCTGGCAGGCACACAACAATACAAGAGAGAGAGAGATGCACTTACAAGATCATAGCAATGCCTCAGTCCAGGATCTTGGTTGGCCAAGCTGTTAGATCCAGAAGAAACATCATCGTTGTAGTTTTTGCAAGCTGCATAACAGGTAACAGCGACCTGTTAGTATATTTGAAGTACATCGGGCAGGTGATGCTAGACGGGTTTAAAGGTGACAAGTACTGTCGGAGGTTTGGTGCGACATATGCAAAAGGATGGCTTATCATGGTAGGGGCTAGTAAGATGTCGCCGGTGCCAGGAAACGGAATAAGGCGAAGACATGCACGCCGATGAATCTTATCAAGGCTTGGGGCTCTCCGTGGAGATAACACCCCTAGTCCTGTTCTTCGGGGTCTCCACATGATCACTCAAGCAACAACGGTGGCTACAAGCTTGCTCCATGAGCTGTTTCTCTAGAGGGAGAAGTAGAGCAAGTCTAGCCCTAGCTTCTTCTCTCTATATGGGTGTGGGTGTGTGCAAGAGGCTGAACCCTTTGCATGGGTGCCGTGGGGGTTTATATAGGCCTACCCCACAGGGGTACAAGGGTAATCCGGCCGGGCGTGGGCCCAGGCCGTCAGTGTCTCTGGCCGCCGGCTTCTCCGCTGGCTGGTGGGGCCCACCGCCTGGTGGGTCCCGCCGCCTGTCCGGTACTTGGCCGACAGGCCATACCCGCCGCTTGCGGGTTGTGCCGGCTGCTTGGTACTGTAGCGATGCGGCTAATGATGTGTGCTTTGTCGGGGGAGGCATGGCTACAGTGTCGCCGCCTGGCAGGCGTTCACTGTAGCCACTCCCCGTATCTTCTGGTTGATGGCGCACGGATCCCCAAGGGGGAAAGGGCCGCCTGGTCATCTGCCGGCTCCTCTGAGCCGGCTGGCCAGGCCCGGCCGCCTTCTGGTCTTCTTGCTATCAAATGGGGCCCGCTGTCTGCGGGCCGTACCGACAACCCGTCGTGGGAGCATGGCTCCCTCTGACAGGGATGACGTCAGGGTCAGCGTGGCAACAGTGCTGCGCCGAACGGAGGATCCCCGTGTGATATGGCGCACTATGGCCACGCTAGGCCCTAGGCTAGGGGGTGGCGTGCTGTAGCCCTGCCCCGTCTCGTCGTATTGATGAAGGTGCAGACTTTGAGAGCGCTTGGGGCCGCCTGCTGGGAGCCGGCCTCTTCAGAAGCCGCCTGCCAGGAGTCAGTCCGCTCCAGAGCCGCCTTCTGGGCCCTGCTGCCTTCTAACACCCGGCCGCATGGACCAGTCGACAGCGAGAAGGCGGTGCTTCGATCTTGGATTCTTGAGGGGCGCAGCCAGTCCCGATGTCTTGAAACGCCATGGGGAGCCGACGGGGCTACCCGTGGCTAATTACTCCGATAGTAGTCCCCGAAGCTGGTGGGGCGCCGTGGCTGAAAGAGGCGTGGGGCCTCAGCAGCTTCCTACTATGAGTGCTCTGTTGACCTTGTTTCATCTGTCTTCTGGAGATCCGACTACAAGAAGGCGGGCACGACCTGGCGGCTGCTCGGTGGTTTTTGAAGCGTCGAGGCGGGAACCGAGCGAAGCGTTAGCCTAGCCCTAGGCTAGCCGCCAGCTATTCGCGCGCCATGTGGCGCCAGAAGGCCAGGCATCCTGCCAGCCCACGCGCGCGATAGGTCGTGGCCGCAGGCCAGGGCCCACCACTACCGAACCTCGGCCCGCGCGCGGATCCGCTGTGGCCGACGCGGACGGTTGCGCTTCTGGCGCGCATTTGCCCCACGCCTTTTACTGCACGGTTAGTGCGGGGACATGGGGTTGCGGGCGTAGTTAATCCCACGAACCCCCACTCCCCGCCCCCTCAGCTTCGTAGCCCGGGGCTACAAATAGGGAGAGGAGGGGGCGGCACTAGCACGCGCACCCATCTCTTCCTTCACCTTGCTCTTCTTCTTCTTCTCCGCCGCCACCGCACTCCCGCAATCTTGCCGGAGCTTTGCCGTGGTTCCCCACAGCCAAGCTTTTCTCCCCGCGGCGATGCTGCTCCGCCACCGCGGGTTCGTTCCTCCTCCGCCGCATCACGCCTCCATCGAGCTCCAAGCACCCATGGCGCGCGACAAGGCAAACTCTGGCGCCTGGGACGGCTCCAACGTCCAGCAGGACCACCTTGACTTCTTGCACGACACGAGGCGGCTGCCCAGTGCGAGCCACGTGGAGATGCGCGTCCCGCCTGCGAAAGAAATCACGCCGCCACCGAGGGACGGAGAGCGCGTTGTGTTCCGGACACACTTCCTCCGCGGCTTCGGCTTGCCAATCAGTGGCTTTCTCCACTCTTTCCTCCAGTTCTACAACCTCCAGCCGCACCACCTCACGCCTAACACAGTGGTGCTGCTGTCGGCCTTCGTCACGATGTGCGAAGGCTACCTTGGGATTCTCCTCACACTCGAGCTGTGGGGGGAGTGCTTCTACACCAAGCTCGGCGTCGCCGCTAAGGACGAGGCGGCCAAGTGCGGCGCCTTCGTCGCGGTGTGGCGTCCAGGAGCCGGTAACCGCTTTCCGCCCATCACTCTGATCCAGTCTGTCAAGTTGTGGCAGAAGTCATACTTCTGCGTGAAGAACGTCGACCCGGCGGTGGACTTCATCAACTTGCCGCCCTACGAAGCCGGCCCACCAGCTGAGCCGTGCTCCAGCTGGACGTACAAGCTGAAGCACCTATCGGCCACCGCCGCCACCACCGCCGCCGTTGCCAGGCTCGAGGAGATGACGGATCTAGAGGGCCTTCAGGCGTCCGACTTGCTGACGACCTTTGTAACGCGCCGGGTTCTCCCCCTTCAGGGCCGGCCTCACATGATTTGTCAGATGAGTGGGCACCGGGACCCATGCTGGCTGTCCACCCGCGAGATGCCGGTCACGGAGGTGGCCCATATGGTGAACGAGATCGCGAACCTCAAGCTCGTGATGGACTGGCGGTTCGGCAAGACGCCATACTCCCGCGCCAATCCGCCTCCTGCCGTAAGTTCCCGATTCTTCTCTCTTTTTTGGTCTTTATTTCTTTTGCCGAGTTCTGGCTTGCCGACTAACCAGTTGGACACATCACAGCTCCTTCCGACCGAGCAGTCGGCCAATGCTCTGGCACAGGGCCAGGTCTTCCTGCCGGACCGGGCTGTGCGTGACGCGGACGACCCCAACTTGGGCGCGGCTGCCTTTGAAGACGACGCCACAGGCGGTGGCGACGGGGCAGGCGGCTTCGGTGGAGGAGGTGGCATCGAGGCGTGGTCAGACAACGACGAAGAGGAGGCCGGGCGGTGCCGCCAGCCGGCCGGCAACATGGCAAAGGACAGCTCCTCAGCGGCGCCATCCGCACCAGGAGGCGCACCGAAGCGCTGAGTCGGCACGCAACTGCACGGCGGCCGACCGAAGAAACCAAAGGCCTCGGCCGCCGTGACCAGGCAGGAAGAGGCTGCCGCGAAGGCAGCCCGGTTCCAGCGGGCTCCCAAGCAGCCCCCAACGGTGCACGCGTGAGTACTTATTCTTTTTTACATTTGCCTTCTGTCTTTCTTGCGCTTCCTTTGCAAGCTTCTTCTAATTCTCTTTTTTTGTCTTGCATGAGTAGAGCCCCGCTCTCTCTTGAGCGGTCAACCTCTGCCTCCATCATCGGAGGGCCGGAGGTCTCCACGAACACCCGTCGTGTGGACACACGCGCCGAGCTCCAGGCGGCGACGGAGCAGAACGCGCGGGAAGCGCGCGAGGAGAAGGAGAGGGCGGAGCAGGCGAAGGCGGATGCGGCCAGGGCAGCGCAGGAGGAGATGGACGCAGCGGCCAGGGCCCTGGCCGATGCCTCGGCGAAGGCCCAGGCGAAGAAGGCGGCCAGGCCCAGGCAGATGCAACCGTCGGGGTGCAAGTGGGAGCGGCCACAAGTGGCCAGGCTCTGCTGCTGATCATTCCGCTGCCCTCCATGCCGCCAGCGATAGGGGTCTTGGTGCCGACCGGAGGAGCCTGCCATGACCAGCCGGTCATGGAGAGGGAGGGGAAGACGCCATCATCCCATGGCCGCAGGTGCCCCAGCAGGCACCGGCTGCCGAGGCCCAGGGCAGTCGTCCCAACGCGCCGACGTCGCCTCAAGGCGGTGGCGAGCTGGTGGTGGGGGAGCATGTCGGCGTTCGTACCCCAACACGCCGGCGCGCTGCGAAGGCGACCTCGACTCCGCGGCCCCAAGAGATTGGAGCCTCGAGCTTGTCGGTTCCTGACGCCAAGGCCACCAGCACCGCGCTGACGGAATGGGTGCACGAGGGCGGAACGAGTACCCTGCTCAAGGCAGCGCAGGACGTCCAACCCGACTTCAGGGCTGAAGCCGCCGCCCTTCAGCAATGCTTGAAGGCGTTCGTGAAGACGCGTGCCTCCGTCCGGGTATGCACCTCCTTCTTGCTTTTGATTTTTAGAACCCTCGGTGGGGGCGCGTCAGCACACCCACTGGGTGTAGTCCCTGAGTTCCGGGCCGGCTGCTGAGCAGGCGGCCTGGAACTTCATAGTGGATTCTGAGCTCTGACTCACTTTTCTTTCTGTTGCTCCGCTGCAGGACTACCACAATGTCCGCGCGGCCACCTTCAACGCCCAGATCAAGGAGCTAGACAAGCGGACCGCAGACCTGGTTGAGAGACGGAGTAAGCACTCCATCCTCTTTCTTCTCGCAGGGGCGCGGCAGCGCACCCGCTGGGTGTAGTCCCCGAGATGTAGGCCGACTGCTGAGCAGTCGGGCCGGGTCTTCCGGCAATCACCTTTTCTTTCTTCTTTGTTGAATTGCTCAATCCATCACGGGGGCGCGTTAGCACACCCGCGGGGTGTAGTCCCCGAGATTCGGGTCGACTGCTGAGCAGTCGGGCCGCATCTTTCCGGCATCTATTTGTCTTTGTTGATCATTGATTGTCTTTTCTTCTTGTCTTTGCAGGCGCCAATGCCACCTTGCAGCAGTAGCTCAGCGAGGCTCAAACCGCGCTGCACACCAAGGAGGCGGCGTGCCTCAAGGCGGAGCAGGAGCGCGACCGCCTGGCCAAGCAGCTGGCTGACCAGGCGGACAGCCGTAAGAGGGAGCTGCAGAAGCTCAAGGATGCGGAGGAGGCCCTCCAGGCCGAGTTCGAGACTCAGCGCTCGGCCTGGGTCGATACTGAAAAGCCCTGGAGGCCGGCTATGGCTTGATTGAGGATCTGCTCGATGGTAGGTTGCTCTTTTCTTGTTCTTCCTACTGGCTCGTCCTGTACGTCGGCCCCCGACTTCTTATTTTTTCTTCTTTCTTTGAACAGAGTATTTCCCCAGCTACTCCGCCGCCGCCACTCAGACCGTCAAGGCCCGTCGCGACGAGCGGAGGCAGGCTGGCGCGACGATTGTGCCCAATGCTCCTCGGACTCTTGCCAAACAGATGGTCACCATCGACGCACGTCTCCAGCCGGCACATCGGGCTCTCCGCCGTATTCAGCGTGCGGGAGCTCAAGTGGTCTCTGCCCTCTGGCCGGGCACTCCTATCCTGCGCACCGCTAGCTGGACCTCCGACTGGTTGGAGGTGGCCATCGGCCGCATCAAGGCGTGGAAGGGCTCCTCCGCTCGGGCGGGTGCACGCCGAGCTTTGGAGTTTGTCAAGGGGTGGTACCCTGGGCTGAGGTTGAACCAGCTCACCACTCTTCGCACCGAAGACGGCGCTAAGCTGGAGGCAGTGGCGCCTCAACTTCGTCATCGTGCGGCGGTGATCGCCGAGTACACGGACACCAGCGTCTTCCTCCCTGAGCTGGACGATGCTGGCGCCGAGCTGCCACCCAACTAGTTCGGGCTGAACCCAGAGGGCGGCGAGGACTCCGTGGAGGAGATCGCCTCCAGCGATGAAGGCGAGGAGGAGGAAGGTGAGGACGTGGACGAGGACGACGAAGGCGATGCTCCGGACGGTGAAGACGACGGCCAGCCTCAGCCTGACCAAGTGTCGACCAACGGTCGGAGCTCCGGGGAGTCGACTGCTATCGACGCGGGTCAGGCCGAGACCCACCAGGCAGCCGCGCCACCACCCGGAGCCTCTACCTCTGCCGACCCCTCCGATCCGGCTGCTGCTCCTCTGGCCTAGGCGACCAAGTTATCTTTCTTTCCCTGTTTTGTAAATCTCGAACAATATTTGTTAAGTTCGCGCAATTCCACCAGCTGGGGGTGTATTCAAACTCTGTTGAATGCTGGCCAAGGGCCGTTTGGCTGTAAAGAGCGATCTTTTACCGATTTCCAGCTTGTCTTACTTCTCTACTCTTTTAGCAATTTTCCTTTGCCGCCTTTCCCTTGGCCGCCATCTTGCCAGCCAGACAGTCGCTCTGTGGTTTGTGGCTGGGTCAAGTACTTGGCCGTTTGGGAAGGGCAAGTACTTTAGCCGTTTGGTAGAGTGTAGCAATTTAAGGTAGAAACCGGTTGGCCGGCTGCTCAGCAGCCGGTCGGTGGGGGAGAAGCCGACTTGGCCTATGCAAATGCTTTAGTCCTTAGCCATTTTTCGTGTAGGCGTCATTTCCGGCCTTCATCTCTTGCCGGCCGAACAGCCGCTCTGCGAGCTGCGGCTTGTGACAAGAGAGGGCTTAGGCGCCAGCACACTACTTGTCCGACTGCAGGTAGCATTGGCATAGTACAAGGCGGCAAGCCCCCGGGCCGACTAGTCGAACCCGGTGCGAGGCATAATAATGAAATAGGACATTCATAGGCATAGAAATTATCATATAGATAAAGAGGATAGTCCCCGAGTGCTCCTCGAGGGACCCGATGTCTTTGCGCTTAATACAAAAGATAGCGTGGTACATACTGCATTCAACTGTAAAATCTTCGAAGGAGATTGGCGTTCCTGTTGGGGAACGTAGTAATTTCAAAAAACTTCTACGCACACACAAGATCATGGTGATGCATAGCAACGAGAGGGGAGAGTGTTGTCCACGTACCCTCGTAGACCGACAGCGGAAGCGTTATCACAACGCGGTTGATGTAGTCGTACGTCTTCACGATCCAACTGATCAAGTACCGAACGCACGGCACCTCCGAGTTCAGCACACTTTTAGCTCGATGACGTCCCTCGAACTCCGATCCAGCCGAGTGTTGAGGGAGAGTTCGTCAGCATGACGGCGTGGTGACGATGATGATGTTCCACCGATGCAGGGCTTCGCCTAAGCTCCGCAACGGTATTATCGAGGTGTAATATGGTGGAGGGGGGCACCGCACACGGCTAAAATATCGTATATCAACTTGTGTGTAGAGGTGCCCCCCTGCCCCCGTATATAAAGGAGCAAGGGGGAGGCCGGCTGCCTTGGGCGCGCCAAGGAGAGGGGGGAGTCCTCCTCCTAGTAGGAGTAGGACTCCCCTTTCCTAGTCCAACTAGGAAGAGAGGGGGGAAGGAAAGTGAGGGAGAGGGAGAGGGAAAGAGGGGCTGCGCCCCCCTCCCCTAGTCCAATTAGGACTCCTCATGGGAGGGGGCACGCCACCTCCTGGCTGCTGCCCTCTCTCTCCCCTCAAGGCCCACTAAGGCCCAATACTTCCCCGGGGGGTTCCGGTAACCCCTCCGGCACTCCGGTTTTATCCGAAACTTCTCCGGAACACTTCCGGTGTCCGAATATAGTCGTCCAATATATCAATCTTTATGTCTCGACCATTTCGAGACTCCTAGTCATGTCCGTGATCACATCCGGGACTCCGAACAACCTTCGGTACATCAAAACATATAAACTCATAATATAACTATCATCGCAACGTTAAGCGTGCAAACCCTACGGGTTTGAGAACTATGTAGACATGACCGAGACACCTCTCCGGTCAATAACCAATAGCGGAACCTGGATGCTCATATTGGTTCCCACATATTCTACGAAGATCTTTATCGGTCAAACCGCATAACAACATACGTTGTTCCCTTTGTCATCAGTATGTTACTTGCCCGAGATTCGATCGTCGGTATCTCGATACCTAGTTCAATCTCGTTACCGGCAAGTCTCTTTACTCGTTCCGTAATGCATCATCCCGCAACTAACTCATTAGTGACAATGCTTGGAAGGCTTATAGTGATGTGTATTACTGAGTGGGCCCAGAGATACCTCTCCGACAATCGGAGTGACAAATCCTAATCTCGAAATACGCCAACCCAACAAGTACCTTTGGAGACACCTGTAGAGCAACTTTATAATCTCCCAGTTACGTTGTGACGTTTGGTAGCACACAAAGTGTTCCTCCGGTAAATGGGAGTTGCATAATCTCATAGTCATAGGAACATGTATAAGTCATGAAGAAAGCAATAGCAACATACTAAACGATCGAGTGCTAAGCTAACGGAATGGGTCAAGTCAATCACATCATTCTCCTAATGATGTGATCCCGTTAATCAAATGACAACTCATGTCTATGGCTAGGAAACATAACCATCTTTGATCAACGAGCTAGTCAAGTAGAGGCATACTAGTGACACTCTGTTTGTCTATGTATTCACACATGTATCAAGTTTCCAGTTAATACAATTCTAACATGAATAATAAACATTTATCATGATATAAGGAAATAAATAATAACTTTATTATTGCCTCTAGGGCATATTTCCTTCAGTCTCCCACTCGCACTAGAGTCAATAATCTAGTTCACATCGCCATGTGATTTAACATCAATAGTTCACATCACCATGTGATTAACACCCATAGTTCACATCGTCATGTGACCAACACCCAAAGGGTTTACTAGAGTCAGTAATCTAGTTCACATCGCTTATGTGATTAACACCCGAAGAGTACTAAGGTGTGATCATGTTTTGCTTGTGAGATAATTTTAGTCAACGGGTCTGTTACATTCAGATCCGTAAGTATTTTGCAAATTTCTATGTCTACAATGCTCTGCACGCAGCTACTCTAGCTAATTGCTCCCACTTTCAATATGTATTTAGACCGAGACTTAGAGTCATCTAGATTAGTGTCAAAACTTGCATTGACGTAACCCTTTACGACGAACCTTTTGTCACTTCCATAATCGAGAAACATATCCTTGTTCCAGTAAGGATAATTTTGACCGCTGTCCAGTGATCTACACCTAGATCACTATTGTACTCCCTTGCCAAAATCAGTGTAGGGTATACAATAGATCTGGTACACAGCATGGCATACTTTATAGAACCTATGGCCGAGGCATAGGGAACGACTTTCATTCTTTTTCTATCTTCTGTCGTGGTCGGGCTTTGAGTCTTACTCAATTTCACACCTTGTGACACAGGAAAGAAACTCTTTCTTTGACTGTTCCATTTTGAACAACTTCAAAATCTTGTTAAGGTATGTACTCATTGAAAAAACTTATCAAGCGTCTTGATCTATCTCTATAGATCTTGATGCTCAATATGTAAGCAGCTTCACCGAGGTCTTTCTTTGAAAAACTCCTTTCAAATATCCCTTTATGCTATCCAGAAATTCTATATCATTTCCAATCAGCAATATGTCATCCACATATAATATCAGAAATGCTACTGAGCTCCCACTCACTTTCTTGTAAATACAGGCTTCTCCAAAAGTCTGTATAAAACCAAATGCTTTGATCACACTATCAAAGCGTTTATTCCAACTCCGAGAGGCTTGTACCAGTCCATAAATGGATCGCTGGAGCTTGCACACTTTGTTAGCTCCCTTTGGATCAATAAAACCTTCCGGTTGCATCATATACAACCCTTCTTCCAGAAATCCATTCAGGAATGCAGTTTTTACATCCATTTGCCAAATTTCATAATCATAAAATGCGGCAATTGCTAACATGATTCGGACATACTTAAGCATCGCTACGGGTGAGAAGGTCTCATCGTAGTCAATCCCTTGAACTTGTCGAAAACCTTTCGCAACAAGTCGAGCTTTATAGACAGTAACATTACCATCAGCGTCAGTCTTCTTCTTGAAGATCCATTTATTTTCAATGGCTTGCCGACCATCGGGCAAGTCAACCAAAGTCCATACTTTGTTCTCATACATGGATCCCGTCTTGGATTTCATGGCTTCAAGCCATTTTGCGGAATCTGGGCTCACCATCGCTTCTTCATAGTTCGTAGGTTCGTCATGGTCTAGTGACATAACCTCCAGAACAGGATTACCGTACCACTCTGGTGCGGATCTTGATCTAGTTGACCTACGAGGTTCAGTAATAACTTGATCTGAAGTTTCATGATCATTATCATTAACTTCCTCACTAATTGGTGTAGGTGTCGCAGAAACTGATTTCTGTGATGATCTACTTTCCAATAAGGGAGCAGGTACAATTACCTCATCAAGTTCTACTTTCCTCCCACTCACTTCTTTCGAGAGAAACTCCTTCTCTAGAAAGGATCCATTCTTAGCAACGAATATCTTGCCTTCGAATCTGTGATAGAAGGTGTACCCAACAGTCTCCTTTGTGGTATCCTATGAAGACACATTTCTCTGATTTAGGTTCGAGCTTATCAGGTTGAAGTTTCTTCACATAAGCATCGCAACCCCAAACTTTAAGATACGACAACTTTGGTTTCTTGCCAAACCATAGTTCTTAAGGTGTCGTTTCAACGGATTTCGATGGTGCCCTATTTAGAGTAAATGCAGCCGTCTCTAAAGCATAACCCCAAAACGATAGCGGTAAATCAGTAAGAGACATCATAGATCGCACCATATCTAATAAGGTACGATTACGACGTTCAGACACACCATTACGCTGTGGTGTTCCGGGTTGCGTGAGTTGCGAAACTATTCCGCATTGTTTCAAATGTAGGCCAAACTCGTAACTCAAATATTCTCCTCCACGATCAGATCGTAGGAATTTTATTTTCTTGTTACGATGATTTTCAACTTCACTCTGAAATTCTTTGAACTTTTCAAATGTTTCAGACTTATGTTTCATTAAGTAGATATACCCATATCTACTCAAATCATCTGTGAAGGTGAGAAAATAACGATATCCACCACGAGCCTCAATATTCATCGGACCACATACATCTGTATGTATGATTTCCAACAAATCTGTTGGTCTCTCCATAGTTCCGGAGAACGGTGTTTTGGTCATCTTGCCCATGAGGCACGGTTCGCAAGTACCAAGTGATTCATAATCAAGTGATTCCAAAAGTCCATCAGTATGGAGTTTCTTCATGCGCTTTACACCGATATGACCCAAACGGCAGTGCCACAAATAAGTTGCACTATCATTATTAACTTTGCATCTTTTGGCTTCATTATTATGAATATGTGTATCACTACGATCGAGATCCAACAAACCATTTTATTGGGTGTATGACCATAGAAGGTTTTATTCATGAAAACAGAACAACAATTATTCTCTAATTTAAATGAATAACCGTATTGCATCAAATATGATCAAATCATATTCATGCTCAACGCAAACACCAAATAACACTTATTTAGTTTCAACACTAATCCCGAAAGTATAGGGAGTGTGCGATGATGATCATATCAATCTTGGAACTACTTCCAACACACATCGTCACCATGCCTTTTACTAGTCTCTGTTTATTCTGCAACTCTCATTTCGAGTTACTACTCTTAGCAACTGAACCAGTATCAAATGCCGAGGGGTTGCTATAAACACTAGTAAAGTACACATCAATAACATGTATATCCAATATACCTTTGTTCACTTTGCCATCCTTCTTATCCACCAAATACTTGGGGTAGTTCCGCTTCCAGTGACCAGTCCCTTTGCAGTAGAAGCACTTAGTCTCAGGCTTAGGACCAGACTTAGGCTTCTTCACTTGAGCAGCAACTTGCTTGCTGTTCTTCTTGAAGTTCCCCTTCTTCCCTTTGCCCTTTTCTTGAAACTAGTGGTCTCGTCAACCATCAACACTTGATGTTTTTCTTGATTTCTACCTTCGTCGATTTTAGCATCACGAAGAGCTCGGGAATTACTTTCGTCATCCCTTGCATACTATAGTTCATCACGAAGTTCTACTAACTTGGTGATGGTGACTAGGGAATTCTGTCAATCACTATTTTATCTGGAAGATTAACTCCCACTTGATTCAAGCGATTGTAGTACCCAGACAATCTGAGCACATGCTCACTGCTTGAGCTATTCTCCTCCATCTTTTAGCTATAGAACTTGTTGGAGACTTCATATCTCTCAACTCGGGTATCTGCTTGAAATATTAACTCCAACTCCTGGAACATCTCATATGGTCCATGACGTTCAAAACGTTTTTGAAGTCCCGATTCTAACCTGTTAAGCATGGTGCACTAAACTATCAAGTAGTCATCATATTGAGCTAGCCAAACGTTCACAACGTCTGCATCTGCTCCAGCAATAGGTCTGTCACCTAGCGATGGATCAAGGACATAATTCTTCTATGCAGCAATGAGGATAATCCTCAGATCACGGATCCAATCCGCATCATTGCTACTAACATCTTTCAACATAATTTTTCTCTAGGAACATATCAAAATAAACATAGGGAAGCAACAACGTGAGCTATTGATCTACAACATAATTTGCAAAATACTATCAGGACTATGTTCATGATAAATTTAAGTTCAATTAATCATATTACTTAAGAACTCCCACTTAGATAGACATCCCTCTAATCCTCTAAGTGATCACGTGATCCATATCAACTAAACCATGTCCGATCATCACGTGAGATGGAGTAGTTTCAATGGTGAACATCACTATGTTGATCATATCTACTATATGATTCACGCTCGACCTTTCGGTCTCCGTGTTCCGAGGCCATATCTGCATATGCTAGGCTCGTCAAGTTTAACCTGAGTATTCCGCGTGTGCAACTGTTTTGCACCCGTTGTATTTGAACGTAGAGCCTATCACACCCGATCATCACGTGGTGTCTCAGCACGAAGAACTTTCGCAATGGTGCATACTCAGGGAGAACACTTTTATCTTGAAATTTTAGTGAGAGATCATCTAATAATGCTACCGTCAATCAAAGTAAGATAAGATGCATAAAAGATTAACATCACATGCAATCAATATAAGCGATATGATATGGCCATCATCATCTTGTGCTTGTGATCTCCATCTCCGAAGCACCGTTATGATCACCATCGTCACCGCCGCGACACCTTGATCTCCATCGTAGTATCGTTGTCGTCTCGCCAACTTATTGCTTTTACGACTATTGCTACCGCTTAGTGATAAAGTAAAACAATTACATGGCGATTGCATTGCAAACAATAAAGCGACAACCATATGGCTCCTGCCAGTTGCCGATAACTCGGTTACAAAACATGATCATCTCATAAAATATAGCATCATGTCTTGACCATATCACATCACAACATGCCCTGCAAAAACAAGTTAGACGTCCTCAACTTTGTTGTTGCAAGTTTTACGTGGCTGCTACGGGCTTAGCAAGAACCGTTCTTACCTACGCATCAAAACCACAACGATAGTTTGTCAAGTTGGTGCTATTTTAACCTTCGCAAGGACCGGGCGTAGCCATACTCGGTTCAACTAAAGTGAGAGAGACAGACACCCGCCAGTCACCTTTAAGCAACGAGTGCTCGCAACGGTGAAACCAGTCTCGCGTAACCGTACGCGTAATGTCGGTCCGGGCCGCTTCATCTCACAATACCGCCGAACCAAAGTATGACATGCTGGTAAGCAGTATGACTTATATCGCCCACAACTCACTTGTGTTCTACTCGTGCATAGCATCAACGCATAAAACCAGGCTCGGATGCCACTATTGGGGAACGTAGTAATTTCAAAAAATTTCCTACGCACACGCAAGATCATGGTGATGCATAGCAACGAGAGGGGAGAGTGTTGTCCATGTACCCTCGTAGACCGACAGCAGAAGCGTTATCACAACGCAGTTGATGTAGTCGTACGTCTTCACGATCCGACCGATCAAGTACCGAACGCACGGCACCTCCGAGTTCAGCACACGTTCAGCTCGATGACGTCCCTCGAACTCCGATCCAGCCGAGTGTTGAGGGAGAGTTTTGTCAGCACGACGGCGTGGTGACGATGATGATGTTCCACCGACGCAGGGCTTCGCCTAAGCTCCGCAACGGTATTATCGAGGTGTAATATGGTGGAGGGGGCACCGCACACGGCTAAAATATCGTATATCAACTTGTGTGTAGAGGTGCCCCCCTGCCCCCGTATATAAAGGAGCAAGGGGGAGGCCGGCTGCCTTGGGCGCGCCAAGGAGAGGGGGGGAGTCCTCCTCCTAGTAGGAGTAGGACTCCCCTTTCCTAGTCCAACTAGGAAGAGAGGGGGGAAGGAAAGAGAGGGAGAGGGAAAGAGGGGCTGCGCCCCCCTCCCCTAGTCCAATTAGGACTCCTCATGGGAGGGGGCACGCCACCTCCTGGCTGCTGCCCTCTCTCTCCCCTCAAGGCCCACTAAGGCCCAATACTCCCCCGGGGGGTTCCGGTAACCCCTCCGGCACTCCGGTTTTATCCGAAACTTCTCCGGAACACTTCCGGTGTCCGAATATAGTCGTCCAATATATCAATCTTTATGTCTCGACCATTTCGAGACTCCTAGTCATGTCCGTGATCACATCCGGGACTCCGAACAACCTTCGGTACATCAAAACATATAAACTCATAATATAACTGTCATCGCAACGTTAAGCGTGCGGACCCTACGGGTTCGAGAACTATGTAGACATGACCGAGACACCTCTCCGGTCAATAACCAATAGCGGAACCTGGATGCTCATATTGGTTCCCACATATTCTACGAAGATCTTTATCGGTCAAACCGCATAACAATATACGTTGTTCCCTTTGTCATCAGTATGTTACTTGCCCGAGATTCGATCGTCGGTATCTCGATACCTAGTTCAATCTCGTTACCGGCAAGTCTCTTTACTCGTTCCGTAATACATCATCCCGCAACTAACTCATTAGTCACAATGCTTGCAAGGCTTATAGTGATGTGTATTACTGAGTGGGCCCAGAGATACCTCTCCGACAATCGGAGTGACAAATCGTAATCTCGAAATACGCCAACCGAACAAGTACCTTTGGAGACACCTGTAGAGCACCTTTATAATCACCCAGTTACGTTGTGACGTTTGGTAGCACACAAAGTGTTCCTCCGGTAAATGGGAGTTGCATAATCTCATAGTCATAGGAACATGTATAAGTCATGAAGAAAGCAATAGCAACATACTAAACGATCGAGTGCTAAGCTAACGGAATGGGTCAAGTCAATCACATCATTCTCCTAATGATGTGATCCCGTTAATCAAATGACAACTCATGTCTATGGCTAGGAAACATAACCATCTTTGATCAACGAGCTAGTCAAGTAGAGGCATACTAGTGACACTCTGTTTGTCTATGTATTCACAGATGTATCAAGTTTCCAGTTAATACAATTCTAGCATGAATAATAAACATTTATCATGATATAAGGAAATAAATAATAACTTTATTATTGCCTCTAGGGCATATTTCCTTCAGTTCCATGGGCGCTCTGACTCCTTGCCCGAATCGTCTCTCTTGCGTGCTCTGGGCTTGTGTGCGTCGATGAGGTAGTAGGAATCGTTGCCCAACGCCTTGCTAATGATGAAGGGGCATTCCCAAGGTGCCGAAAGCTTGTGCTGGCCGGCTGTTCGCTGGATCAGCCGGAGCACAAGGGCTCCCTCTTGGAAGGATCGTGGCTTGACCTTCCGGTTGTGGTAGCGGCGCAGACTCTGTTGGTAGATGGCAGACCGGCTGAGTGCTAACAGCCGGCTTTCTTCCAGCAGAACTACGCCGTCTTCTCGCGCTTCCTTCGCCTTCGCCTTGGTGTACATGATGACGCAAGGTGAGTCGAACTCGATATCAGTTGGGATGACAGCCTCGCCACCGTACACGAGGAAGAATGGAGTGAAGCCGGTTGACTTGTTCGGAGTGGTGCGGAGGCTCCAAAGGACGACTGGCAGCTCGTCAATCCAGCAGCCGGCCGACCGCTCTAGAGGCTCGATCAGTCGGGGCTTGATGCCGGAGAGGATGAGGCCGTTTGCTCGCTCAACTTGGCCGTTTGACTGTGGATGGGCAACGGACGCTAAGTCCAGTCGGATGCCCTGCGTCGCGCAGAAACGAGCCAAGGCTCCTTTCGGAAAATTCGTGCCATTGTCGGTGATGATGTTGTGCGGATGATGTTGAGTGGTGATTTCCGTGATGAAAGTCACAGCAGTCAGCCCATTCAACTTCTTGATTGGCTTTGCTTAAATCCATTTGGTGAATTTGTCCATGGCGACGGGCAGATGGGTCATGCTGCCGCGTGCTGTCTTGAATGGTCCCACCATATCCAACCCCCAAACGGCAAAGGGCCATGCCAGCGGGATGGTTTTAAGCGCAGAAGCCGGTAGGTGTTGCTGGGAACTGAACTTCTGACACCCTTTGCAATGCTTGAATATATCCTTGGCATCTTCCAAGGCAGCCGGCCAGAAGAAACCATGGCGAAAGGCTTTGGCCACGAGCGATCTAGAGGCCGCGTGGTGGCCGCACTCGCCTTGGTGGATATCTTTGAGGATTGCTTGGCCTGTCTCTGCTTCTACGCAGCGCTGGAAGACTCCAGTCACACTGCGCCTGACGAGTTCTCAATTTAATATCATGTAAGCTCCTGCTCGGCGCTGCACCTGCCGAGCTGAGATCTCATTAGCCGGCAGCTCTCTACTCATTAGAAACTTGAGGATGGGCTCCACCCATGATGGTGCTTGAATTTCTTCTATCGCCACTATGGCCACTTTTACAAGGGCGGTTGGGTTGGGAGGCGGCAGGTTGGAATTGATTGCCGCTTGCTGTGTCTCCGAAGTCCCCGGGCCGACTGCTGCAGCCCCCGGGCCGGGTGGTGGTGTCCCCAGGCCGGGTGCGAGTGCTGCAGTCCCCGAGCCGCTTGGTGAAGTCCCCGGGCCGACTGTCGCAGTCCCTGGGCCGGGTTGAGAAGTCCCCGGGCCGGGTGCGACTGCCACAGTCCCCGTGCCGCCTGCGGAAGTCCCCGAGCCGGCTGCCGCAGCCCTCGAGTCGGATCCGACTGCTACGGGAGGAGCCGGCATGAAGATGGACTCAGATTCTGGAGAAGGCTTGATTGACGGCTTGAGGAGGCGTTGAAGGGAGACACCGGCTGGTATTGCTTGCCGAGTGGAGCCGATCCGTGCCAGGGCATCTGCTTGCTCATTGTCGGCTCTTGGCATGTGAAGGAACTCACATCCGTCAAAGTATACACAGAGTTGTTGGACGAGGAATCAGTAGCTTGCCATATTTGCATCCTTGGCGTCCCAGCCATCGGAAGACAGCTGGACCACCAAGTGGATTTGCAATGTGTACTTGAGCTTGTCGCCTTTGGGAGAGGTGAGGACTATGCCGGCTCCCAAGCCGGTGCGCATCTTTGAGCCATCAAAGTGCATCCGCCAATGAGTGGAGTCCGGAGCTAGCGGTAGGTACTGGGTCTTGGCCCAGTCGACGAGGAAGTCGGCCAGTGCTTGGGACTTGATGGCGGTGCGGGGCTGGTAGAAGATGGTGTAGGGGGCCAACTCGATGGCCCACTTGGCCACCCGGCCAGATACATCTTTGTTGCCAATGATCTCCACAAGTGGCGCGGTGCAGACAACCGTGATTGGGTGCTCTTGAAAGTATGGCTTCAGCTTCTTAACGGCAAAGTGCACGTCGTAGCACATCTTCTGGTAATGGGGGTAGTTCTGCTTTGAGATTGACAACACCTAACTGAAATAGTGCACAGGCCTCCGGACCGGCTGTGCCTTGCCGTCCTCTGGGCGCTCCACTACTATGACTGTGCTGACCACCCGGCTGGTAGCAGCAATGTAGAGGTACATGGGCTCTTTAGCAGCCGGAGCCGCCAGGACAGGCGGCGTGGTCAACATCTTCTTCAGCTGGAGAAAAGCTTCATCCTCCTTGTCGTTCCAGTCAAAATGAGTGGTCTTCTTCATGAGCTGGTACAGGGGAAGAGCCTTCTCGCCCAGTCAACTGAGGAACCGGCTAATGGATGCCAAGCAGCCAGTAAACTTTTGGACGTCTCACAGTCGGGTGGGCCTCTCCATCCTCTCGATGGCCTTGATCTTCACAGGGTTGCACTTGATGCCGCGTTTTGAGACCAGGAAGCCAAGGAGCTGGCCGGCTGGTACTACGAATACGCACTTCTTTGAGCTTGATCTGAAACCGGCACAGATTTTCAAAAGTTTCCTTCAGGTCTTCCAAGAGTGTGTTGCGCTTCTGCGTCTTTACCACCATGTCATCTACATAGACGTGGGCATTTCTGCCGAGTTGCTTGAGGAGACACTTCTGCATGCAACGCTGGAATGTGGCACCGGCATTCCTCAAGCCGAATGGCATGGTCAGGTAGCAAAAGGCTCCAAATGGTGTGATGAAGGTGGTCTTCAAGCGGTCTGTCGGGTTCAGCTTGATCTGGTGGTAACCTGACTAAGCATCCAAAAAACTCAACAGCTCGCATCCGGCTTTTGAGTCTATCACTTGGTCTATTCGTGGCAAGGCAAATGGATCCTTGAGGCAGGCTTTGTTGAGACTGGTGTAATCGATGCACATGCGCCACTTGTTATTCTTCTTCAGTACAAGGACTGGGTTGGCAAGCAATTCCGGAAAGAAAACTTCCATGATGAAGCCGGCTCCCAACAGGCATGCGATTTCTTCTCCAATGATTCTTCTCTTCTCCTCCGACAGTCGGCGGAGAGGCTGCTCGACTGGCTTGGTATCTGCTCTGACGTGTAGCTTGTGCTCGGCGAATTCCGTCGGGACACCCGGCATGTCTTTGGGGGACCATGCGAAGATGTCCCGATTCTCACGGAGGAAATCGACGAGCTCGCTTTCCTATTTGCTGTCAAGGTTGGCACCTACGAGAGTGTGCCTCTCCGGGTGCTCAGGGTCCAAGGGGATCTTCTTTGTTTCTTCGGCAGGCTGAAAGGAGGCCTGGGTCTCTGACTCTTTGGGATCTGGTGACAGGTCCGGCTGCTTGCTGTCCATGGCCATCACCCGGTCCAGGAGCTTCTTCTCAGCAGCAATCACCAGGGACTCGGCCAACCGGCTGCTATCTGCTGCATAGTTGGCCGACTTCTGGTAATCTCCAGATATGGTGATAATACCCTTGGTTCCTGGCATCTTCATCTTGAGGTAAGCGTAGTGAGGCACTGCCATGAACTTGGCCAGAGCGGGTCGGCCAAGTAGCGCGTGATAAGGGCTCTCCAAGTCCACTACCTCGAACCATATTGCTTCACGGCGGAAATGATTCTTGTCCCCGAAGAGAACATCTATCTTGATCTTGCCGATTGGTGAGCAGGAAAGGCCAGGCACAATTCCATGAAAGACAGTCCGACTGGGCTGGAGCTGCTTCACTTTGATACATAACTTCTCCATGGTGCTGCGGTAAAGGATGTTGATACTGCTGCCGCCATCTATCAGGACTCGGGAGAAAGGAGCAGCTCGCCTCTCTGTCGCAAAGGTGGCATCTAACACCAAAGCATAGGAACCGGGGGAAGGCATCACTTCCGGGTGGTCGGCTCTGCTCCAGCTGATGGGCTTCTCGGACCAGTGCATGTATTCTGGGACTTGGGAGGCAACGGCATTGACTTCTTGGTGTTTCTGGCGCCGACTGCGCTTGTCGTCAATCTGGCTGGTGAAGACAACGTAGGCTCCATGTTCTTCAAGGAATTCATCTTGAATAGCACCGACGGCTGGGCGAGCCGCCGGCTGTTGGGGAGGCGGAGGCGGCTGGCCAACAGGCGGCGGGGGCAGCAGCCCTTCGCCCTTGGAGATTCGTGTGAGCTAGTGACACTTCTGAGTGGTGTGATTGGATGGCTTCGCGCCGCTATGGAACTTGCAGGGAGCATCAAGGGTTTGCTCATAAGAAAAGGCGGGCAACCAGTTCAGCTTGCCACCTCTCTGACGCTTGGGTTGGGGCTACCCTTCCGGCTGCTGGTCTTCAACTGTCGCCACTTGCCGACTGGTGGAAGCCGGCATTGGGGCTTTGCGTTTGTTGTATTTCTGCTGCTGGCGCCGACTGGAGTCACCAGCCGGTGTCCTCGGAGCCAGGGGGAGCACTTTCCTAGAGGCGTCCACCCGAAGCTCCGACTTCATGGAGGAGTCGGCAGTGGCGTACTTGTCTGCTATGATCAGCAGCTCGTCGAGTGTGGCCGGCTCGTTGCAGAGGAACCGGTGCTTGAGTAAGGTGCCCTCTCAGCACCCGGCAGTGAAGTACTCGATTGCTTGAACTTCATGCACCCCTTCACAGGAGTTGTGCAGCTCGGACCACCGCGTTAGATAGTCGCGAGTGGACTTGTTCGGGCCTTGGACGCACAAGGAGAGCTGGCGGGGCTTGGGCGGCCGCTTGTAGGTGCTGGTGAAGTTGCAGATGAAAACCTCGGTGAAATCTACCCAGCTGTTGATGCTACGGGGCTTCAGACTGTTCAGCCATGTCCGGGTCGTGCCTTGGAGCATGAGCGGAACGTACTTCACAGCAACATGCTTGTTGCCGTTCTCTATGTTGACTGCGGTGGAGTAGTCGACCAGCCAGTCTTCTGGCTTCACGGAACCGTTGTACTTGGGCGTATCTTGGGGAAGTGTGAACCCTTTGGGAAAGGGCTCGTCGCGGATGCGGGGGCCGAAATAGGGTGGGCCCAACGCGTCTTCTTCTTCTAGCAACTGGGACCGAGAAAGGCGGTCGATTCGGTGGCGCACGTCGTTCTCTCCGAATCCTTCCCGGCAGCTAAGGCTGTCACCGAGTGTCGGGAGGTCAACAGGCGGCGGGGAAGCGCGCCTCTCCCTACGTGGAGGAGGAAGCAGATAATCGTCCCATCGTTCTACTGCTCTTGGGCGGCCGTCTTGGTCGCGCTCGATGGTGAGGCGTGTCCGGCTGCGGCAGGCAGCCGACTCCTTGTCTCTTCTGTCATGGAGGCCACCAGTCGGCGTCTGGGAGGTCGCGCCTTGATCTCGGCGAGGGGGAGGATCAGTGGCGTGCGCGCCGGGTCCCGCCTGGCGGCGGGCAACGGTTTCTTGCTGCTCGGCAGCCGCGTCGATGAGTCGCTGGATGCGCTCCGTCATGTGGCGACGCTCGTCACCTTCGAGCTTGTCTAGCTCGTCTCCTGCCGCTTGGGCAGCTCGTATGTTCTCCGCAGGCGTGGCGTACACAGGGTGATCCGCCTCGAATATGCGGCGTGGCGTACACAGGGCGATCCGCCCCGAATATGCTGGCGATGGTAGCGCCACACTGCCGGACCGTGCCAATGCGGCTGGGCCCGCCAGAAGCCGGCGTACCGCCAACAGCGCGGTCCATCTCGCGCTGGTAAGCCTCCGAGAGGCATCTTATGCTCGCCAACTTCTTGGCGCTCTCGACGAGCTGGACGCGGCGTGCCTCCAGTGTCTCGGCGTCGGCATCATCTGCGATTGGTGCAGACAGGTCTCGCAGCTCCGCCTCGAGCGGGTCTTGGGCGCCGTCGCCAGAGGCTCCGTCATGGTTGATGACGAGCACCTCCGTGATGATGCTGCTGCTACTGTCGGTGCGAGGGAGAGGGTCGTCGAAGACCACCACGTTGGTGGGGAAGGCGTCTAGAGATTTCGTGTCGGAGTCAACATGCATCGGGTCGGTGGAGCCGATCGACTCGAAGTCAAAAGCGGGCTCATTGGTGACGTCGAGCTTGCCGAGGAGGTCGACGAGGCAGCTCTCGGTGCTGGTTGAACCCGCGCCTGGCGCGGGCTCATCGGAGAGGCAGATCTCGCCAACTAGGTCGGCGAGGCCAGCTTCTGCACAGGCGAGCTCTGTGCCATGCAGCGCGTCGGCGCTGACGCCATCGGGCGTGCCGGGCTGGCTGCGCTCGCCAGGGAGGAAGAGGGTTCCCGTCCAGAACAGATCTCCGGGCGACGGTGCACCTAGCCCCACGGTGGGCGCCAAATGTCGGGGGTTTGGTGTGGCATATGCCAAAGGATGGCTTATCATGGTGGGGGCTAGTAAGACGTCGCCGGTGCCAGGAAACGGGATAAGGCGAAGACATGCACGCCGGCGAATCTTACCCAGGTTTGGGGCTCTCCGTGGAGATAGCACACCTAGTCCTGCTCTGTAGGGTCTCCGCATGATCACTCAAGCAACAATGGTGGCTACAAGCTTGCTCCTTGAGCTGTTTCTCTAGAGAGAGAAGTAGAGCAAGTCTAGCCCTAGCTTCTTCTCTCTATATGGGTGTGAGTGTGTGCAAGAGGCTGAACCCTTTGCATGGGTGCCCTGGGGGGTTTATATAGGCCTACCCCCAGGGGTACAATGGTAATCCGGCCGGGCATGGGCCCAAGCCGTCAGTGTCTCTGGCCGCCGACTTCTCCGCTGGCTGGTGGGTCCTGCCGCCTGTCCGGTACTTGGCCGACAGGCCATACCCGCCGCTTGTGGGTTGTGCCGGCTGCTTGGTACTGTAGCGATGCGGCTAATGACGTGTGCTTTGTCGGGGAAGGCATGGCTACAGTGCCGCCGCCTGGCGGGCATTCACTGTAGCCACTCCCCGTATCTTCTGGTTGATGGCGCACGGATCCCTAAGGGGGAAGGGCCGCTTGGTCATCTGCCGGCTCCTCTGAGCCGGCTGGCCAGGCACGGCCGCCTTCTGGTCTTCTTGCTATCAAATGGGGCATGCCGTCTGCGGGCCGTACCGACAACCCGTCGTGGGAGCATGGCTCCCTCTGACAGGGATGACGTCAGGGTCAGCGTGGCAATAGTGCTATGCCGAACGGAGGATCCCCGTGTGATATGGCGCACTGTGGCCACGCTAGGCCCTAGGCTAGGGGGGTGGCGTGCTGTAGCCATGCCCTGTCTCATCATATTGATGAAGGTGCAGACTTTGAGAGCGCTTGGGGCCGCCTGCTTGGAGCCGGCCTCTTCAGAAGCTGCCCGCCAAGAGTCCGTCCGCTCCAGAGCTGCCTTCTGGGCCCTGCCGCCTTCTAACAGCCGGCCGTGTGGACCAGCCGGCAGCGAGAAGGCGGCGCTTCGATCCTAGATTCTTGATGGGCGTAGCCAGTCCCGATGTCTTGAAACGCCATGGGGAGCCGATGGGGCTACTCGTGGCTAATTACTCCGACAAGTACCTAGGCTGTGGCGGGTGCTTGGCATCTTGCCAGACGGTGGGAATCAGGTTAGAAACGTCAAGGGTGATGACGCTGCGCTGGCTGTCGGGGTCCGGTAAGGAGATCTAGAATCGTCGAGTAGGGTGTTTGTGGAGTGGCTCCGATAGGGTGGACTACGGTGTGGGCGAAGCGGATCTGTGGCCGTGGACGAGGGCGTCGGTGAAGTTGCTCTGGTGGTTGGGTTAAGGATGGTGTCGACGATGCCGATCTGCGGCCGTGGATGGGGCGTCAGAAGCTGCTCCGGTAGGTTGGATGAGGGTGCGACGAAGAAGATCTACGGCCGTGGACTTGTGAGTTGGCAAAGCGGCCCCGGTAGGGTTGAGAATGGTATAGGCGAAGCTACTACGGCAGTGTTGACGATGGTGTCGGCGAAGCGGCTCCGGTAGGGTTGAGGAAGGTGTCGGCGAAGAGGATCAGAGGCCGTCGGTGGGGCGGCTCCGGGGGGTGTGGACGAAGCGTCTCCGGTGGGGAGTACGAATGAGCCGCTGCAGATGCGCTGCGGTTGACGAGAGTACCGGCGAAGCAGATCTAGCGCCGTTGACAAGGCCGGCACTGAAAGGGCTATGGTACATTGGTGGACGAGCAGTCTACTTGTTTCTAGTGGAGGTGGGAGGGGTAGATGCGGCCGTAGAAGCAGATCCGGTGTGGTGGACGCCGCTGGCAGTGAATGGGCTCTGGTAAGCCGGTGGATGAGCAGTTTAGGGTTTCAAGAGGGGAGGGGTAGAAAGGCCGATCAAGTACGGACGGTGTGATGTAAGATGCTCTGGTGCTGCGGAGTCAGTCGTTTTTGCGGGAGGGGGAGAGGAAATGGGGGTGCCGTGTGGTGGGGGGAACTGGAAGTTACCAAAGCAGCCCCGACCTATTATGTAGATGAGGGCAGTATTGTTACTGTTGTTCTCCATGCACCAAGGACAAGAGGGGCATTTCGCATGCTAAAGACTAGGTGGCGGAAATTTTAGAAGGAGGCGGGAGATTTTGCCGCTCGCGGGATCGTTCGTATCCAGTTTCAACTAATTTTGGACCGTGCTAGCGGGAAGGTCATGCGAGATTGTGTACACGGGGCATGCGTCAGCAGTTAATAACTGGTGTGAAGTCCACCCCAGAAAAAAAATACAATAACTCAGGATGATGCGCCGATAACTTGGACGTTCACACGGGCGCGGCTAATCATACGGGTGTAGAGGCGCGTTCACAAAAAAGGGATCAAACGCTCAACCTGTAAATAGATAATTTAGTGCCATTGATTATTTATTTAAACATAATGCATTGACATGTTAGTGTAGAGGCGCACAAAAAGAAATGGATATTGTAGTCCCACAAAAGAAATGGATATTGTAGTCCCACAAAAGAAATGGATATTGTAGTCCGCTACTTAAAAGTGTTACCTCATATGATTACATAGCCTCCATTTCATAAATTGCATACCCGTTGAATTCATATATGAATATTACATATATTACTTCATAATAGAACCTTAAATCATCCAAGACTAATGAATTTGAATGCAAGAGTAACAATGGTGCATGTACATGATAGCTACATTGGTTATTTGAAGAAACATCACTGTAACTTTGGCATGCACAATTGAAAAGGTTTATTTAGATAGAAAAAAATGTGATATGTGAGTGTCCAATCTTTATAGCGTTGAATCGATATTGTACATTTGGCCACGATACGAAGTAGATATTGATTTATATTCAAGCGATGCACATCCACGATCGCTAGATAGTGATACATGAATGCATTGTGCAATCTCTCTCACACGCATACATATCTCATTTTCCCATGGGCATCAGAATCACACACGCACACTTCATGTATTTCTCTCCCTCCGTCAAGGTTAGAATTCGTCTTTCTACCCCGTCCTACAAGTCCCTCACACAGAAACACAGACGCTCTCTCTGTCGAACATGCCCACCCCTTTAATTCCGCCCACCCACAGCCACTAATGTCTCAAAGGATAATTATGTCTCTCACACATATGCCTAAGGTTAACTTGAGTTCTGGAACCATATGAATACATACAATGGGATTCCAGCAGAGCACCTTTAGTTTTGAGATTTCGCTCTCTCTCTCTCTCTCTCTCTCTCTCACACACACACACACACACACATACACACGCGCACGCGTAGACATTGTTTATCGCTTCATTTTTTCCGGCACTTGCATGCACACCGTTTGTTTATCTCCGTGATGCTTTAAGTATGCCTCGCACACATCCTATCTACCTATCCCTTAATATAGATATGGGTCACACAAACTCCTTCTCCCTCCTAGCAAGATGCCCATGTGTTGCACGGAACATCAAGATGCATTTGTATGAGTATTTTATCTTGTGGGAGAAAAGGATGAATGAGGGAATGCCTTATTTGCAAATGTGGTGAGGGGTGTGGGTATCTTTTTGCAAAATTGCCATAGTTTCCTTCCTATCTGTCAGATATAAATCGGATGGCCTATAGTGCAGGATGGTAAGAACACCATCATCACCAACTCTATTTTTTATAAGAGTAGAGGTATGTAAGTGTCACTGCCCCCCACCCACCCACCCACACACACACTTCCCGACACCGAAGGAGTAGGGTGACACCTCAATCTTGATACTAATCCATTGAATGGCTTCTCTCTCAAACACACACACACACACACACACACACACACTACCCGACACCGAAGGAGTAGGGTGGCACCTCGATCTTGATAGTAATCTATCTACTCCTCTTTCAAACACACATAGATACACACACACTCGCTAGTTGTGCCTCTGTGCCTACCGCGCACACTCTTGATACGTCTTTCTCTCCCTCCCCTTCCCCACCCCCAACCCCAACAATGACAGCTGAAGGGTGACAACTCGATCTGATCTTAATTTTTCAATTGGTTTCTCTCTCAAACATTGTGTCTCTGTGCCTCGCTCAGACACACTTGATACGTCTTTTTCTCCGTAGCCCCCTCGATATGTCACTAGTACAGCGAGCTCCTAAACAAACGGTTTTTAACCCCTTTCCGCAGCGGCATTTCAAACCGTCGCCAAGTGAGTGTGGGCAATAGGGGGGTCCTTCCCACACGACCCAGAAACTACCGGGGATATGCCCCCATGGCACACACGTTCGGCAAAATGAGGTCGTGTGCAACCGGCGAGCGCTCAAATACGGAAATACGTACAGTAGAGATAAAAAATACAATTATATGGCAAAATTGTTTCCGGTCGCAAGTACATCCCACACAGTCAGTCTCCGCTAAACATTCCGTTCGTATGTACATCCCACACAGTCGCTCGAAGGAAAACGTTTTCGTTCACAGGTACATCACACACAATTTTTCCCGTTAAATCGCCAGCGTTATTGAATATATCACACACGGTCCGTGGAAGAAACTGTGTGGCAAAGGCTGTCCATCACACACAGTTTTCATGTGGTAAACGTTTGCGCAAGGTGGCCTAACGCAAACAGTTTTCAAGAGAAAGTCGTGTGTGATTGTTCATTGATCCAACACGGTTTATTCCTAGAAACTGTGTCCGTTGCCTGAGGTCATCGCCCATGGTATTTTTTCCACAACCGTTTGCAATAGCAAAACCCAATTAGCAGGCTAATTCGCCACTAGCAGGCTAATTATCCAATTATTCATAATCCATTTATTAATCTAATTGACAGTTCATATTAAGCACACAATATATTTCATTTTCATAATTGAAATACATCAGAGTACAACGACATATAGCTTCAGCACTTAGCTACCCCATTACACAACTACACCAGGACCAAGTTTCACATGCAACATTTATAACCTTTCGAAATTAGCATCATAGACGGTACATAGACAAATGTATCTCATCTGGAAAACTGCTGAAGCAGAAGGCGAATATTGAGCCTTCATTGATGTTGCAGGTCATTGTAACTTTAGGCCAGTGCCTGTGGATGATTGACCGTCCATCCTTCGTCCTCTTCAGGAACACTTCAATATTGAACCGTGGGTGTTGTATGAATACCTTCCTCGCCTCCTGACCATACAGGTGGTTTGAGAGGTAATCATCAGTGAACTGCTTTGGAAAGGCCTGAAAACAAGGATGTGCATAAACATCTTCTCTATATTGGAAATGGGGCAAAGGAATTAAAAAGGCAAGGTATAATAGTTAGTACCATCCTGTAGTGAACTGATATCTTCTTCATTGTGTAGACAAAGATCTTGTTGTTTTTTGTCGCTAATTTGTTTATCCGAACAATCTTTCTAAGTTTCTTGACTTGACTAATATTCATGGACAACTCATTTCCCCATATGCAAAAAGGGTCGAACAGTGGGTCAAAACCTCTGACAGCAGGACCTACATGTGCATGACCAAATTGTTAAAAACCTAAATACTAGAATGGTTCCTGCAATTGCACAATAATGTGCTATTAGACAACGGACCATGCACATGCTAACCTCGATTGTCAACCTCAGTGCTTCCCATTGTTTCCCTGCAACACATATAAGGTAGTTAGTCATCAGGTTAACTAAGGGTTCGCATGCTATCAGTAAAATATGTTGATGAAAAATAATCACATTGCAGATTCATCAGATTAATTCAAGCCACAGGGAAAACCCATTTATCCAAACCAAGCATGATTAAGAACTAGGAAATATAGCACTTGTATATGTTTATCATGTATTAAGTGCAGCCAAATTCGATTTATTCCTCAGATGCACAACAATACAAAATTCTACCCACGATAATTGGACATCGCATTGCAGAATTGAACCAAGCAGTTAACTAAATACCACAACAAATGAACCAAACATTAACTAAGCACCACATTGCACAATACAACATTGAACCAAGCAGTTAACTAAACACCACAAAAAATGAACCAAACATTAACTGAGCACCACATTGCACAATATAACATACTCCTAATAGAAGATCAGACAGTTAACCAAACAGTTAACTACAGCCAATTGTAGATATTGTATTTGTTTCTCATGTATTTAATACAGCCAAATTCAATTTATTCCTCACATGGTATGCAATAACAGAATGCACCCAGAATTTTGTAAAATAAATGCGATTTATTTCTCACATGGAAGACAATACAAAATTGCAGCCTGAAGAATTGAACATCACATTTGCAGAATTGAACGAAACAGTTAACTGAAGACGACAACTAATTAACAAAACAGTTAATAAGTGAGCACCACACTGCACAACATATAGAACATATACACTAGAGCAATAGATTGCATGGTAAAATTAGATAGCATAATTCACTAGAATTTGTGAAGGAAAGGCAGGAGCAGCACACGCAACGGGTAAACCGAGCATGCTTAATCGGCGTAGCTAGCAAATGGCAAGGTGCTCCTTCAAGATCTGGGGGTCGGCACGAATGGCAGCCATGGCGACCTCATCCGCGCGTGCAGCCGCCATTTGGTTCTCTGCTGCCAAATGCTCCTTGAGGTCCTGGCTATACTGCATGCACCATGGCTTAGGCCGGCGTTATTTGGTGGAGGGGTCGGTGATTTGGGTGGAAGGTGTCGTGCACGCGCCGGTGGTCGGGGCATGTGGGATGTGGAAGGAGGAGGAGGATGGGGGTCGGGTGTGGATTACCTGCCTGGATAGGTGAGGCCGAGCAGCGTGAAGGAGGGTCGCCAGTGAGGAGGTGGCGGCGCTGCAAGCAAGGAGTGAAGGATTCAACTTGGAAAGGAAGGCGGAAAAGAGGGGAAATGTGGCTTTTGGTAAGGGGGAGGGGGCGGGGAGGTAGATATTTCCGCAGAAGCCGAAAAATTGGAATCGCTTCAGCCAAAAAACTGGCGCACAAAGTGTCATCAGACACGGTCCCTTATTCAAACATGGTCCAAAGATATTTTGTGCTACATCTCACACGGTCGGTTATAATAAACCGTGTGGGATCTACTTAATTTTCCGTCTTGATTTGAATTACATAATGGGGACACAACGGCCATGGACGGTGTTTGAATTGCTAGACCTTTTATCTGCAGTGATCATAAAAGAATTGGAATTATTCAGGGTTCGTTTGGACATTTTTATTCATTAAGTGAGTTGTCAATGCATTTATGTGCATAATTCAAATTTGAACTACATGCACATGCTCCAGTGCATATAAATTCTTTGCAAAAACAAATCTTTTTCCTTGGGTGCATGCTTAGTGAGGGAGTCCTGGATTAAGGGGTCCTCAGACGTCCGACCTATTGACATGGGCCGAACTGTTGGGCTGTGAAGATACAAGACCGAAGACTCTCACCCGTGTCCGGATGGGACTCTCCTTGGCGTGGAAGGCAAGCTTGGCGTTCGGATATGAAGATTCCTTTGTCTGTAACCGACTTTGTATAACCCTAGTCCCCTCCGGTGTCTATATAAACCGGACGGCTTAGTCCGTAGAGGCAATCATAATCATATAGGCTAGACTTCTAAGGTTTTAGCCATTACGATCTCGTGGTAGATCAACTCTTGTAATAGTCATATTCATCAAGATCAATCAAGCAGGAAGTAGGGTATTACCTCCATAGAGAGGGCCCGAACCTGGGTAAACATCGTGTCCCCCGCCTCCTGTTACCATCAGCCTTAGACGCACAGTTCGAGACCCCCTACCCGAGATCCGCCGGTTTTGACACCGACATTGGTGCTTTCATTGAGAGTTCCGCTGCGTCGTCACCAAAAGGTTTGATGGCTCCTTCAATCATCTACAACAATGCAGTCCAGGGGGAGGTTTTCCTCCCCGGACAGATCTTCATATTCGGCGGCTTCGCACTGCGGGCCAACTCGCTTGGCCATCTAGAGCAGATCGACAGCTACGCCCCTGGCCATCACGTCAGGTTTGGAAGCTTGAATTACGTTGCTGATATCCGAGGAGACTTGATCTTCGACGGATTCGAGCCCGTGGCAGCTGCTCCCTGCCACCACGATGAACATGACCTAAATATGTCATCAGACCGTGCCTAGGAGATGGCACTTGTAATTGCTCTGGCCCTTTATCCGGAGCAGATTGCGCCATCCGAGGACGGGAGGCTCAACCCCGCCACGGAAGCCGCAGACTCAGCGGTGTTAGAGCCGCACACAGATTCAACCTCGAGCAGGGCCTGTGTCACCGGAACCTCGGATTCGTCTCTGGCCATAGGCTCCGTACCGCGTACATCCGCGCCCATCGAACCCGATCAGGCGCCGATCATCGAGTTCAGCTCCGCGGACATCTTCCAGCACTCACCTTTGGGCGATGTGCTAAACTCATTAAAAGCCCTCTCCTTATCAGGGGACTCTCAGCCGAACTATATCCGGTTTGAATTGGAAGCTGATAACGGAGAATTCCGCTTCCCACCCACCACCCACTTCATAGCCACTGTCGAAGACTTAACCGACGAGCTTGATTACGGCTCTGAAGACATCAACGATATGGACGACGATGCTGGAGAGGAGCAGGCGCAAAAACCACCGCTTACAGGGCGCTGGACAGCCACCTCCTCGTATGATCTATACATGGTGGATACACCCAAAGAGAAGAACGGTGACAATGAGAAGAATCTAGTCGAGGATAAACCTCCTGAGATACAGCCAAAGCGCCGACGTCAGCGGCGCCGCTCTAAACCACGCCGTGGCAAAAAACAGCAATACCGGCACAGGAGAAAATAATACTCCGGACGACGCCGAAGACAACGAAGACCCCGTTGAAATAACTTTCGAACATGATGAACGGAGGATGGGCGAGTCAGCCCTAATGAATAGGCCATTCAAGAAGACTCGGAGAACAGCAACTATCATCCACCCTTCGAGGATGAGGTGAGCCTCGGCGACGAAGACCTTATCGCGCCTGAGGAACCCGTCGAGCAGGAGCGCTTTAAGCGCCGGCTAATTGCCACCGCGAGGAGCCTGAAAAAGAAGCAACAACACCTTTGTAGCGACCAGACCTGAAATGGTCTGTGCTGCTGTGCACCAGTGTCATCCCTGGATCAGTAATGCTGACACGCACAGTACAAATGGAGGATTTATAACAGAGTAGCAATCACACACTTATTACATCGAATATCTCCAAAGAGAATAAGTATGATAAATATGGCTTAAGGCCATCTAAAAACGATAACAGCGGAAGACTTGGAAGATAAATGAGTCCATCAACTCCAGCGGCATCACTGAGTATAAGACCACGACCTAAAGCACCTTACTCGTCGTCTGAAAAGTCTGCAACATGAAACGTTGCAGCCCGAAAACGGGTCAGCACATGGAATATGCTGGCAAAATAACACATAGAGAATAATGAACATGATAATGCTATACTACATGCTTATATGGCTGGTGGAAAGCTCTATGGTTAAAGTTTTTGCGAAAATCCATTTTTCCCTACTGCAAAGGAATAAATTTTATTTATCTATCATGGTGGTTGTTGAACATTGAGATGGTTGACAGCATCTCAATCCCAATTAAAAATCATCATTAACCCAACAAAATTAATTAAAAGTAACATGGTGATCAGATTCACATGATAATCCAAGTACTAGATACTCAAGTTGTCCATAACCGAGGACACGGCTAACCATGATTAGTTTGTACACTCTGCAGAGGTTTGCGCACTTTTCCCCAGAATACTCGATCTCCTCCATTGGATTACTCGCACTACATGGTGTTTGAGTAACGGATGACCGAGACACAGTCTTTCAGAAGTGTTTGCACCTTACGTATGGGTAGACAGTTACACCTACTTTACCCTACATCTGCTAGTCTACCACTGTAAGAGTTCACACAACTTAATCAACTATGCTAGAGCCCGTAATAGCTTGTGGCTGCACACGGAAGTTTCCAGCATGAATAATCTCATGATCCCTTTGAGCCTGGGTGGCGGTCCAAAAGAAAAACAGGCAATCCTGGAATACCCAGGTACCTCAATCCACCCAGATGTGAGTTTTAGTTGCCACCTTAAGTAAACCATTAATTAACAATCTCACATCTGTCATGGAAATCTCTCAAACCCAATCCACGTCTACGAGCATAGCATGGCAATATAATAGTAACGTAGAAGTAACTCCCAAGGGTTTGATAAATAAAACAGGTAATAGGTACTACCTCAACTACATCCCAATACCCACAATTTAATTAGATCCTAACCATGCAGTGTTTGAGGATTTATCTAATGCAATAAAAACTGGGTATGGAAGGGTATGATCAAAGTGTTACTTGCCTTGCTGATGATCCGCGAAACCTAGCGATTCGAAGTAACAAGCGGCGCACTCCGGGTACTCTATCGCAAACAAACAAGCAAACAATAAGTACTCATCTAATGCACAGGTAAAACTCGAATGAAAGATCCAACCAGAAAGTTCGACTTAAGAACTCCGGTTTGCAAAAAGAATCAACTCGAACGAAGCAACAAAAGTCAAACGGCGAAAGAAACAAGCTTCGTTTACTATTCTGGATCTAGATCAAATTTGACAGTAGCAAAAACTTGTTTGAGTAGGTTAAACGGAAAGAGAATTTCGAGACGAAACTCTAGGCGCTTGAATTGCCTGATTCCGATAAACGAGCGAAAAGTTAAACAGAAACGAAGATCCGATCAGAAATCGAGATCTGAAATAATCGTGAAAAAATCCGACGAAAAAGAAAACTGACGAACGGTTAAAGAACGGACGTACGTTAACAGAGAAAATCCGACGAACACGTTCGTTAAAACGAACGGGTCGGTGAAAGTTCACTAAATAATAAAACCGAAGAAATAAACCGATCTAGGGTTTTTTTTAAAACGAACATTTTTTAAAAAAAACCGGCAAACGACGGCGAGTCTGTACCTCGTCGGAAACGGAACTCCGGCGGGGTCGGCGGGCTCCGGCGGGGGCTCGGCAAGGGGCGGCGAGGACGGCGGGGCTCGGGCGGGCTTGGGGCGGCGAACGGCGGCGGGGTTCGGCGAGCGGGGCGGCGGCTCCTCGAGCTCCGGCAGCGGCGGCGATTGCGGGTCGAGGCGGGGCTCGGGGTGGCGAGGAAGGGGGCGGCGGCGGTATATAAGGAGGGGGCAAGGCGGCGGGGCTCCGGCGGAGTCCGAGCCGGACACGGGCGCAGCGGCGCTGGCGTGCTCGCGGAGGAGACGCGCGGTTGGGCCGGCCGCTCGGCTGGGCCTCGGCCCGGTCAGGCGCGGCGCGTTTTTTTTAAACATACCGCCGAAAAGAATTCATAGAAAAATAAATAAAAATCCAAAAAATATAAAACAAATTTTCCCCGTCAGTTAAAATAATTAGAACAGGGTGAACATTTTTTTGACACAAAAATGCAGTTTTGAAAACAAGCAATTTTTTAATGCAATTAAAATTGCAAATAAAATCCAAATAAAATCCAATATATGATTTTAATATTTTTCCTCCAATATTTCAATTGTTTTGGAGAAGTCATATTTTCTCCTCTCATTTATTTTTAAATGAAATATTTTTCCGGAGAGAAAATAATTAAAACCAAAATCCTCGTTTTATTATTTGATAAAAATCAAATATGAAAAATCGAGAAAATCCCCAACTCTCTCCGAGGGTCCTTGAGTTGCTTAGGATTTATCGAGGATTTGTCGAAATGCAATAAAATATGCTATGCAATGAATGATCTATGTATAACATTCCAAATTGAAAATTTGGGATGTTACAAACCTACCCCCCTTAAGATGAATCTCGCCCTCGAGATTCGGGTTGGCTAGAAAACAGGTGAGAGTGGTCCTTCCGTAGATCTTCCTCTCGCTCCCTGGTGGCTTCATCTTCCGTGTGGTGGCTCCACTGGACTTTGCAAAACTTGATAACCTTACTGCGGGTGACTCGGCTGGCATACTCGAGAATCTTAACTGGTTTCTCCTCATAGGTCAAATCACTTTCCAGCTGAATCGCTTCCAGCGGCACAATATCTCTCAGTGGTATCTCAGCCATCTCTGCGTGGCACTTCTTCAACTGTGAAACGTGGAATACATCATGAACTCCTGACAATCCTTCGGGTAATTCCAGCTTGTAGGCAACTTCTCCCATACGTTCCAAAACTCTGTATGGTCCGATAAAACGGGGCGCTAGCTTTCCCTTAACTCCAAAGCGCTTCACTCCTCGAAGTGGTGATACTCGAAGATACACTCTGTCTCCGACTTCGTGGACTGTCTCCTTTCGTTTAGAATCCGCATAACTCTTCTGCCTGGACTGGGCTACCTTGAGCCTATCGCGAATCAGCCTCACTTTCTGTTCAGACTCCTTAATCAAATCTGGTCCAAACAACTGACGGTCTCCAACTTCGTCCCATAACAACGGTGTTCTACACCTTCTTCCGTACAAAGCTTCGAAAGGGGCCATCTTCAAACTGGTTTGATAACTGTTGTTGTAAGAAAACTCTGCATATGGCAAATTGTCGTCCCAACTAGATCCATAATCTAGTGCACAAGCTCTCAACATGTCCTCCAAAATCTGATTGACTCTCTCGGTCTGTCCATCTGTCAGTGGGTGAAAGGCTGTACTAAATTCTAGCCTGGTTCCCAATGTTTCATGTAACTGCTTCCAAAACTTCGAGGTAAACTGGGTTCCTCTGTCTGATACAATGGTCCTCGGAACTCCATGCAAACATACGATCCTGGTCATGTATATTTTTGCCAACTTAGCACTGGTGTAAGTGGTCTTCACTGGAATGAAATGAGCCACTTTCGTCAAACGGTCGACTACAACCCATATTGAGTCATAGCCTGAACGAGTCCTGGGCAATCCCGTGATAAAATCCATGCCTATTTTATCCCACTTCCATTCGGGTATCGGCAATGGTTGTAGCAATCCTGGTGGCTTATGATGCTCTGCCTTCACTCTCTGACATACATCACAAACTGCTACATACTCCGCAATATCCTTCTTCATTCCGGTCCACCAGAAAGTATTTTTCATATCCAAATACATCTTAGTATTCCCTGGGTGAATCGAATACGGTGAATCATGGGCCTCTTGCAAAATCAACTTCCTGATCTCCGGATCATTTGGCACATAAACGCGGTCCTCAAACCATAAGGTATCGTGCTCATCCTCACGAAATCCCTTGGCTTTTCCTTTGCTCATCTTCTCCTTTATCTCGTCAATCTCCTTGTCTGTCTTCTGGGCTTCTCTGATCCTTTCCATCAAGGTAGACTGAATCTCCAGTGTCGCTAGATAGCCTCTTGGGACTATCTCCAAACATAGCTCGCGAAGGTCCTCTGCTAACTCCTGAGGTAACTCTCCTGTCATGAGGGTGTTGACATGACTCTTGCGGCTCAACGCGTCTGCTACTACGTTAGCCTTTCCTGGGTGATAATGCAATCTCATATCGTAGTCCTTAATAAGCTCCAACCATCTCCTCTGTCTGAGATTTAACTCCTTCTGCGTGAAAATATACTTCAAACTCTTGTGATCCGTGTACACCTCACAATGGTTTCCGATGAGAAAATGTCTCCATGTCTTCAACGCAAGCACCACGGCTGCTAACTCCAAATCATGCGTAGCATAATTCTTCTCATGGGGTTTAAGTTGTCGTGAAGCATATGACACAACTCTTCCTTCCTGCATAAGCACTGCTCCAAGTCCTCGACGAGAAGCGTCGCAATAAACTTCATAATCCTTGCGTTGATCTGGCAGAATCAACACTGGTGATGTAACCAATCGTTTCTTCAACTCTTGGAAACTAGCTTCACATTCCTCAGTCCAATTGAACTTGGTGTCCTTCTTCAATAGCTCAGTCATGGGCTTAGCAATCTTCGAGAAATTCTCGATGAACCTCCGGTAGTATCCTGCAAGTCCAAGAAAACTCCGGATCTCTCCAACTGACGTGGGTGATTCCCAACTTGTCACTCTGTCAACTTTGGCAGGGTCTACTGCTATTCCTTCTCTAGAAATAACATGTCCGAGGAATCCAACTTCCTTCAGCCAAAATTCACATTTGCTGAACTTGGCATATAACTGATGCTCTGTGAGCTTCTCAAGTACCAATCGCAAATGCTCCTCATGCTCTTCCTCATTCTTGGAAAAGACTAAAATGTCGTCAATGAACACCACGACGAACTTATCCAAAAACTCCATAAACACTTTGTTCATCAGGTTCATGAAATAGGCAGGTGCGTTAGTCAGTCCGAATGACATAACGGTATACTCATACAGTCCATATCTGGTGGTAAAAGCCGTCTTAGGTATATCCTG
Organism: Triticum aestivum; assembly: GCF_018294505.1. Taxonomy (NCBI): domain Eukaryota; kingdom Viridiplantae; phylum Streptophyta; class Magnoliopsida; order Poales; family Poaceae; genus Triticum; species Triticum aestivum. The sequence continues at coordinate 416,637,140 of NC_057808.1, read as the reverse complement.
CTCTCGAATCTTTAACTGATGGTATCCTGATCGTAGATCGATCTTGGAAAATACTTTAGCTCCTTGTAGGCGGTCAAACAAATCATTGATCATCGGCAGTGGGTACTTGTTCTTGATGGTCACTTCATTAAATCCACGGTAATCAACAACCATCCTCAACGATCCATCTTTCTTCTCCACTAGAAGTACTGGTGATCCCCAAGGTGACGAACTTGGGCGAATATAGCCTTTATCCAGTAACTCCTTGATCTGCTTCTTAATTTCCTCCAAATCTTTTGCGGGCATCCTGTACGGTCTCTTAGATATTGGCCCTGTGCCTGGCAAAAGTTCAATCAAAAACTCAATGTCTCTATCTGGTGGCATGCCTGGCAACTCTTGTGGAAATACATCCGGGTAATCCTTCACCACTGGTACTTCCTCCTGTACAACTCCTGATAAGGAATTTACTTGAGTCCTCTTCGGCATATGCCGGGATACATACTTGATCCTTTTCCCTTCTGGGGTGGTAAGCAAAATCGACTTACTGGCGCAATCGATGTTTCCTCCATACATCGATAGCCAATCCATTCCCAAAATCACATCCAAACCTTGCGACTCCAAAATTATTAGGTCTGAGGGGAAAACATGCCTACCAATGGCCAATGGCATCTGAAAACATCCTTGGCTTGCCATATACTCTGCTCCTGGCGAGGTTACTAACATAGGTGTTCTGAGAACTTTGGTGGGCAACTTAAACTTATCCACAAATCCCCTTGATATGTATGAATGCGATGCACCAGTATCGAAAAGAACGGTTGCAGTAAATGACTTAACCAAAAACTTACCTATTACTGCATCAGGTTGTGCTTCAACCTCCTCCACGCTCACGTGGTTCACATGTCCTTTGTTGAACGGGTTCGGCTTCTTCCCAGAGCTTCCATTGCCATTTCCATTCTGGGCTTCAGGACATTCATTGGCATAATGTCCAGTCTTCTGGCACTTAAAGCAAGTGACTTGGCTCAGGTCCCTCTTGGCTGGGGTAGATGGGTTGGTGCGGTTCTGTCCGTTGCTTCCTCCATTCCCATTACCATTCTTGGAGCCATTATGGTTGTGCGAACTACCTCCTCCATGGGTATGCTGAAACTGTCCTCCCGGTTTCGGGGCAAATCGTGGCTTCTGCTGAGCTCCAGAATTATACTTCCCTTGTCCATACTTCCTCTTGCGGTTTTCAATCTGCTGCTGCTTCCCTTCAATCATGAGAGCTCTATCTACCAACTCCTGGTAGTTGTTGAAGGTTGCTACCATTAGCTGCATACTCAGTTCATCATTCAGTCCTTCCAAAACTTCTCCTGCTTGGCTGCATCTGTAGCAACGTCATCTGGTGCATAACGTGCTAACTTACTGAAATCCTCCACATACTGGCCTACGGTGCGTCCTCCTTGGCGTAGGTTGCGAAACTCACGCTTCTTCATAGCCATAGCTCCTGCTGAAACATGAGCTGTACGGAAAGCTTGCTGAAACTGGTCCCATGTGACAGTGTCAATAGGGTGTGTGGCGGTGTAATTCTCCCACCATGATACTACGGGTCCATCAAGATGATGTGCGGCAAAACGCACTCTTTCCGCATCTGTGCATCCTGCAGTGGTCAACTCCCTTCCAACTTTGCGGAGCCAATCATCTGCAACAATCGGCTCGGTGCTACTGGAAAACACCGGCGGATTTAGCCTCAAGAAACGGGCTAAGTGATCAACTGGTGGTGGTGGCGGTGGGTTGTTGTTGTTGTTGTTGTTGCCTTGGTTCTGCACTAACACTTGCATCAGGGCATTCTGTTGCTGAATCAACTGGGTGATCTCCGGTGGGAAAACAAATCTGGTGTCGCGTCTCGGAGGCATCTGATGGGTTTAGAAAAGATGAGAGTTAAGAATAGAATGAGGTCTAGAGGGAAAACACTACCCATATGCTCATGAGACAAATACAATCAATATCACTCAATCAATTCAAACAAGGCATACAATCGATCTAACTAGCGTTACAAAGTGCTTGAACTATACTATTAAATGGGGGAAACTACTACTGATATGGTGGTCTACTAGAAATTCTGATCAGTTGAAGACTCCATGATGTCTGCTCCAGCTTCATCAACAAAGTCATCTTCACTTGGTTCCGAGTCGGTGTCGTCGATGATGATGTAGTTATCCGGGCAAGTGCATTCGTCATCTTTTGCTTTTGGCACTGGATTTCCCATGAATACTCCAATCTTCTTCTCCAGGTCGTCATTCTTCCCTACTAGTGCGACGATTTCCTCCAAATAATCCTCGCGTGTAGCCTTGAGTTCTTCCTCCAGCTCCTTGATCTTCGTCAATGCCTTCTTCAGTTCTTCCTTGTCTGAGCACATCTGGTTCTCCTGGCGACGAATATGTTGGTTTTGCTCCTGGATGAAAGCTGCAATTGATCCATCCTTCTTGGTTCTGATCATCTCCCATTGCTCGTCTCGGCGTCCACAGATCTGATAAATTGTATCCTTAAGCTCCCTGTGGTAGACTTCTCCAATGCGTCCCATAGCGATGTGGGCTGCCATGCTCTTCCCTAAACTCCAGGTTGGTGCTTCGAAAACCAATCTTATGGGTTCAGTAACTGGCACAAACGTCCTTCCTGGAATGTGAACTTGAATCTTCCAGCTCTCCTCTTCGGGTAATGTGGCGTTGTAGGTTCCGGTGATGCTTGGTATTCCTATGTTCAAGTACTTAGTGACTTCCTTCAAGTGTCGTCCAAAAGGCGTGTCTTCATCAGGTTGCATGAACTTGCTCCTTGTATCCGCCATTCCTAAAAGAGTAGAAAGTGGAGAGGGGTCAGAAATGAGAAGAGAGAAGCTTTCTAGGGCTTAAGCTTAGTGGTCGTGTCCTACAGTCAGCGTGTGCTCTCATACCACCTTTGTAGCGACCAGACCTCAAATGGTCTGTGCTGCTATGCACCAGTGTCATCCCTGGATCAGTAATGCTGACACGCACAGTACAAATGGAGGATTTATAACAGAGTAGCAATCACACACTTATTACATCGAATATCACCAAAGAGAATAAGTATGATAAATATGGTTTAAGGCCATCTAAAAACGATAACAGCGGAAGACTTGGAAGATAAATGAGTCCATCAACTCCAGCGGCATCACTGAGTATAAGACCACGACCTAAAGCACCTTACTCGTCGTCTGAAAAGTCTGCAACATGAAACGTTGCAGCCCGAAAACGGGTCAGCACATGGAATATGCTGGCAAAATAACACATAGAGAATAATGAACATGATAATGCTATACTACATGCTTATATGGCTGGTGGAAAGCTCTATGGTTATAGTTTTTGCGAAAAGCCAATTTTTCCCTACTGCAAAGGAATAAATTTTATTTAACTATCATGGTGGTTGTTGAACATTGAGATGGTTGACAGCATCTCAATCCCAATTAAAAATCATCATTAACCCAACAAAATTAATTAAAAGTAACATGGTGATGAGATTCACATGATAATCCAAGTACTAGATACTCAAGTTGTCCATAACCGAGGACACGGCTAACCATGATTAGTTTGTACACTCTGCAGAGGTTTGCGCACTTTTCCCCACAAGAATCGATCTCCTCCGTTGGATTACTCGCACTACATGGTGTTTGAGTAACAGATGACCGAGACACAGTCTTTCAGAAGTGTTTGCACCTTACGTATGGGTAGACAGTTACACCTACTTTCCCCTACATCTGCTAGTCTACCACTGTAAGAGTTCACACAACTTAATCAACTATGCTAGAGCCCATAATAGCTTGTGGCTGCACACGGAAGTTTCTAGCATGAATAATCTCATGATCCATTTGAGCCTGGGTGGCGGTCCAAAAGAAAAACAGGCAATCCTGGAATACCCAGGTACCTCAATCCACCCAGATGTGAGTTTTAGTTGCCACCTTAAGTAAACCATTAATTAACAATCTCACATCTGTCATGGAAATCTCTCAAACCCAATCCACGTCTACGAGCATAGCATGGCAATATAATAGCAACGTAGAAGTAACTCCCAAGGGTTTGATAAATAAAACAGGTAATAGGTACTACCTCAACTACATCCCAATACCCACAATTTAATTAGATCCTAACCATGCAGTGTTTGAGGATTTATCTAATGCAATAAAAACTGGGTATGGAAGGGTATGATCAAAGTGTTACTTGCCTTGCTGATGATCCGCGAAACCTAGCGATTCAAAGTAACAAGCGGCGCACTCCGGGTACTCTATCGCAAACAAACAAGCAAACAATAAGTACTCATCTAATGCACAGGTAAAACTCGAATGAAAGATCCAACCAGAAAGTTCAACTTAAGAACTCTGGTTTGCAAAAAGAATCAACTCGAACGAAGCAACAAAAGTCAAACGGCGAAAGAAACAAGCTTCGTTTACTATTCTGGATCTAGATCAAATTTTACAGTAGCAAAAACTTGTTTGAGTAGGTTAAACGGAAAGAGAATTTCAAGACGAAACTCTAGGCGCTTGAATCGCCTGATTCCGATAAACGAGCGAAAAGTTAAACATAAACGAAGATCCGATCAGAAATCGAGATCTGAAATAATCATGAAAAAAATCCGACGAAAAAGAAAACTGACGAACGGTTAAAGAATGGACTTACGTTAACAGAGAAAATCCGACGAACACATTCGTTAAAACGAACGGGTCGGTGAACGTTCACTAAATAATAAAACCGAAGAAATAAACCGATCTAGGGTTTTTTTTAAAATGAACGTTTTTTTTAAACGGCAAACGACGGCGAGTCAGTACCTCGTCGGAAACGGAACTCCGGCGGGGTCGGCGGGCTCCGGCGGGGGCTCGGCGAGGGGCAGCGAGGGCGGCGGCGCTCGGGCGGGCTTGGGGCGGCGAGGGGCGGCGAACGGCGGCGGGGTTCGGCGAGCGGGGCGGCGGCGGCGATTGCGGGTCGAGGCGGGGCTCGGGGTGGCGAGGGAGGGGGCGGCGGCGGTATATAAGGAGGGGGGCCTGCTTGGAGGAGGGGGCAAGGCGGCGGGGCTCCGGCGGAGTCCGAGCCGGACACGGGCGCGGTGGCGCTGGCGTGCTCGCGGAGGAGACGCGCGGCTGGGCCGGCCGCTCGGCTGGGCCTCGGCCCGGTCGGGCGCGGCGCGTTTTTTTTAAACATACCACCGAAAAGAATTCATAGAAAAATAAATAAAAATCCAAAAAATATAAAACAAATTTTCCCCGTCTAGTTAAAATAATTAGAACAGGGTGAACATTTTTTGACAGAAAAATGCAGTTTTGAAAACGTGCAATTTTTTAATGCAATTAAAATTGCAAATAAAATCCAATATATGATTTTAATATTTTTCCTCTAATATTTCAATTGTTTTGGAGAAGTCATATTTTCTCCTCTCATTTATTTTTAAATGAAATATTTTTCCGAAGAGAAAATAATTAAAACCAAAATCCTCGTTTTATTATTTGATAAAAATCAAATATGAAAAATCGAGAAAATCCCCAACTCTCTCCGAGGGTCCTTGAGTTGCTTAGGATTTATCGAGGATTTGTCAAAATGCAATAAAATATGCTATGCAATGAATGATCTATGTATAACATTCCAAATTGAAAATTTGGGATGTTACAACCTTCAAGCTGACCAAGATTTGCTCAATGACAGATGGACTGATGTCCTGGCAGCCGAGGAATATGGCCTCGAGCACCCAACCAAAAGTTACCCGAAGCGCAAATTGTTACCCCAATTCGACGACGAGGCACTGGAGCCCGTCCTACCAGCGCGTAATGTGTGTGACCGACCACCACGTGGCCGGGACAAAGCGGCAACTCAGGTCGAACACCAGCCCGCACTACCGCGCCGCAAAAACAGAGACATGACAACTCGGGGATACACATGACCTGCGGCATGACCTGAAAAGCAGAGCAGGTCAGACCAGATCGATCTACGGATCGCGGGGGCGTGCCCCGACGCGCGACAATGGCCATCCGGCCGGACGTGTCAAACATAACCAAGCCCGGGCCGAACACCGCAGACAAACTCCAGCCGAGCTACGTCGCGACTTGACCCGATACAGAGGTGCCGCACACCCCCTTTGCTTCACTGATGAAGTAATGGACCATGAATTCCCGAAAGGGTTTAAACCCGTGAACATTGAATCATATGACGGGACAACGGACCCCGCGGTATGGATTGAGGATTTTCTTCTCCATATCCATATGGCCCGTGGTGATGATCTTCATGCCATCAAATACCTCGCGCTAAAACTCAAGGGACCAGCTCGATACTGGTTGAACAGTCTGCCCGAAAATTCAATTGGCAGCTAGGAGGACTTGGAAGACGCCTTCCTCGACAACTTCCAAGGTACATATGTCCGACCTCCGGATGCCGACGACTTAAGTCACATAGTTTAACAGCCCGGAGAGTCAGCCAGGAAATTCTGGACTAGGTCCTTAACTAAAAAAGAACCAGATCGTCGACTGCCCGGATGCCGAAACCCTAGCGGCCTTTAAGCATAGCATCCGCGACGAATGGCTCGCCCGCCACCTCGGCCAAAAAAAGCCGAAGTCCATGGCAGCCCTCACGGCACTTATGACCCGCTTCTGTGCGGGCGGGGATAGTTGGCTGGCCCGTAGCAATAACAATGCAAGCGAACCTGGCACTTCTGAGACCAAAAACAACAACGGCAAGCCCCGACACAATAGACACAAGCGTCGAAGCAATGGTGTCAACACCGATGATACGGCGGTCAACGGCGGATTCAGTGGCTCTAAGTCCGGTCAACGGAAGAAGCCATATAAAAGAAACAATTCGGGCTCGTCCAGCTTGGACCGCATACTCGATCGTCCGTGCCAAATCCACGGCACTCCTGATAAACCAGCCAATCATACCAACAGAGACTGTTGGGTTTTCAAACAGGACGGCAAGTTAAATGCCGAGAACAAGGAGAAGGGGTCGCAAAGCGAGGACGATGACGAGGAGCCCCGACCACCGAACACAGGGGGACATAAGAAGTTTCCCCCCCAAGTTAAAATGGTGAACATGATATACGCTACCCATATCCCCAAGAGGGAGCGCAAGCGCGCACTTAGGGACGTCTACGTGATGGAGCCAGTCACCCCAAAGTTCAACCCTTGGTCGTCCTGTCCGATCACTTTCTATCGCAGGGACCATCCGACTAGTATCCGTCATGGTAGTTCAGCCGCACTGGTCCTCGACCCAATCATTGATGGATTCCATCTTACGCGAGTCCTCATGGACGGTGGTAGCAGCCTGAACCTGCTCTATCAGGATACAGTGCGCAAAATGGGTATCGATCCCTCCAGGATCAAGCCCACAAAAACCACCTTTAAGGGAGTCATACCAGGTGTAGAGGCCCGCTGTACGGGCTCAATCACACTGGAGGTGGTCTTCGGATCCCCGGACAATTTCCGAAGCGAAGAATTGATCTTCGATATCGTCACTGCTCGGACAAACCGCATTTGCTCGATTCAATGCGGTGCCACACTATGCTTATCTGAAGCTCAAGATGCCCGGACCACGCGGTGTCATAACAGTTAATGGAAATACGGAGCGCTCCCTCCGTACCGAGGAGCAAACCGCGGCCCTAGCGGCACAAGTACAGAGCGGCCTTTTCAAACAGAACCTTAATTCGGCGGCCAAGCTCCCGGACACTGTCAAACGAGTCTGCACTACTCTGCAGCAGGATAGTCCAGCTCGCCAAGAGCTCGACTAGCAATTCAGTCTCCGTCCCAGTCCCGACCAAACGGCGGCGTTTGTACCGCGTGTACATAACTACGCACTTTAAATACCATGGGCGTAGACGGAGGCATAACTAGATGGTGGTCCATAATACGGCTCAACCTTTCCTGGACCCACATACTTTCACTTTTTCTTTTACATCCTTTTCAGGTTTCCTTTTTCCAGGCCTTTCCTGGTGGCCTAATTGTCAAACCTATCAAGGGACTGATACACCAAGACGGCAAGAAGCATTGACGTATAAGGGAATTTCCAGGTGGTCTCTTTAAACGATCGTTATGCCTATTTTCAGGACCCACACGCAGCTCTCTCTTGGTCGTGGCATGTTAAATAGCCCTGTTGCTTATCGCACTATTTGTACAAATACGCTTTGACATATTAATCAAACTATAATGGAAAAAGTTGGCGGCCCTATTTCTGCGGCATTGGCCTGTTGCCTCATTCTTTCTTGATATTCTTATCAAAATGCACCCGTACACTCTGGTACGCCTTAATTCGCTAGGGGCTTTATCACGCCCCATAACACGGCGACAAAAGTCCGAACACTTTTTTCAGTATAGTTCGGCACCCGAACTTTAGCATTATATGCATCGGCTCCGAATCATGTCTTTGGTCAATAGTTGGGTTGCCCGGCTCTTGTGCTTACTACCTTACGTTTCGCTATATCAGCTAGGGTAGTAAAGGGAGAACTACTGCGATTGTGTCCTGGTTTATCCGGATGAGCACCTCGGTAGAGAAAGCCGAAAACTGACTGTCATGATGCGGCATGAGCCGGTCAGCTGTTCGAGAGTTACAAATCTTTTGCAATTTTTTCCGCATTATGCGTTGAATCGGTTTTTATCCGATCAGGTGTTTCCAGCACCCGAAGTTCGGACTTACGAATACTAGGGGCTGCGCCTAAATTTCTATTGTCAAACTCCTATGGCTAAGTGAGGGTGATAAAGCACATAGTCCGATTTCCTGGTTCGTTGCGCTAAACACCTCCTTCAAGGACCAAACCTTTGGATCAAGTTTAGATTTCATCGCGAACACCCCCGTACTACCTACGTGGGGGCTGAAGCGGACGACTGGCCAACTCTTAGATTTAATAAAAACGGCCGCACAGGAGGTAACAACTCAAACAATAAAACAAGCATTATATTACATAACGGCTTTGTTTCATAATACAGGACAAGATAGCATGAATGTATTCATTCAAAAATAATGTCCTTAGCACATTGCCCTGCCACAATGCGGGATCCCTCTAGGACATCACCGAAATACTGCTCGGGCGTGCGGTGCTCCTTGCCAGCGGGCGGTCCCTCGGTTGCGAGCTTGACGGCATCCATCTTCGCCCACTGCACCTTGACACGGGCGAAGGCCATCCGCGCACCTTCAATGCAGACCGACCGCTTGATGGCGTCAAGCCGGGGGCAGGCATTGACCAGCCGCTTCACGAGCCCGAAGTAGATGCTAGGTATGGCTTCGGCAGGCCACAGCCGGACTATCAAATCCTTCATGCCAGTTCGGCCACCCTATGCAGTTCGATCAGCTGTTTTAGCTGATCGCTAAAGGGCATCGGATGTTCTGGTGCAAGATCTTGCGACCAGAATAGCTTCTCCGTTGAGCTCCCTTCTTCGGCTCGAAAGAAGTCCGCAGCGTCGGCAACACTGCGTGGCAGATCCGCAAACGCCCCTGGAGAACTCCAAATCCGGGTTAGTAAGAGATACCACCTCTTCACATATTTGCTTTGCATAATGAAGGCCTTACCCGCCGTGATTTTCTTAGCCTCATGAATTTCCTGGAGGGCGCCCTGGGCTTCCACTCGGGCATCTTGTGCGCTCTGGCGAGCCTTGGCGAGTTCAGACTCTTGATCCACACTCTTGCGCTCCAAGGACTCGCATTTCTTAACGGCATCCTGGAGCTCCTGCTGGACCTCATCAACCCTGGCCTCGTGTTTTTCACGGGCGGCTTGCTCCTTTGCCGCTTTCTTCTTGGCCTCGGCCAGCGCCTTTTTAAGGGCCTCCACCTCGGTCTCCTCTACTACAAATATCATGGCACTACGGTCATTACAAATCATCTATCCTTTCTGATATACAGAAGGTCATTGCATACCTTGTTTCTCCTCTAGCTGCTTTTTTACGTGGCCGAGCTCCTCCTCGGCCCACTCCAGACTCTGCTTCAGTCCGGAAACCTCAGCAGTATGAGAGGTCGCATCCAGTAACGATGCCTGCTTATTCACATGACGCATTTGGTTAGTCTCCTGCTAAAATTGTTTGATCCTCTGTCCGTCTTTTCTTTCCGAACACCGGACAGAGTCTCAGGGGCTACTGTCTATACAGTGACATTCTTTTTACACAATCGCGTTGCTTACCTCAAAGCCCGTTAGAAGGCTTGTGCAGGCTTCGGTCAGTCTGCTCTTCGCGGACTGAATCTTCTTAATCACCGTACCCATAAGGGTACGGTGTTCCTCAACAATGGAAGCACTTTGCAGCGCTTCCAGTAGAGTATCTGGTGCCTCTGGTTGGACAGAGGTCACCGGAGGAATGGGCACACCTCCTTCTTTCAATGGAGGCTGCCTGCCGAATACTGGAGCCGTACTGGTCTCTGGGACTGTATTCGGCTAGGGACCGAATTGGACATGGCCCCCACCGCCAGTATCCATGGGGATTTGCTCCCCCATGTGTCCGGCGGCCGAGGCTTCACCCTCTGGTGCCGCCCTGATGGCCTCCTGCGTATCTCCCTGGCCTGGGATCCTTCAGGACAACACCTAGGTGTCATCCATGGCCCTGGGAGAGGAGGCCGCCGAAAGGGACCCGCTGTCCATCACTTGTGGGTCTAGCGAATTCCCTGAAGATGAGGATCGCTCGAGGACAGAACGAGCCGGACTGCAAGTGCATGATTCAACATGTTCAAATTATAAAGTAGAGAGGCTGGATATATGAATGCGTCTGGGTCTTTGAGTACTCACGATTCAGCCAGGGGCTTATCTCGGGGGCGCCGCTCTGGGCTGCTATCGATGTCCCACGCGGAGTTATCCGCGAGGGAGACCTTCCCTTCTTGGATGCCTCGGCCTCCAGACATGTGGAGGCCGCCCTCTTCTTCCTTCCCCCCTCAGGAAGGAGTTGCTCTCTTCCTCCTCTTCGTCGTCGTCCTCGGTGGCGGAGGAGTGGGTCTCGGTGTCTTCGGACGTCACGTCCGAAGCACCCTTGCGACGAAGACCGCTTCAGGTCTCCTTGGCCTTCTTCTCCGGCGCCTTTTAGGGCGCCGGAACCAGCATCTTCGTCAGAAGAGGGATTTCTGGGTCTTCTGGCAGCGGACCCAAACACTGAATCCGCTCCACTTTCTTTGTCCAACCCTGAAAAACTGAAATGGGAAGCTCAAACATTCTCCTTGAGTATATGAGCAAAGGATATACCTTGAAAACATAAAAAACTTACTGGACTGGCGGGATGGGTCGGGTTGTACCCACGGTCTTCGGTTTCCTTCGACCACGTCTCATTGGCCTTGAAGGGCACCTTCTAGATGTCGTCGTGCGTGACGCTGAAGTAATGTTGCAGGGTCTGGTGCTCGGCCGGATTGAACTCCCACAAATTGCAGGTCCGGCTCTGGCATGGAAGGATCTGGCAAACTAGCATCACCTGGATCACGTCGACGAGCTTGATGTTCTTGTCCACCATGCTCTGGACGCGCGTCTGCAGCGCGGTCAGGTCGTTCGACGCAGCCCAATTCAGGCCCTTCTCTAGCCAGGAGGTGAGCCGCATTGGAGCTCCAGAATTGAATTCGGGCGCCGCGGCCCAGGTGGCGTCGTGGGGCTCCGTGATATAAAACCACAGTTGCTGCCACGCTTTGACGGTCTCCACGAAGGAGCCTTCGGGCCATGTGATGTTGGGCATCTTGCTCACCATCGCACCTCCGCACTCTACGCGTTGGCCACTCACCACCTTCGGCTTCACATTGAAGATTTTTAGCCACAATCCGAAGTGGGGTGGGATGCGGAGGAAAGCCTCGCACACGAAAATAAATGCCAAGATGTTGAGGAAAGAATTTGGGGCTAGATCATGGAAATCTAGCCCGTAGTAGAACATGAGTCCGCGGACGAATGGGTGGAGAGGAAATCCCAGTCCGCGGACGAAGTGGGGGATGAACACCACCTTTTCATGGGGCTCTGGAGTGGGGATTATCTGCCCCTCGGCTGGGAGCCGGTTGGCAATTTCTTTGGCCAAATACCCGCCTCCCGGAGCTTCGTAATGTCCTTCTCCTTGACGGAGGAGACCATCCACTTGCCCTGCGCTCCGGATCCGGACATGGTGGGAGTGCTTTCTTGGGGCGGAAAAAATGAGAACTTGGGTGCTGGAGCTCGAGAATGGGGGAGGCAGAGAGAGAGAGAAGGCGTGGGTGAAAGGGGTGAATTCTTATCCCCTTATAAAGGCAACAAATATCAAGCACCTCCCCACTCGCCCTAAAAACTCGCCTATTCCCAAGGGTCGTGCAGACGGCACGGTTGGATTACCCACGCCCGTATTGATGAGAATCCCGCAATAAGGGGACACGATCTCTACTTTGACAAGACGTGCTAATGAAGCCGCATCTCGAAATATGGAATGGCAGGCTAAAAACGGTTCAAAATAATGGTCGGGCGGCGACGTGATGTCACGCTACAAAAAGTTGTCAACGGATTGGACCTGTGAAATATTATACTCCCTGCGGTTGTGTATGGAACTTGTTTTGTAGAGCCAGACACGATTCTTGTGTTCAAAAATTATTTTGGAGTATACGGAGGAGGAACCCGCCTTGCAATGTCGAAGATAATCAGCGCGCTGGACACCTCTTCATTGAAGCCTCGTTCAGGGGCTACTGAGGGAGTCCTGGATTAAGGGGTCCTCGGACGTCTGACCTATTGACATGGGTCGGACTGTTGGGCTGTGAAGATACAAGATCGAAGACTCTCACCCGTGTCCGGATGGGACTCTCCTTGGCGTTCGGATATGAAGATTCCTTTCTCTGTAACCGACTTTGTATAACCCTAGTCCCCTCCGGTGTCTATATAAACCGGAGGGCTTAGTCCGTAGAGGCAATCATAATCATATAAGCTAGACTTCTAGGGTTTTAGCCATTACGATCTCCTGGTAGATCAACTCTTGTAATACTCACATTCATCAATATCAATCAAGCAGGAAGTAGGGTATTACCTCCATAGAGAGGGCCCAAACCTGGGTAAACATCATGTCCCCCGCCTCCTGTTACCATCAGCCTTAGACGCACAGTTCGGGACCCCCTACCCGAGATCCGCCGGTTTTGACACCGACACTTAGGTCCCATGCAAGAAATGGGAATGAATTTCAAACACCATGGTGCCGTTGATTGCCGGCAAAACATTGAGATGCCTGGTTTTTAAATTCTAGTAAATCCAAAACTAGTCTAAAACTCATGAAACTTGGCTGCTATCATGGATCGGCATCAACATGCTGTGGTACAAATTTTGTCCCATTTGGGGCATGTTTGGGTATATGCTTCTCACAAACCGGAGCTTCTCACAACAAGCATGATGGTTTTCGGTAGGGAACGTGCCACCTTTGGGGACGAAACGATATCCATTGCCTCTTATTGCTTTCAATTTTTTTCTCGTGTCAACGTAGAACAACCAGAGTGTTGTGTCAATTTTTGTGATTTTTCGGGGTTCGTTTGGACATTTTTATGCATTAACTGAGTTTTCTATGCATTTATGTGCACAATTCAAATTTGAACTACATGCACATGCTCCAGTGCATATAAATTAGTTGAAAAATCAAATCTGTGTCCTTGGGTGCATGCTTAGGTCCCATGCAAGAAGTGGGAATGAATTTCGAACACCAGGGCACCGTTGATTGCCGGCAAAACATTGAGATGCCTGGTTTTTAAATTCTAGTAAATCCAAAACTCTTCTGAAATTCATGAAACTTGGCATGCTATCATGGAGCGGCATCAACATGTCGTGGTACATATTTTGTCCCATTTGGGGCAGGTTTGGGCATATGCTTCTCACAAACCGGAGCTTCTCACAACAAGCATGATAGTTTTCGGTAGGGAACGTCCCACCTTTGGGGACGAAACAATATCCATTGCCTCTTATTGCTTTCAAATTTTTTTCTCGTGTCAACATAGAACAACAGAGGTGTTGTGTGAATTTTTGTGATTTTTCGGGGTTCATTTGGACATGTTTATGCATTAACTGAGTTTTCAATGCATTTATGTGCATAATTCAAATTTGAACTACATGCACATGCTCCAGTGCATATAAATTGGTTGAAAAAATCAAATATGTGTCCTTGGGTGCATTCTTAGGTCCCATGCAAGAAATGGGAATGAATTTCGAACACCAGGGCACCATTGATTGCCGGCAAAACATTGAGATGCCTGGTTTTTAAATTCTAGTAAATCCAAAACTCGTCCGAAATTCATGAAACTTGGCATGCTATCATGGAGGGGCATCAACATGCCGTGGTACAAATTTTGTCCCATTTGGGGCAGGTTTGGGTATATGCTTCTCACAAACCGGAGCTTCTCACAACAAGCATGATGGTTTTCGGTAGGGAACGTCCCACCTTTGGGGACGAAACGATATCCATTGCCTCTTATTGCTTTCAATTTTTTTTTCTCGTGTCAACATAGAACAACAGGAGTGCTGTGTGAATTTTTGTGATTTTTCGGGGTTCGTTTGGACATTTTTATGCATTAACTGAGTTTTCAATGCATTTATGTGCATAATTCAAATTTGAACCACATGCACATGCTACAGTGCATATAAATTGGTTGAAAAATCAAATATGTGTCCTTGGGTGCATGCTTAGGTCCAATGCAAGAAATGGGAATGAATTTCGAACACCAGGGCACTGTTGATTGCCGGCAAAACATTGAGATGCCTGGTTTTTAAATTCTAGTAAATCCAAAACTCGTCTGAAATTCATGAAACTTGGCATGCTATCATGGAGCGGCATCAACATGTCGTGGTACAAATTTTGTCCCATTTGGGGCAGGTTTGGGTATATGCTTCTCACAAACCGGAGCTTCTCACAACAAACATGATGGTTTTCGGTAGGGAACGTCCCACCTTTGGGGACGAAATGATGTCCATTGCCTCTTATTGCTTTCAAATTTTTTCTCGTGTCAACATAGAACAAACAGGAGTGTTGTGTGAATTGTTGTGATTTTTCGGGGTTCATTTGGACATTTTTATGCATTAACTGAGTTTTCAATGCATTTATGTGCATAATTCAAATTTGAACTACATGCACATGCTCCAGTGCATATAAATTGGTTGAAAAATCAAATATGTGTACTTGGGTGCATGCTTAGGTCCCATGCAAGAAATGGGCATGAATTTCAAACACCAGGGCACCGTTGATTGCCGGCAAAACATTGAGATGCCTGGTTTTTAAATTCTAGTAAATCCAAAATTCTGTTAACCATTCACGTGACGCCACGTGTCTTGGTTTTAATGGTTGTAGGAGGTGCTATGCGGACAGCTGCTTGACCTTGACTGAACGGGTGGCGTGCGAGCACCTTCCGGTGCGCAGGCTGACCGAGAGGCGTGCAAGTTGTCCTCGAGTGCGCAAACTCACCGGGAAGCATGCGAGCTGTACGCTGCGCAGGCTCATTGGGAAGTGAGCCCTTTGATTTCCATGGCCGCCCGCCTTGCACGCGTCCTCTCCATTAATGGCGCCCAAGCCGCAATTTAATCTGCTTTTTAAATATAAAACACTCATCGCAAATGTTTTAGTTAGAACACCCGTATGCAAACCGACAGCTTCCCCAGGAAGCCAAGAGAAAATGTGGCGAGCAGGATTTCTGCAGTTCTTGATCGCAAACGATTTAGATAGAACACCCGTATGCAAAGTGAGATCAGCGCAGGATTTGTGCATCCCTTCAACGCAAACGGTTGTTCTGGATGACCCATGCGCAACCACGTACAAACAATTTGGTAAGATTTGCATCTGTCATATTGGGTATGTTGCCATTTGTCAAACTGGAAAGATTTACATTTGTTGATCTAGTAACGTTGCCATTTTTCAATCCTTGTAACACTGTGATTTGTCAAAATATGCAGCTAGAAATCATTAGCACCATGTAATTTTTGCAACTAAAATTCAGTAATTAAGCATAGATTTCATTCATAGATTAAGCAGTCCTTCTTAATTTATACAAACAGTTCAACTCGATAGCTGAACCGACCAAAATTCTCCCCAATTGTTGCCAACCACGTACTGGAATAGCTAGTTCAACTATATATACTAGCTAATTTTAAGTACGTTGTACAGTTCGACCACACATCTATAGTCAGATGAACTCAACAAAATAGCCCCTAAATACTACTACTACCACGGAGGGGCTTTGTGCTACTTCCGGCAGCCTCTCCTCTGCCGAGCGCACTTAGTAAGAGGCAGAGTAGGAGGAGCCTACCGACGAGCTGGACAAATGCAATACGGTGCCTGCCGCTGCTGCACGTTCAACGACGCTCGCCAGCTCGAACGCCCACTGCCGCTCCAGACGATCCCTCTCGAAGCGGCCGGACTGCTCGTAGATCTCCTGATTCCTCGCCTCTGCGTCGGCGTGTGCTGCGGCCACGGCGGCGGTAAGGCTCTCTGCGTGCTCGACGAGGCGCTCCTCCTCCTCCCGCAGGAACTCGATGTAGTGTGCAAGGTCGCTAACGCACGTGCGAGCCTCCACCTCCGCCTCCCTCCTTCGGGAGGCAGTGGCGGAGCGGGTGATGATCCCGACGGTCGACGGTGGGCTGGCGGCCGACGATGGGGTGGTGGCCACGACCACCACCTCCCGCATTCGGGCCGCGGTGGCGGAGCGGGTGATGGCCACGGTGGTCGACAGTGGGGTCGCGGCCACGACGGCCACCTCCCGCCTTCGGGCCGCGGCGGCGGAGCGGGAGATGGCCCTGGCTTTCAACGGTGGTGTGGCGGCAAAGGCGGCCGGCAACAGCTGCCAACGGGCAGCGGCGGTGGAGCGTGTGGTGGCTGTTCTGCGCACACCCAACAGGGACGACACGCGCACTACACTACGCCGGGGACTGCGCCGCCGCCGCAGTGTAGCCTCCCAGCTGGAGCTGCCCTCTGATGACGGTGGAGTGGCTGAGCGATGACAACGCCGGTGCCATTGGCGATTGTGGGAGAAGCAGACGAGATAAGCTACAGGGAGGGAGGGGAAAATGTGACGCGGGACTCGCTGGCTGTGAGGGTTTTTATAGCAGGCCGGTAAGCATTGGGATTTTGGGGGATTTCATCGAGTCGGGCGGGAAGCTTGCATGGGTACCTGCGAGGTTGCGTGGGAACGGGCTCACCGACGATTCATTGGCGCCACCGTTTGGCCAAAAGAACGCCCCCGCGCGTTGCGCAAGCTTGCGCTGTAAGCCGTCTACGGCAGCGGGGTGACAAGACGTGCGAGAGGAGGACGAGAGGACACGTATGATGACCCACAAGTATAGGGGATCTATCATAGTGCTTTCGATAAGTAAGAGTGTCGAACCCAACAAGAAGCAGAAGGAAATGACAAGCAGTTTTCAGTAAGGTCGGCTAGAAACTCAAGGCCTGGCCTTTTGTGGGAGAATGCTGAGTCCTTCCCAAAATCGCCTGGATCAACGTGAACACTTGGCCTTACCCCTGCATTTTGAGCCATGTCTAGGTAGAATCGGCAAGATTGAACCGAGGCCCGCCCGGGCACCGCCGGGGGACAACCAGACGAACCAGTAGGCTTTCTTTCCGAAGTTTCCTCCTGGGGCCCTTAAATCATTGAATTCATAGGCATAGGGGCGTCCCAGGCAGTGGTTCATGTGCTATAAAAGAGAGTAGGTGGAAACATTGACGTATATTTTTGCTCCCTTCCTTTCCTTGACGTATATGAGCGTAGCGATAGCGGTATCTTTTGATAGAAGCCCACATGCCCACTCTTCTATCCCACGATTCCTCCGAGTGGAGGAGGCGCCCCCAATGGTAGTGATAATAGTCCTCCTGGAGGTGCGCCTTCTAACGCATCAAATCGTTTTCACATTCTTAACAATTTGAGAGAGAACTTGGAATTTCCCATCTTTTTCAGCTCTGCTCCCAAAAAGAGAAAGGAAAGGAGACTGATCTTGACGGCTCTTCGACAGGAGGTAGTAAAATTTCCAAACCTAAGAAGACCATTTCTTTGTTGTCGCTCTAGCCCTACCGGGAGGGGGCTTAGCCGGGTCCAACAAACCTTATGAGTGGGTCCCACATCAATAACATAGTTCGCACACCTCTTTTCAATTCTCTAGAGATAGTTGTGATTTATCTCTTCTTCCGGGTCCCTCCTATTTGGTTGGAAGTTTCCTGCTCCTCCGTTCCTCTGCTTTGGCGCAGCCAAACTCCTGACTCTTCCTCGTCAACTTCATTGCCTGAGTTAGTTCATTCCATGAGGTCGAGGAAAGGTTGAAACCATTTTAGAGCTAGGCGGGGTCTCTCAGATGCAGACTAACCCATTTCGATGTGTATCGGTAACAGATAGTTTTGTGATGAGGTAATTCGTAACGGGTAACAAGTAACAAAAGTAAATAAGGTGCGGCAAGGTGGCCCAATACTTTTTGTAGCAAATGACAAGCCTGGACAAACTCTTATATAAGGAAAAGCGCTCCCGAGGACACATGGGAATTATCGTCAAGCTAGTTTTCATCACGCTCATATGATTCGCGTTCGTTACTTTGATAATTTGATATGTGGGTGGACCGGTGCTTGGGTACTTCCCTTCCTTGGACAAGCATCCCACTTATGATTAACTACTCTCGCAAGCATCTGCAACTACGAAAGAAGAATTAAGGTAAACCTAACCATAGCATGAAATATATGGATCCAAATCAGGACCTTACAAAGCAACGCATAAACTAGGGTTTAAGCTTCTGTCACTCTAGCAACCCATCATCTACTTATTACTTCCCAATGCCTTCCACTAGGCCCAAACAATGGTGAAGTGTCATCTAGTCGACGTTCACATAACACCACTAGAGGAAAGACAACATACATCTTACCAAAATATCAAACGAATACCAAATTCACATGACTACTTATAGCAAGACTTCTCCCATGTCCTCAGGAACAAACGTAACTACTCACAAAGAATATTCATGTTCATAATCAAAGGAGTATTAATTATCATTAAGGATCTGAAAATATAATCTTCCACCGGACAAACCAACTAGCAACAACTACAAGGAGTAATCAACACTACTAGCAACCCACAGGTACCAATCTGATGTTTTGAGACAAAGATCGGATACAAGAGATGAACTAGGGTTTGAGAGGAGATGGTGCTGGTGGAGATGTTGATGGAGATTGACCCCCTCCCGATGAGAGGGTCAATGGTGATGACGATAGTGACGATTTCCCCCTCCCGGAGGGATGTTTCCCCAGCAGAACAGCTTCGCCGAAGCCCTAGATTGATTCCGCCAAGGTTCCGTCTCGAGACAGCGGCGCTTCATCCCGAAAGCTTCCTCCTGATTTTTTTCCAGACGAAAGACTTCATATAGCAGAAGAGGGGCACTAGAGGCCTGCCAGGGGGGGCCACGAGACAGGGGGCGCGCCCAGGGGGGTAGGGCGCGCTCCCACCCTCGTGGCCAGGGTGTGGCCCCCTCTGGTTGATTCTTTCGCCGGTATTTTTCATTAATTCCAAAACGTGCCTCCGTGAAGTTTCAGGACTTTTGGAGTTGTGCAGAATAGGTCTCTAATATTTGCTCCTTTTCCAGCCCAGAATTCCAACTGTGGGCATTCTCCCTCTTCATGTAAACCTTGTAAAATAAGAGAGAAAAGGCATAAGTATTGTGACATAATGTGTAATAACAGCCCATAATGCAATAAATATTGATATAAAAGCATGATGCAAAATGGACATATCAACGTACACATACAGTTAATAAAAAAACATTTGCGATTTAATTACCTTCTATGCCCCCGTCCTGGTTTATAAGTAGGATTTAACTAATAAAATACGAATGCATGTCGCCATAGATTATATCATTGGAGTCGTATTTGAACATAGTTTCCAGCTATACAATTTTTGTAACATGCATTAACAATTTTTGGTTAAATTTAAGGTTATACACCAGCAAGCGTTTGCCCGCAACACACACGGCTTATTCCATCACAAACAGCTATGATGGATCAACTGTCTGCCACGTATCGCACACGCAACTCTAATCTGATTCGTGCTTGATGTCTCCGACATCGCTCGCACAGTTCATCTTATTTGCCACGTATCACTGTGCCGTCCTCTGCTCGCGTCCCTTGGCAAGCCCTGCTCGCCGTTAGGCGCCGCGACGCGGTATGTCGCGTCCGTTGGCACGCTTTGCTCGCGTCCGTCGGCGCACTCGGCTTGTGGACAACTTTTCCTTGAGGCGACCATGGAGTGCTCTGCCCGCGTCCCTCCGCGCGCGCTCTGCCAGCGGTTGGGCGCGCGCACGATCACGTCGGGGCCCCATATGCATGTTGTTGCGCCGCGCGCGTTGCCACACGGTGTAGTTACGGCGGCACGATGGAGTTACGCGCTGCAAATTAGAACTGCCATCAGGGCTTGCCGATATTCCTGGCCGTCCGGCTTCCCCTTTAATTCCCACGGAGATTATAACCTTAGTCTCTTCAACCTTTTGATCGCGCCCCACAACACAACAAGCACACCCACGACGACACATAGAGAGGGGATGTCCAGCGGCGCTCCAATGAAGTTCGGCGAGCATAGAGTGGAGACCCACGCGAGGGAGACGGATCTCTCGGTGGTGTACACCATCGTCCCAGCCGTGGTGGACGACTACATCAACAGCATTGAGCAGTTGCTTGCTCGAGACAAGTACAAGGTGGTCGGCATCGACCTCCAGTACACCGCCGGTCGTCCCGGCATAGATCAGAAGGTTGCCGTCGCCCAGTTGTGCGTGCGCCATCTCGTCCTCATCTACCACTACACCATGGCCACAGAGCCTTGCGACCGTTTCAACAGGTTTGTCAACAGCACCGATTACAAGTTCGCGACGGTGGAAACCAAAGACGATGTAAAAGCACTCAGTGTTACGGGCTTGGCCTGCAAGAACCTTATTGAAATCCATGACCACTACAGGGTCTGGGGCAGCACGAAGCAGGACTCCCTGGTCGAACTCGCCTCGGCCATCATCGACCCCTACTACGAAAAGATGAAGCAGGATGCCCAGAGAACAAGTCCCGTATCCTGGCACGGGGCCCGGATGAGGCAACTGGATGAACCTCACCTCAGGTTTGCGGCCAAGAGCGTGTACACATGCTACGAGATGCACAGGCGGATCGTTGACATGAGGAAGTGCCTCGTTACCCAAATCGACGAGCCCGGATCGAGCCACAAGCAGAGCAAGCGTCACAAGAAGTAGATGATGATCAAATGATCGTTTATGCTAGTTAATCATGCATGTAATATATAGTTTACTTTATTGGTGTGTGGAAATGTCATGTGTGTCGTAGCCATCAATGTAATTATGCATGTAATAGTTTACTTTGGTGTGTGCAAATGCCATGGTTGTAGTAGCCACCTATGTAAGTGGATGTTTAATTTGGTTATGCAAGCATGTCCTTGTAAGTGTGTGTGTGTGTGTGTATGTTGTTGTTCTGTATGCAATCCCATCACATGTCTTATTAGCAGCAACCGTCTGTGTTATTATCGGTCTTCACACACATTTCTGATTACAAACCTGTTTGTCGCGTATCACACACATCTTGTTAAGTTGAACCGTTTCTGTTCTCATGTCTCAACGCAAACAGTTCATCCGAGTGAACCGCATGCCGTATATCGCACACACCTTGATCTGGCTGACCGTTTCTTTTGTGTTGCCTAATCACAAACAGTTCATCCGAGTGAACCGTATGCTGTGAATCACACACACCTTCATCTGGCTGCCCGTTTCTTTTGTTCCTCCTCATCACAAACAGTTAATTGAACTGAACCGTATGCCCTTCATCGCACACGCAACTAAAATCTGAACTGTGTTTGATGCATCCTCCATCGCAAATGTTTTATACATTTCTAACGGTTTTCATATAGCACCGTTTGCGATTATTGCATCGCACATAGTTTCTCGAAGGGTCTCTAATCGTAGTGTCGCGTTAGCAGCATCCTGCAATAGTGTGTAGACTTCTCGCGCGCTCACAACTGTAGTGACGATGACGCTGGTAGTTTTCACCCTATTTTCTGTTAATTAACAAGACAACCTTTTCTTTGTTACTACTAGTGAATCTGAAATCATTCGGGGTAGACATACAATATATCACTTCAACCCAATTATCGCAGTAACTATTTTAAAAGAAACTAGCTAGATGCCCGTGCATTGCATGGAACATCAAGATGCATTTGTATGAGTAGTTTATCTTGTGAGAGACTAGCAAGATGCCCATGCGTTGCACGGAACATCAAGATGCATTTATATGAGTAGTTTATCTTGTGAGAGAAAAGGATGAACGAGGGAAGGCCTTATTTGTAAATGTGGAGAGGGGTGTGGGTATCTTTTTTCAAAATTGCCATAGTTCCTTCCTATCCGTCAGATATAAATCGGACGGCCTATATTGCAGGATGGCAGGCACACCATCATCACCAACTCTGTTTTTTATCTCTACTCCTATAAAAGACTCAGTTGGTGATGATGGTGTGTCTGCCATCCGTGATTTCTGACCATCAGATCTGCATCTAACGACTATGATGTAAGTCGTGGCATTTCTGCAACAAGACCCCACTTCTCTGCTCCAATTTGCAGACACCCCTTAGTATCTTGAAACCAACCACATTCCTCCCCCACCTCATCAAAACAACCACAAGGAATATATTTTGAGTGAAACCTAATACGAGTATATTTTTAGTGATATATATACACCAAACTAGAGTGTTTTTCTTTCAGGTTTGTGAACATGTATTATTCTATTTTGGATCCGTTGCAACACACGGGCACATTGCTAGTTAGAGTAGATAAAAGGATGAACGAGGGAAGGCCTTATTTGCAAACGTGCAGAGGGGTATGGGTATCTTTTTGCAAAATTGACATAGTTTCCTTCCTGTCCGTTAGATATAAATCCGACGGCCTATATTGCAGGATGGCATGCACACCATTATCACCAACTCTGTTTTCTACTCCCTCCGTTCCTAAATATTTATCTTTTTAGAGATTTCAACAAGTGACTACATACGGTGCAAAATGAGTGAATCTACACTTTAAAATATGTCTACATACACATTCGTATGTGGTAGTCCATTTGAAATCTGGAGAAGACAAATATTTAGGAACAGATGGAGTATAAGAGTAGACATCGAGATATATCTCCAGGATGGTCTACAACAAAAATGTGCTGGACTGGTTAGCGCCGGATGCTCGCAACGCGATGACCTGAGTTCGAATTCTGTCTTTAACTTTAGATTTTTATATTATATATTACTTATTTAATATATACTTCTTTCGCTACTGTACTGAGAGTGGAACCCACGGAGTACTTACAATACAAGATTAAGGATGGACTTGTTTCTTTTTTACTTTCTGTACGAAGTTGTAGCCACCCTGCAAGTCGCGTGTACACTGTACATGCAATTAACTTTTTATAGAGGGAGAACCATACACGCAATTAACTCAAATGGATTGGATGTGACTCTATTATTTCCAGCATACGAGCATCTCCAACGGCAGCCGGCAAATTTCCTCCCGCTTCCTTTCGCGGAGGACAACATCAAACGCCAGCGGCATACATTTTCACAACTCTAACCAACCAGATGAAATTCGTGCAAGCACGGACTGTTTTCATATAAGCATGCAGGATTTCATATAAAAAAGCCGGATCTTCATATAAACATGATGGATTTCATTACATTTACATGAACTAAGCGGTGCTAATCCGGCTCTCTTGGTATAACTAATACTCCCTCCGTCCGGAAATACTTGTCCTAGAAATGGATGTATCTAGACTTATTTTAGTTATAGATACATCCAATTTATCCATTCTTCGAACAAATATTTCCCGCCAGCCGGAGAAGGAGTACCTAATCTAAATGGCCACCCGCGGATCCCATTGTCTTCCTCATGTCCGGCAGACACTTGTGGGGTCGACGAAGGTCCTCGGAAGAGACGAAGCAGCAAAGAAACCACCTGAGTGCGCTGTCGTCACCTCGGCGGTGGCCTTCATGGGACCCAAGTGGCGGCGGCCTCCCATGTTCTACTTCTCCTCGATGATGGCGGCGGACACGGAGAAGCAGGCCACCGACTCGTCGCTCTCCACGCACCCGGCTTCTGTCTCTGCCTGCATGGCGTTGCCGCAGGCACGGGAGGCGCGGCCGCAGGCACGGGAGGCGCGGCCACCGCAGACACTGGTGGCGCGGTACGACGCGGCAGCGACGACGCCCGTACAGGCGTGCTCGCCGCCGTGCCGGCGTGGAGCAACTCGCCACTCCTCATCAAGCTTAACTGGAGCCATGAGTTGCTGAACCACGCGCCGGATTGGGGTGGTAACTGGCTCCGTCGGGCCAAGCGAGGTTGATGAAGCATCGAGCGGCCTCGCCCGTATCCGGAGGGCTCGACGGGCCACCCAGCCGGGTAGTATGCCGGAGAACGGCTCCTCGGAAGCCATCGGAAGAGTGGAGAAAATGGTGAAGTAGGAGATGGGGGAGCGGCGTAGGGGTGTGATTCTTGCCCGCTGTCTGTCTGGCCTCATTTAAATAGAGGCGGGCGGTAGGAGCTTGGCCGGCGTCTGGCCTCATTTAAACTGAGGGCGGACGGGAGGAGCTCGGTCGATAATCGGTGTTGCGGTTAATTCCAGCCCGCTCATGAGCGGACGTGTTAAGACTGTTGGGTACACCTTCTATCACAGATCTGAAGGCAAGACATTCGTTGCTAAGAATGGATCCTTTCTAGAGAAGGAGTTTCTCTCGAAAGAAGTGAGTGGGAGGAAAGTAGAACTTGATGAGGTAACTGTACCTACTCCCTTATTGGAAAGTAGTTCATCATAGAAATCTGTTCCTGTGACTACTACACCAATTAGTGAGGAAGCTAATGATGATGGTCATGTAACTTCAGATCAAGTTACTAACGAACCTCATAGGTCAACCAGAGTAAGATCCGCACCAGAGTGGTACGGTAATCCTGTTCTGGAGGTCATGTTACTTGACCATGACGAACCTACGAACTATGAGGAAGCGATGATGAGCCCAGATTCCGCAAAATGGCTTGAGGCCATGAAATCTGAGATGGGATCCATGTATGAGAACAAAGTGTGGACTTTGGTTGACTTGCCCAATGATCGGCAAGCCATCGAGAATAAATGGATCTTCAAGAAGAAGACTGACGCTGACGGTAATGTTACTGTCTACAAAGCGCGACTTGTTGCGAAAGGTTTTCGACAAGTTCAAGGACTTGACTACGATGAGACTTTCTCACCCATAGCGATGCTTAAGTCCGTCCGAATCATGTTAGCAATTGCCGCATTTTATGATTATGAAATTTGGCAAATGAATGTAAAGACTGCATTCTTGAATGGATTTCTGGAAGAAGAGTTGTATATGATGCAACCTGAAGGTTTTATCTATCCAAAGGACGCTAACAAAGTGTGTAAGCTCCATCGATCCATCTATGGACTGGTGCAAGCATCTCAGAGTTGGAATAAACGTTTTGATAGTGTGATCAAAGCATATGGTTTTATACAGACTTTTGGACAAGCCTGTATTTACAAGAAAGTGAGTGGGAGCTCTGTAGCATTTCTAATATTATATGTGGATGACATATTGTTGATTGAAAATGATATAGAATTTCTGGATAGCATAAAAGGATACTTGAATAAGAGTTTTTCAATGAAAGACCTCGGTGAAGCTGCTTATATATTGGGCATCAAGATCTATAGAGATAGATCAAGACACTTAATTGGACTTTCACAAAGCACATACCTTGATAAAGTATTGAAGAAGTTCAAAATGGATCAAGCAAAGAAAGGGTTCTTGCCTGTGTTACAAGGTGTGAAGTTGAGTCGGACTCAATACACGACCACTACAGAAGATAGAAAGAAAATGAAAGATGTTCCCTATGCTTCAGCCATAGGCTCTATCATGTATGCAATGTTGTGAACCAGACCAGATGTGTGCCTTGCTATTAGCTTAGCAGGGAGGTACCAAATTAATCCAGGAGTGGATCACTGGACAGTGGTCAAGAACATCCTGAAATACCTGAAAAGGACTAAGGATATGTTTCTCGTTTATGGAGGTGACAAAGAGCTCGTCGTAAATGGTTACATCGATGCGAGTTTTGACACTGATCCGGATGACTCTAAGTCACAAACCGGATACGTATTTATATTGAACGGCGGAGCTGACAGTTGGTGCAGTTCTAAGCAAAGCGTCATGGCGGGATCTACTTGTGAAGCGGAGTACATAGTTGCTTCAGAAGCAACAAATGAAGGAGTCTAGATGAAGGAGTTCATATCCAATCTAGGTGTCATACCTGGTGCATCCGGTCCAATGAAAATCTTTTGTGACAATACTGGTGCAATTGCCTTGGCAAAGGAATCCAGATTTCACAAGAGAACCAAGCACATCAAGAGACGCTTCAATTCCATCCGCGACAAAGTCAAGGAGGGAGACATAGAGATTTCCAAGATACATATGGATCTAAATGTTGCAGACCCGTTGACTAAGCCTCTCTCACGAGCAAAACATGATCAACACCAAGACTCCATGGGTGTTAGAATCATTACTGTGTAATCTAGATTATTGACTCTAGTGCAAGTGGGAGACTGAAGGAAATATGCCCTAGAGGCAATAATAAAGTTGTTATTTATATTTCCTTATATCATGATAAATGTTTATTATTCATGCTAGAATTGTATTAACCGGAAACTTAGTACATGTGTGAATACATAGACAAACAAGTGTCACTAGTATGCCTCTACTTGACTAGCTCGTTGAATCAAAGATGGTTAAGTTTCCTAGCCATAGACATGAGTTGTCATTTGATTAACGGGATCACATCATTAGAGAATGATGTGATTGACTTGACCCATTCCGTTAGCTTAGCATTTGATCGTTTAGTATATTGCTATTGCTTTCTTCATGACTTATACATGTTCCTATGACTATGAGATTATGCAACTCCCGAATACCGGAGGAACACTTTGTGTGCTACCAAACGTCACAACGTAACTGGGTGATTATAAAGGTGCTCTACAGGTGTCTCCGATGGTACTTGTTGAGTTGGCATAGATCAAGATTAGGATTTGTCACTCCGATTGTCGGAGAGGTATCTCTGGGCCCTCTCGGTAATGCACATCACTATAAGCCTTGCAAGCAATGCAACTAATGAGTTAGTTGCGGGATGATGTATTACGGAACGAGTAAAGAGACTTGCCGGTAACGAGATTGAACTAGGTATTGAGATACCGACGATCGAATCTCGGGCAAGTAACATACCGATGACAAAGGGAACAGCGTATGTTGTTATGCGGTTTGACCGATAAAGATCTTCGTAGAATATGTAGGAGCCAATATGAGCATCCAGGTTCCGCTATTGGTTATTGACCGGAAACGAGTCTCGGTCATGTCTACATAGTTCTCGAACCCGTAGGGTCCACACGCTTAACGTTCGGTGACGATCGATAATATGAGTTTATGTGTTTTGATGTACCGAAGGTAGTTCGGAGTCCCGGATATGATCATGGACATGACGAGGAGTCTCGAAATGGTCGAGACATAAAGATCGATATATTGGATGACTATGTTTGGACTTCGGAAGGGTTCCGGGCAAGTTCGGACAAATACCGGAGTACCGGGGGGTTACCGGAACCCCCCGGGGAGTGTAATGGGCCTATTGGGCCTTAGTGGAGAAGAGGAGGGGCGGCCAGGGTAGGCTACGCGCCCCCTCCCCCTCTAGTCCGAATTGGACAAGGAGGGGGGCGGCGCCCCCCTTTCCTTCCCCCTCTCTCCTCCTTCCCTCTCTCCTACTCCTACTCTTGGAAGGGTTGGAGTCCTACTCCCGGTGGGAGTAGGGCTCCCCTTGGGGCGCGCCTAGGAGGGCCGGCCCCTCCCACTCCTCCACTTCTTTATATACGGGGGAGGGGGACACCCCATAGACACACAAGTTGATCAGTTGATCTTTTAGCCGTGTGCGGTGCCCCCCTCCACCATAATCCACCTCGGTCATATCATAGCGGTGCTTAGGCGAAGCCCTGCGTCTGTAGCATCATCATCACCATCATCACGCCGTCGTGCTGACGGAACTCTCCCTCGAAGCTCTGCTGGATCGTGAGTTCGAGGGACGTCATCGAGCTGAACGTGTGCTGAACTCGGAGGTTCCATGCATTCGGTACTTGATCGGTCGGATCGTGAAGACGTACGAATACATCAACCGCGTTGTCATAACGCTTTCGCTTACGGTCTACGAGGGTACGTGGACGACACTCTCCCCTCTCGTTGCTATACATCACCATAATCTTGCGTGTGCGTAGGAAATTTTTGAAATTACTACGTTCCCCAACAGTGGCATCCGAGCCAGGTTTATGCATAGATGTTATATGCACGAGTAGAACACAAGTGAGTTGTGGGCCATACAAGTCATACTACTTACCAGCATGTCATACTTTGATTCGGCGGTATTGTTGAATGAAGCGGCCCGGACCGACATTACGCGTACGCTTACGCGAGACTGGTGCTACCGACGTGCTTCGCACACAGGTGGCTGGCGGGTGTCAGTTTCTCCAACTTTAGTTGAATCGAGTGTGGCTACGCCCGGTCCTTGTGAAGGTTAAAACAGCACATACTTGACGAAATATCATTGTGGTTTTGATGCGTAGGTAAGAACGGTTCTTGCTCAGCCCGTAGCAGCCACGTAAAACTTGCAACAACAAAGTAGAGCACGTCTAACTTGTTTTTGCAGGGCATGCTGTGATGTGATATGGTCAAGACATGATGCTAAATTTTATTGTATGAGATGATCATGTTTTGTAACACAGTTATCGGCAACTGGCAGGAGCCATATGGTTGTCGCTTTATTGTATGAAATGCAATCGCCATGTAATTGCTTTACTTTATCACTAAGCGGTAGCGATAGTCGTAGAAGCAATAGTTGGCGAGACGACAACGATGCTACGATGGAGATCAAGGTGTCGCGCCGGTGACGATGGTGATCATGACGCTGCTTTGGAGATGGAGATCAAAGGCACAAGATGATGATGGCCATATCATATCACTTATATTGATTGCATGTGATGTTTATCTTTTATGCATCTTATTTTGCTTAGATCGACGGTAGCATTATAAGATGATCTCTCACTAAATTTCAAGGTATAAGTGTTCTCCCTGAGTATGCACCATTGCGAAAGTTCGTTGTGCCGAGACACCACGTGATGATCGGGTGTGATAAGCTCTACGTTCACATACAACGGGTGCAAGCCAGTTTTGCACACGCAGAATACTCGGGTTAAACTTGACGAGCCTAGCATATGCAGATATGGCCTCGGAACACTGAGACCGAAAGGTCGAGCGTGAATCATATAGTAGATATGATCAACATAGTGATGTTCACCATTGAAAACTACTCCATCTCACGTGATGATCGGACATGGTTTAGTTGATATGGATCACGTGATCACTTAGATGATTAGAGGGATGTCTATCTAAGTGGGAGTTCTTAAGTAATTTGATTAATTGAACTTTAATTTATCATGAACTTAGTACCTGATAGTATTTTGCATGTCTATGTTGTTGTAGATAGATGGCCCGTGCTGTTGTTCCGTTGAATTTTAATGCGTTCCTTGAGAAAGCAAAGTTGAAAGATGATGGTAGCAATTACACGGACTGGGTCCATAACTTGAGGATTATCCTCATTGCTGCACAGAAGAATTACGTCCTGGAAGCACCGCTGGGTGCCAGGCCTGCTGCAGATGCTACTGATGACATTAAGAACGTCTGGCAGAGCAAAGATGATGACTACTCGATAGTTCAGTGTGCCATGCTTTACGGCTTAGAACCGGGACTTCAATGACGTTTTGAATGTCATGGAGCATATCAGATGTTCCAGGAGTTGAAGTTAATATTTCAAGAAAATGCCCGGATTGAGAGATATGAAGTCTCCAATAAGTTCTACAACTGCAAGATGGAGGAGAATAGTTCTGTCAGTGAGCATATACTCAAAAATGTCTGGGTATAACAATCACTTGATTCAACTGGGAGTTAATCTTCCGGATGATAGTGCCATTGACAGAATTCTTCAATCACTGCCACCAAGCTACAAGAGCTTCGTGATGAACTATAACATGGAAGGGATGGATAAGACAATTCCCGAGCTCTTCGCAATGCTAAAAGTTGTGGAGGTAGAAATCAAGAAGGAGCATCAAGTGTTGATGGTCAACAAGACCACCAGTTTCAAGAAAAAGGGTAAAGGGAAGAAGGGGAACTTCAAGAATAACGGCAAGCAAGTTGCTGCTCAAGTGAAGAAGCCCAAGTCTGGAACTAAGCCTGAGACTGAGTGCTTCTACTACAAACAGACAGGTCACTGGAAGCGGAACTGCCCCAAGTATTTGGCGGATAAGAAGGATGGCAAGGTGAACAAAGGTATATGTGATATACATGTTATTGATGTGTAACTTACTAATGCTCGCAGTAGCACCTGGGTATTTGATACTGGTTCTGTTGCTAATATTTGCAACTCGAAACAGGGACTAAGGATTAAGCGAAGATTGGCTAAGGATGAGGTGACGATGCGTGTGGGAAATGGTTCCAAAGTCGATGTGATCGCGGTCAGGACGCTACCTCTACATCTACCTTTGGGATTAGTTTTAGACCTGAATAATTGTTATTTGGTGCCAGCGTTGACCATGAACATTATATCTGGATCTTGTTTAAAGCGAGACGGTTATTCATTTCAATCCGAGAATAATGGTTGTTCTATTTATATGAGTAATATCTTTTATGGTCATGCACCCTTGAAGAGTGGTATATTTTTGATGAATCTCGATAATAGTGATACACATATTCATAATATTGAAGCTAAAAGATGCAGAGTTGATAATGATAGTGCAACTTATTTGTGGCACTACCGTTTAGGTCATATTGGTGTAAACCGCACGAAGAAACTCCATTCTGATGGACTTTTGGAATCACTTGATTATGAATCACTTGGTACTTGCGAACCATGCCTCATAGGCAAGATGACTAAAACGCCGTTCTCTGGAACAATGTAGCGAGCAACAGATTTGTTGGAAATCATACATACTGATGTATGTGGTCTGATGAATGTTGAGGCTCGCGGCGGGTATCGTTATTTTCTCACCTTCACAGCTGATTTAAGCAGATACGGGTATATCTACTTAATGAAACATAAGTCTGAAACATTTGAAAAGTTCAAAGAATTTCAGAGTGAAGTGGAAAATCATCGTAACAAGAAAATAAAGTTTCTACAATCTGATCGTGGAGGAGAATATTTGAGTTACGAGTTTGGTCTTCATTTGAAACAATGCGGAATAGTTTCGCAACTCACGCCACCCGGAACACCACAGCGTAATGGTGTGTCTGAACGCCGTAATCGTACTTTACTAGAGATGGTGCGATCTATGATGTCTCTTACTGATTTACCGCTATCATTTTGGGGTTATGCTTTAGAGACGGCTGCATTCACGTTAAATAGGGCATCATCTAAATCCATTGACACGACGCCTTATGAACTGTGGTATGGCAAGAAACCAAAGTTGTCATTTCTTAAAGTTTGGGACAGCGATGCTTATGTGAAAAAGCTTCAACCTGATAAGCTCGAACTCAAATCGGAGAAATGTGTCTTCATAGGATACCCAAAGGAGACTGTTGGGTACACCTTCTATCACAGATCCGAAGGCAAGACATTCGTTGCCAAGTATGGATCCTTTCTAGAGAAGGAGTTTCTCTCGAAAGAAGTGAGTGGGAGGAAAGTAGAACTTGATGAGGTAATTGTACCTGCTCCCTTATTGGAAAGTAGTTCATCACAGAAATCTGTTCCTGTGACTCCTACACCAATTAGTGAGGAAGCTAATGATGATGATCATGTAACTTCAGATCAAGTTACTACCGAACCTCGTAGGTCAACCAGAGTAAGATCCGCACCAGAGTGGTACGGTAATCCTGTTCTGGAGGTCATGTTACTTGACCATGACGAACCTACGAACTATGAGGAAGCGATGATGAGCCCAGATTCCGCAAAATGGCTTGAGGCCATGAAATCTGAGATGGGATCCATGTATGAGAACAAAGTGTGGACTTTGGTTGACTTGCCCGATGATCGCAAGCCATCGAGAATAAATGGATCTTCAAGAAGAAGACTGACGCTGACGGTAATGTTACTGTCTACAAAGCTCGACTTGTTGCGAAAGGTTTTCGACAAGTTCAAGGAGTTGACTACGATGAGACTTTCTCACCCGTAGCGATGCTTAAGTCCGTCCGAATCATGTTAGCAATTGCCGCATTTTATGATTATGAAATTTGGCAAATGGATGTAAAGACTGCATTCCTGAATGGATTTCTGGAAGAAGAGTTGTATATGATGCAACCTGAAGGTTTTATCGATCCAAAGGATGCTAACAAAGTGTGCAAGCTCCAGCGATCCATCTATGGACTGGTGCAAGCATCTCGGAGTTGGAATAAACGTTTTGATAGTGTGATCAAAGCATATGGTTTTATACAGACTTTTGGAGAAGCCTGTATTTACAAGAAAGTGAGTGGGAGCTCTGTAGCATTTCTAATATTATATGTGGATGACATATTGTTGATTGGAAATGATATAGAATTTCTGGATAGCATAAAAGGATACTTGAATAAGAGTTTTTCAATGAAAGACCTCGGTGAAGCTGCTTATATATTGGGCATCAAGATCTATAGAGATAGATCAAGACGCTTAATTGGACTTTCACAAAGCACATACCTTGATAAAGTTTTGAAGAAGTTCAAAATGGATCAAGCAAAGAAAGGGTTCTTGCCTGTGTTACAAGGTGTGAAGTTTAGTCAGACTCAATGCCCGACCACTTCAGAAGATAGAGAGAAAATGAAAGATGTTCCCTATGCTTCAGCCATAGGCTCTATCATGTATGCAATGTTGTGTACCAGACCTGATGTGTGCCTTGCTATTAGCTTAGCAGGGAGGTACCAAAGTAATCCAGGAGTGGATCACTGGACAGCGGTCAAGAACATCCTGAAATACCTGAAAAGGACTAAGGATATGTTTCTCGTTTATGGAGGTGACAAAGAGCTCGTCGTAAATGGTTACGTCGATGCAAGCTTTGACACTGATCCGGATGACTCTAAGTCACAAACCGGATACGTGTTTATATTGAACGGTGGAGCTGTCAGTTGGTGCAGTTCTAAGCAAAGCGTCGTGGCGGGATCTACGTGTGAAGCGGAGTACATAGCTGCTTCGGAAGCAGCAAATGAAGGAGTCTGGATGAAGGAGTTCATATCCGATCTAGGTGTCATACCTAGTGCATCGGGTCCAATGAAAATCTTTTGTGACAATACTGGTGCAATTGCCTTGGCAAAGGAATCCAGATTTCACAAGAGAACCAAGCACATCAAGAGACGCTTCAATTCCATCCGCGACCAAGTCAAGGAGGGAGACATAGAGATTTGCAAGATACATACGGATCTGAATGTTGCAGACCCGTTGACTAAGCCTCTCTCACGAGCAAAACATGATCAACACCAAGACTCCATGGGTGTTAGAATCATTACTGTGTAATCTAGATTATTGACTCTAGTGCAAGTGGGAGACTGAAGGAAATATGCCCTAGAGGCAATAATAAAGTTGTTATTTATATTTCCTTATATCATGATAAATGTTTATTATTCATGCTAGAATTGTATTAACCGGAAACTTAGTACATGTGTGAATACATAGACAAACAAGTGTCACTAGTATGCCTCTACTTGACTAGCTCGTTGAATCAAAGATGGTTAAGTTTCCTAGCCATAGACATGAGTTGGCATTTGATTAACGGGATCACATCATTAGAGAATGAAGTGATTGACTTGACCCATTCTGTTAGCTTAGCATTTGATCGTTTAGTATATTGCTATTGCTTTCTTCATGACTTATACATGTTCCTATGACTATGAGATTATGCAACTCCCGAATACCGGAGGAACACTTTGTGTGCTACCAAACGTCACAACGCAACTGGGTGATTATAAAGGTGCTCTATAGGTGTCTCCGATGGTACTTGTTAAATTGGCATAGATCAAGATTAGGATTTGTCACTCCGATTGTCGGAGAGGTATCTCTGGGCCCTCTCGGTAATGCACATCACTATAAGCCTTGCAAGCAATACAACTAATGAGTTAGTTGCGGGATGATGTATTACGGAATGAGTAAAGAGACTTGCCGGTAACGAGATTGAACTAGGTATTGAGACACCGACGATCGAATCTCGGGAAAGTAACATACCGATGACAAAAGGAACAACGTATGTTGTTATGCAGTTTGACCGATAAAGATCTTCGTAGAATATGTAGGAGCCAATATGAGCATCCAGGTTCCGCTATTGGTTATTGACCGGAAACGAATCTCGGTCATGTCTACATAGTTCTCGAACCCGTAGCGTCCACACGCTTAATGTTTGGTGACGATCGATAATATGAGTTTATGTGTTTTGATGCACCGAAGGTAGTTCGGAGTCCTGGATATGATCACGGACATGACGAGGAGTCTCGAAATGGTCGAGACATAAAGATCGATATATTGGATGACTATGTTTGGACTTCGAAAGGGTTCTGAGCAAGTTCGGACAAATACCGGAGTACCGGGGGCTTACCGAAACCCCCCGAGGAGTGTAATGGGCCTATTGGGCCTTAGTGGAGAAGAGGAGGGGCGGCCAGGGCAGGCTGCGCGCCCCCTCACCCTCTAGTCCGAATTGGATAAGTAGGGGGGCGGCGCCCCCCTTTCCTTCACACTCTCTCCTCCTTCCCTCTCTCCTACTCCTACTCTTGGAAGGGTTGGAGTCCTACTCCCGGTGGGAGTAGGACTCCCCTTGGGGCGCGCTTAGGAGGGCCGGCCCCTCCCCCTCCTCCACTCTTTATATACGGGGGTGGGGGCACCCCATAGACACACAAGCTGATCAATTGATCTTTTAGCCGTGTGCGGTGCCCCCCTCCACCATAATCCACCTCGGTCATATCGTAGCGGTGCTTAGGCGAAGCCCTGCGTCTGTAGCATCATCATCACCGTCCTCACGCCGTCGTGCTGACGGAACTCTGCCTCGAAGATCTGCTGGATCGTGAGTTCGAGGGACGTCATCGAGCTGAACGTGTGCTGAACTCGGAGATGCCATGCGTTCGGTACTTCATCGGTCGGGTCGTGAAGACGTACGACTACATCAACCACGTTGTCATAACGCTTCCGCTTACGGTCTAAGAGGGTACGTGGACGACACTCTCCCCTCTCGCTGCTATGCATCACCATGATCTTGCGTGTGCGTAGGAAATTTTTGAAATTACTACGTTACCCAACAATGGCATCCGAGCCAGGTTTATGCATAGATGTTATATGCACGAGTAGAACACAAGTGAGTTGTGGGCGATACAAGTCATAGTGCTTACCAGCATGTCATACTTTGATTCGGTGGTATTGTTGAATGAAGCGGCCCGGACCGACATTACGCGTACGCTTACGCGAGACTGGTGCTACCGACGTGCTTCGCACACAGGTGGCTGGCGGGTGTCAGTTTCTCCAACTTTAGTTGAATCGAGTGTGGCTACGCCCGGTCCTTCTGAAGGTTAAAATAGCACATACTTGACGAAATATCGTTGTGGTTTTGATGCGTAGGTAAGAACCGTTCTTGCTCAGCCCGTAGCAGCCACGTAAAACTTGCAACAACAAAGTAGAGGACGTCTAACTTGTTTTTGCAGGGCATGCTGTGATGTGATATGGTCAAGACATGATGCTAAATTTTATTGTATGAGATGATCATGTTTTGTAACACAGTTATCGGTAACTGGCAGGATCCATATGGTTGTCGCTTTATTGTATGAAATGCAATCACCATGTAATTGCTTTACTTTATGACTAAGCGGTAGCGATAGTCGTAGAAGCAATAGTTGGTGAGACTACAACGATACTACGATGAAGACAAAGGTGTCACGCCGATGCCGATGGTGATCATGACGGTGCTTTGGAGATGGAGATCAAAGGCACAAGATGATGATGGCCATATCATATCACTTATATTGATTGCATGTGATGTTTATCTTTTATGCATCTTATTTTGCTTAGATCGACGGTAGCATTATAAGATGATCTCTCACTAAATTTCAAGGTATAAGTGTTCTCCCTGAGTATGCACCATTGCGAAAGTTCGTCGTGCCGAGGCACCACGTGATGATCGGGTGTGATAAGCTCTACGTTCACATACAACGGGTGCAAGCCAGTTTTGCACACGCAGAATACTCGGGTTAAACTTGACGAGCCTAGCATATGCAGATATGGCCTCGGAACACTGAGACCGAAAGGTCGAGCGTGAATCATATAGTAGATATGATCAACATAGTGATGTTCACCATTGAAGACTACTCCATCTCACGTGATGACCGGACATGGTTTAGTTGATACGGATCACGGGATCACTTAGATGATTAGAGGGATGTCTATCTAAGTGGGAGTTCTTAAGTAATTTGATTAATTGAACTTTAATTTATCATGAACTTAGTACCTGATAGTATTTTGCATGTCTATGTTGTTGTAGATAGATGGCCCGTGCTGTTGTTCCGTTGAATTTTAATGCGTTCCTTGAGAAAACAAAGTTGAAAGATGATGGTAGCAATTACACGGACTGGGTCCGTAACTTGAGGATTATCCTCATTACTGCACAGAAGAATTACGTCCTGGAAGCACCGCTGGGTGCCAGGCCTGCTGCAGATGCTACTGATGACATTAAGAACGTCTGGCAGAGCAAAGATGATGACTACTCGATAGTTCAGTGTGCCATGCTTTACGGCTTAGAACCGGGATTTCAACGACGTTTTGAACGTCATGGAGCATATCAGATGTTCCAGGAGTTGAAGTTAATATTTCAAGAAAATGCCCGGATTGAGAGATATGAAGTCTCCAATAAGTTCTACAACTTCAAGATGGAGGAGAATAGTTCTGTCAGTGAGCATATACTCAAAAATGTCTGGGTATAACAATCACTTGATTCAACTGGGAGTTAATCTTCCGGATGATAGTGCCATTGACAGAATTCTTCAATCACTGCCACCAAGCTACAAGAGCTTCGTGATGAACTATAACATGGAAGGGATGGATAAGACAATTCCCGAGCTCTTCGCAATGCTAAAAGTTGCGGAGGTAGAAATCAAGAAGGAGCATCAAGTGTTGATGGTCAACAAGACCACCAGTTTCAAGAAAAAGGGTAAAGGGAAGAAGGGGAACTTCAAGAATAACGGCAAGCAAGTTGCTGCTCAAGTGAAGAAGCCCAAGTCTGGAACTAAGCCTGAGACTGAGTGCTTCTACTACAAACTGACTGGTCACTGGAAGCGGAACTGCCCCAAGTATTTGGCGGATAAGAAGGATGGCAAGGTGAACAAAGGTATATGTGATATACATGTTATTGATGTGTAACTTACTAATGCTCGTAGTAGCACCTGGGTATTTGATACTGGTTCTGTTACTAATATTTGCAACTTGAAACAGGGACTAAGGATTAAGCATCTCGGAGTTGGAATAAACGTTTTGATAGTGTGATCAAAGCATATGGTTTTATACAGACTTTTGGACAAGCCTGTATTTACAAGAAAGTGAGTGGGAGCTCTGTAGCATTTCTAATATTATATGTGGATGACATATTGTTGATTGAAAATGATATAGAATTTCTGGATAGCATAAAAGGATACTTGAATAAGAGTTTTTCAATGAAAGACCTCCGTGAAGCTGCTTATATATGGGGCATCAAGATCTATAGAGATAGATCAAGACACTTAATTGGACTTTCACAAAGCACATACCTTGATAAAGTATTGAAGAAGTTCAAAATGGATCAAGCAAAGAAAGGGTTCTTGCCTGTGTTACAAGGTGTGAAGTTGAGTCGGACTCAATACACGACCACTACAGAAGATAGAGAGAAAATGAAAGATGTTCCCTATGCTTCAGCCATAGGCTCTATCATGTATGCAATGTTGTGTACCAGACCAGATGTGTGCCTTGCTATTAGCTTAGCAGGGAGGTACCAAAGTAATCCAGGAGTGGATCACTGGACAGTGGTCAAGAACATCCTGAAATACCTGAAAAGGACTAAGGATATGTTTCTCATTTATGGAGGTGATAAAGAGCTCGTCGTAAATGGTTACGTCGATGCGAGTTTTGACACTGATCCAAATGACTCTAAGTCACAAACTGGATACGTATTTATATTGAACGGCGGAGCTGTCAGTTGGTGCAGTTCTAAGCAAAGCGTCGTGGCGGGATCTACGTGTCAAGCGGAGTACATAGTTGCTTCAGAAGCAACAAATGAAGGAGTCTGGATGAAGGAGTTCATATCCAATCTAGGTGTCATACCTAGTGCATCCGGTCCAATGAAAATCTTTTGTGACAATACTGGTGCTATTGCCTTGGCAAAGGAATCCAGATTTCACAAGAGAACCAAGCACATCAAGAGACGCTTCAATTCCATCCGCGACAAAGTCAAGGAGGGAGACATAGAGATTTCCAAGATACATATGGATCTAAATGTTGCAGACCCGTTGACTAAGCCTCTCTCACGAGCAAAACATGATCAACACCAAGACTCCATGGGTGTTAGAATCATTACTGTGTAATCTAGATTATTGACTCTAGTGCAAGTGGGAGACTGAAGGAAATATGCCCTAGAGGCAATAATAAAGTTGTTATTTATATTTCCTTATATCATGATAAATATTTATTATTCATGCTAGAATTGTATTAACCGGAAACTTAGTACATGTGTGAATATATAGACAAACCAAGTGTCACTAGTATGCCTCTACTTGACTAGCTCGTTGAATCAAAGATGGTTAAGTTTCCTAGCCGTAGACATGAGTTGTCATTTTATTAACGGGATCACATCATTAGAGAATGATGTGATTGACTTGACCCATTCCGTTAGCTTAGCATTTGATCGGTTAGTATATTTCTATTGCTTTCTTCATGACTTATACATGTTCCTATGACTATGAGATTATGCAACTCCCGAATACCGGAGGAACACTTTGTGTGCTACCAAACGTCACAACGTAACTAGGTGATTATAAAGGTGCTCTACAGGTGTCTCCGATGGTACTTGTTGAATTGGCATAGATCAAGATTAGGATTTGTCACTCCGATTGTCGGAGAGGTATCTCTGGGCCCTCTCGGTAATGCCCATCACTATAAGCCTTGCAAGCAATACAACTAATGAGTTAGTTGTAGGATGATGTATTACGGAACGAGTAAAGAGACTTGCCGGTAACGAGATTGAACTAGGTATTGAGATACCGACGATCGAATCTCAGGCAAGTAACGTACCGATGACAAAAGGAACAACGTATGTTGTTATGCGGTTTGACCGATAAAGATCTTCGTAGAATATGTAGGAGCCAATATGAGCATCCAGGTTCCGCTATTGATTATTGACCGGAAACGAGTCTCGGTTATGTCTACATAGTTCTCGAACCCGTAGGGTCCACACGCTTAACGTTCGGTGACGATCGATAATATAAGTTTATGTGTTTTGATGTACGGAAGGTAGTTCGGAGTCTCGGATATGATCATGGACATGACGAGGACTCTCGAAATGGTTAAGACATAAAGATCGATATATTGGATGACTATGTTTGGACTTCGGAAGGGTTCCAGGCAAGTTCGGACAAATACCGGAGTACCGGGGGGTTACCGGAACCCCCCGGGGAGTGTAATGGGCTATTGGGCCTTAGTGGAGAAGAGGAGGGGCGGCCAGGGTAGGCTACGCGCCCCCTCCCCCTCTAGTCCGAATTGGACAAGGAGGGGGGCGGCGCCCCCCTTTCTTTCCCCCTCTCTCCTTCTTCCCTCTCTCCTACTCCTACTCTTGGAAGGGTTGGAGTCCTACTCCCGGTGGGAGTAGGGCTCCCCTTGGGGCGCGCCTAGGAGGGCCGGCCCCTCCCACTCCTCCACTCCTTTATATACGGGGGAGGGGGACACCCCATAGACACACAAGTTGATCAGTTGATCTTTTAGCCGTGTGCGGTGCCCCCCTCCACCATAATCCACCTCGGTCATATCATAGCGGTGCTTAGGCGAAGCCCTGCGTCTGTAGCATCATCATCACCATCATCACGCCGTCGTGCTGACGGAACTCTCCCTCGAAGCTCTGCTGGATCGTGAGTTCGAGGGACTTCATCGAGCTAAACGTGTGCAGAACTCGGAGGTTCCATGCGGTCGGTACTTGATCGGTCGGATCATGAAGACGTACGAATACATCAACCGCGTGGTCATAACGCTTTCGCTTACGGTCTACGAGGGTACGTGGACGACACTCTCCCCTCTCGTTGCTATACATCACCATAATCTTGCGTGTGCGTAGGAATTTTTTGAAATTACTACGTTCCCCAACAGTGGCATCCGAGCCAGCTTTATGCATAGATGTTATATGCACGAGTAGAACACAAGTGAGTTGTGGGCCATACAAGTCATACTGCTTACCAGCATGTGATACTTTGATTCGGTGGTATTGTTGAATGAAGCGGCCCAGACCGACATTACGCGTACGCTTACGTGAGACTGGTGCTACCGACGTGCTTCGCACATAGGTGGCTGGCGGGTGTCAGTTTCTCCAACTTTAGTTGAATCGAGTGTGGCTACGCCCGGTCCTTGTGAAGGTTAAAACAGCACATACTTGACGAAATATCATTGTGGTTTTGATGCGTAGGTAAGAACGGTTCTTGCTCAGCCCGTAGCAGCCACGTAAAACTTGCAACAACAAAGTAGAGCACGTCTAATTTGTTTTTGCAGGGCATGCTGTGATGTGATATGGTCAAGACATGATGCTAAATTTTATTGTATGAGATGATCATGTTTTGTAACACAGTTATCGGTAACTGGCAGGATCCATATGGTTGTCGCTTTATTGTATGAAATGCAATCGCCATGTAATTGCTTTACTTTATGACTAAGCGGTAGCGATAGTCGTAGAAGCAATAGTTGGTGAGACTACAACGATACTACGATGAAGACCAAGGTGTCGCGCCGATGCCGATGGTGATCATGACGGTGCTTTGGAGATGGAGATCAAAGGCACAAGATGATGATGGCCATATCATATCACTTATATTGATTCCATGTGATGTTTATCTTTTATGCATCTTATTTTGCTTAGATCGACGGTAGCATTATAAGATGATCTCTCACTAAATTTCAAGGTATAAGTGTTCTCCCTGAGTATGCACCATTGCGAAAGTTCGTCGTGCCGAGACACCACGTGATGATCGGGTGTGATAAGCTCTACGTTCACATACAACGGGTGCAAGCCAGTTTTGCACACGCAGAATACTCGGGTTAAACTTGACGAGCCTAGCATATGCAGATATGGCCTCGGAACACTGAGACCGAAAGGTCGAGCGTGAATCATATAGTAGATATGATCAACATAGTGATGTTCACCATTGAAGACTACTCCATCTCACGTGATGACCGGACATGGTTTAGTTGATATGGATCACGGGATCACTTAGATGATTAGAGGGATGTCTATCTAAGTGGGAGTTCTTAAGTAATTTGATTAATTGAACTTTAATTTATCATGAACTTAGTACCTGATAGTATTTTGCATGTCTATGTTGTTGTAGATAGATGGCACGTGCTGTTGTTCCGTTGAATTTTAATGCGTTCCTTGAGAAAGCAAAGTTTAAAGATGATGGTAGCAATTACACGGACTGGGTCCGTAACTTGAGGATTATCCTCATTGCTGCATAGAAGAATTACGTCCTGGAAGCACCGCTGGGTGCCAGGCCTGCTGCAGATGCTACTGATGACATTAAGAACGTCTGGCAGAGCAAAGATGATGACTACTCGATAGTTCAGTGTGCCATGCTTTACGGCTTAGAACCGGGACTTCAACGACGTTTTGAACGTCATGGAGCATATCAGATGTTCCAGGAGTTGAAGTT
Organism: Triticum aestivum; assembly: GCF_018294505.1. Lineage (NCBI taxonomy): Eukaryota > Viridiplantae > Streptophyta > Magnoliopsida > Poales > Poaceae > Triticum > Triticum aestivum. Next base: position 416,595,300 of record NC_057808.1, on the reverse strand, counting down.
AATATTTCAAGAAAATGCCCGGATTGAGAGATATGAAGTCTCCAATAAGTTCTACAACTGCAAGATGGAGGAGAATAGTTCTGTCAGTGAGCATATACTCAAAAATGTCTGGGTATAACAATCACTTGATTCAACTGGGAGTTAATCTTCCGGATGATAGTGCCATTGACAGAATTCTTCAATCACTGCCACCAAGCTACAAGAGCTTCGTGATGAACTATAACATGCAAGGGATGGATAAGACAATTCCCGAGCTCTTCGCAATGCTAAAAGCTGCGGAGGTAGAAATCAAGAAGGAGCATCAAGTGTTGATGGTCAACAAGACCACCAGTTTCAAGAAAAAGGGTAAAGGGAACAAGGGGAACTTCAAGAAGAACAGCAAGCAAGTTGCTGCTGTCAAGAAGCCCAAGTCTGGACCTAAGCCTGAGACTGAGTGCTTCTACTACAAACAGACTGGTCACTGGAAGCGGGAACGGCCCCAAGTATTTGGCGGATAAGAAGGATGGCAAGGTGAACAAAGGTATATGTGATATACATGTTATTGATGTGTAACTTACTAATGCTCGAAGTAGCACCTGGGTATTTGATACTGGTTCTGTTGCTAATATTTGCAACTCGAAACAGGGACTACGGATTAAGCGAAGATTGGCTAAGGACAGGTAACGATGCGCGTGGGAAATGATTCCAAAGTCGATCTGATCGCGGTCAGCACGCTACCTCTACATCTACCTTCAGGATTAGTTTTAGACCTGAATAATTATTATTTGGTGCCAGCGTTGAGCATGAACATTATATCTGGATCTTGTTTAATGCAAGACGGTTATTCATTTAAATCTGAGAATAATGGTTGTTCTATTTATATGAGTAATATCTTTTATGGTCATGCACCCTTGAAGAGTGGTCTATTTTTGATGAATCTCGATAGTAGTGATACACATATTCATAATATTGAAGCTAAAAGATGCAGAGTTGATAATGATAGTGCAACTTATTTGTGGCACTGCCGTTTAGGTCATATTGGTGTAAAGGGCATGAAGAAACTCCATTCTGATGGACTTTTGGAATCACTTGATCATGAATCACTTGGTACTTGCGAACCATGCCTCATAGGCAAGATGACTAAGACAACGTTCTCTGGAACAATGGAGCGAGCAACAGATTTGTTGGAAATCGTACATACTGATGTATGTGGTCCGATGAATGTTGAGGCTCGCGGCGGGTATCGTTATTTTCTCACCTTCATAGATGATTTAAGCAGATATGGGTATATCTACTTAATGAAACATAAGTCTGAAACATTTGAAAAGTTCAAAGCATTTTAGAGTGAAGTGGAAAATCATCATAACAAGAAAATAAAGTTTCTACAATCTGATCGTGGGGGAAAATATTTGAGTTACGAGTTTGGTCTTCATTTGAAACAATGCGGAATAGTTTCGCAACTCACGCCACCCAGAACACCACAGCGTAATGGTGTGTCTGAACGTCATAATCGTACTTTACTAGATATGGTGCGATCTATGATGTCTCTTACTGATTTACCGCTATTGTTTTGGGGTTATGCTTTAGAGATGGCTGCATTCACGTTAAATAGGGCACCATCTTAATCCATTGAGACGACGCCTTATGAACTGGGGTATGGCAAGAAACCAAAGTTGTCGTTTCTTAAAGTTTGGGGTTGCGATGCTTATGTGAAAAAGCTTCAACCTGATAAGCTCAAACCCAAATCGGAGAAATGTGTCTTCAAAGGATACCCAAAGGAGACTGTTGGGTACACCTTCTATCACAGATCCGAAGGCAAGGCATTCGTTGCTAAGAATGGATCCTTTCTAGAGAAGGAGTTTCTCTCGAATGAAGTGAGTGGGAGGAAAGTAGAACTTGATGAGGTAACTGTACCTACTCCCTTATTGGAAAGTAGTTCATCATAGAAATCTGTTCCTGTGACTACTACACCAATTAGTGAGGAAGCCAATGATGATGGTCATGTAACTTCAGATCAAGTTACTACTGAACCTCGTAGATCAAGCAGAGTAAGATCCGCACCAGAGTGGTACGGTAATCCTGTTCTGGAGGTCATGTCACTTGACCATGACGAACCTACGAACTATGAGGAAGCGATGATGAGCCCAGATTCCGCAAAATGGCTTGAGGCCATGAAATCTGAGATGGAATCCATGTATGAGAACAAAGTGTGGACTTTGGTTGACTTGCCCGATGATCGGCAAGCCATCGAGAATAAATGGATCTTCAAGAAGAAGACTGACGCTGACGGTAATGTTACTGTCTACAAAGCTCGACTTGTTGCGAAAGGTTTTCGACAAGTTCAAGAGTTGACTACGATGAGACTTTCTCACCCGTAGCGATGCTTAAGTCCGTCTGAATCATGTTAGCAATTGCCGCATTTTATGATTATGAAATTTGGCAAATGAATGTAAAGACTGCATTCCTGAATGGATTTCTGCAAGAAGAGTTGTATATGATGCAACCTGAAGGTTTTATCGATCCAAACGACGCTAACAAAGTGTGTAAGCCCCAGCGATCCATCTATGGACTGGTGCAAGCATCTCGGAGTTGGAATAAACGTTTTGATAGTGTGATCAAAGCATATGGTTTTATACAGACTTTTGGAGAAGCGTGTATTTACAAGAAAGTGAGTGGGAGCTCTGTAGCATTTCTAATATTATATGTGGATGACATATTGTTGATTGGAAATGATATAGAATTTCTGGATAGCATAAAAGGATACTTGAATAAGAGTTTTTCAATGAAAGACCTCGGTGAAGCTTCTTATATATTGGGTATCAAGATCAATAGAGATAGATCAAGACGCTTAATTGGACTTTCACAAAGCACATACCTTGATAAAGTTTTGAAGAAGTTCAAAATGGATCAAGCAAAGAAAGGGTTCTTGCCTGTGTTACAAGGTGTGAAGTTGAGTCAGACTCAATACCCGACCACTACAGAAGATAGAGAGAAAATGAAAGATGTTCCCTATGCTTCAGCCATAGGCTCTATCATGTATGCAATGTTGTGTACCAGACCAGATGTGTGCCTTGCTATTAGCTTAGCAGGGAGGTACCAAAGTAATCCAGGAGTGGATCACTAGACAGTGGTCAAGAACATCCTGAAATACCTGAAAAGGACTAAGGATATGTTTCTCGTTTATGGAGGTGATAAAGAGCTCGTCGTAAATGGTTACGTCGATGCGAGTTTTGACACTGATCCAAATGACTCTAAGTCACAAACCAGATATGTATTTATATTGAACGGCGGAGCTGTCAGTTGGTGCAGTTCTAAGCAAAGCGTCGTGGCGGGATCTACGTGTCAAGCGGAGTACATAGTTGCTTCAGAAGCAACAAATGAAGGAGTCTGGATGAAGGAGTTCATATCCAATCTAGGTGTCATACCTAGTGCATCCGGTCCAATGAAAATCTTTTGTGACAATACTGGTGCAATTGCCTTGGCAAAGGAATCCAGATTTCACAAGAGAACCAAGCACATCAAGAGATGCTTCAATTCCATCCGCGACAAAGTCAAGGAGGGAGACATAGAGATTTCCAAGATACATATGGATCTAAATGTTGCAGACCCGTTGACTAAGCCTCTCTCACGAGTAAAACATGATCAACACCAAGACTCCATGGGTGTGAGAATCATTACTGTGTAATCTAGATTATTGACTCTAGTGCAAGTGGGAGACTGAAGGAAATATGCCCTAGAGGCAATAATAAAGTTGTTATTTATATTTCCTTATATCATGATAAATGTTTATTATTCATGCTAGAATTGTATTAACCGGAAACTTATTACATGTGTGAATATATAGACAAACCAAGTGTCACTAGTATGCCTCTACTTGACTAGCTCGTTGAATCAAAGATGGTTAAGTTTCCTAGCCATAGACATGAGTTGTCAATTTATTAACGGGATCACATCATTAGAGAGTGATGTGATTGACTTGACCCATTCCGTTAGCTTAGCATTTGATCGTTTAGTATATTGCTATTGCTTTCTTCATGACTTATACATGTTCCTATGACTATGAGATTATGCAACTCCCGAATACCGGAGGAACACTTTGTGTGCTACCAAACGTCATAATGTAACTGGGTGATTATAAAGGTGCTCTACAGATGTCTCCGATGGTACTTGTTGAATTGGCATAGATCAAGATTAGGATTTGTCACTCCGATTGTCGGAGGGGTATCTCTGGGCCCTCTCTGTAATGCAGATCACTATAAGCCTTGCAAACAATACAACTAATGAGTTAGTTGTAGGATGATGTATTACGGAACGAGTAAAGAGACTTGCCGGTAACGAGATTGAACTAGGTATTGAGATACCGACGATCGAATCTCAGGCAAGTAACGTACCGATGACAAAAGGAACAACGTATGTTGTTATGCGGTTTGACCGATAAAGATCTTCATATAATATGTAGGAGCCAATATGAGCATCTAGGTTCCGCTATTGGTTATTGACCGGAAACGAGTCTCGGTCATGTCTACATAGTTCTCGAACCCGTAGGGTCCACACGCCTAACGTTCGGTGATGATCGATAATATAAGTTTATGTGTTTTGATGTACCGAAGGTAGTTCGGAGTCCCCAACAGTGGCATCCGAGCCAGGTTTATGCGGAGATGTTATATGCACGAGTAGAACACAAGTGAGTATGGGTGATACAAGTCATACTGCTTACCAGCATGTCATACTTTGATTCGGCGGTATTGTTGAATGAAGCGGTCCGGACCGACATTACGCGTACGCTTACGCGAGACTGGTTCTACCAACGTGCTTCACACACAGGTGGCTGGCGGGTGCCAGTTTCTCCAACTTTAGTTGAATCGAGTGTGGCTACGCCTGGTCCTTGTGAAGGTTAAAACAGCACATACTTGACGAAATATCATTTTGGTTTTGATGCGTTGGTAAGATTCTTGCTCAGCCCGTAGCAGCCACGTAAAACTTGCAACAACAAAGTAGAGCACGTCTAACTTGCTTTTGCAGGGCATGCTATGATGTGATATGGTCTAGACATGATGCAAATTTTATTGTATGAGATGATCATGTTTTGTAACACAGTTATCGGCAACTGGCGGGAGCCATATGGTTGTCGCTTTATTGTATGAAATGCAATCGCCATGTAATTGCTTTACTTTATCACTAAGCGGTAGCGATAGTCGTAGAAGCAATAGTTGGCGAGACGACAACGATGCTACGATGAAGACCAAGGTGTCGCGCCGATGACGATGGTGATCATGACGGTGCTTTGGAGATGGAGATCAAAGGCACAAGATGATGATGGCCATATCATATCACTTATATTGATTGCATGTGATGTTTAACTTTTATGCATCTTATTTTGCTTAGATCGACAGTAGCATTATAAGATGATCTCTCACTAAATTTCAAGGTATAAGTGTTCTCCCTGAGTATGCGCCATTGCGAAAGTTCGTCGTGCTGAGACACCATGTGATGATTGGGTGTGATAAGCTCTACGTTCACATACAACAGGGGCAAGCTAGTTTTGCACACGCAGAACACTCGGGTTAAACTTGACGAGCCTAGCATATGCAGATATGGCCTCGGAACACTAAGACTGAAAGGTCGAGCGTGAATCATATAGTAGATATGATCAACATAGTGATGTTCACCATTGAAAACTACTCCATCTCACGTGATGATCGGACATGGTTTAGTTGATATGGATCACGTGATCACTTAGATGATTAGAGGGATGTCTATCTAAGCGGGAGTTCTTAAGTAATTTGATTAATTGAACTTTAATTTATCATGAACTTAGTACCTGATAGTATTTTGCATGTCTATGTTGTTATAGATAGATGGCCCGTGCTGTTGTTCCGTTTAATTTTAATGCGTTCCTTGAGAAAGCAAAGTTGAAAGATGATGGTAGCAATTACACGGACTGGGTCCGTAACTTGAGGATTATCCTCATTGTTGCACAGAAGAATTACGTCCTGGAAGCACCGCTGGGTGCCAGACCTGCTGCTGATGCTACTGATGACGTTAAGAACATCTGGCAGAGCAAAGCTGATGACTACTCGATAGTTCAGTGTGCCATGCTTTACGGCTTAGAACCGGGACTTCAACAACGTTTTGAACGTCATGGAGCATATGAGATGTTCGAGGAGCTGAAGTTAATATTTCAAGAAAATGCCCAGATTGAGAGATATGAAGTCTCCAATAAGTTCTACAACTGCAAGATGGAGGAGAATAGTTCTGTCAGTGAGCATATACTCAAAAATGTCTGGGTATAACAATCACTTGATTCAACTGGGAGTTAATCTTCCGGATGATAGTGTCATTGACAGAATTCTTCAATCACTGCCACCAAGCTACAAGAGCTTCGTGATGAACTATAACATGCAAGGGATGGATAAGACAATTCCCAAGCTCTTCGCAATGCTAAAGACTGCAGAGGTAGAAATCAAGAAGGAGCATTAAGTGTTGATGGTCAACAAGACCACCAGTTTCAAGAAAAAGGGTAAAGGGAACAAGGGGAACTTCAAGAAGAACGGGAAGCAAGTTGCCGTTCAAGTGAAGAAGCCCAAGTCTGGACCTAAGCCTGAGACTGAGTGCTTCTACTGCAAACAGACTGGTCACTGGAAGCGGAACTGCCCCAAGTATTTGGCGGATAAGAAGGATGGCAAGGTGAACAAAGGTATATGTGATATACATGTTATTGATGTGTAACTTACAAATGCTCGCAGTAGCACCTGGGTATTTGATACTGGTTCTGTTACTAATATTTGCAACTTGAAACAGGGACTACGGATTAAGCGAGGATTGGCTAAGGACGAGGTGACGATGCGCGTGGGAAATGGTTCCAAAGTCAATGTGATCGCGGTCAGCACGCTACCTCTACATCTACCTTCGGGATTAGTTTTAGACCTGAATAATTGTTATTTGGTGCCAGCGTTGAGCATGAACATTATATCTGGATCTTGTTTAATGCGAGACGGTTATTCATTTAAATCTAAGAATAATGGTTGTTCTATTTATATGAGTAATATCTTTTATGGTCATGCACCCTTGAAGAGTGGTCTATTTTTGATGAATCTCGATAGTAGTGATACACATATTCATAATATTGAAGCAAAAAGATGCAGAGTTGATAATGATGGTGCAACTTATTTGTGGCACTGCCGTTTAGGTCATATTGGTGTAAAGCGCATGAAGAAACTCCATTCTCATGGACTTTTGGAATCACTTGATTATGAATCACTTGGTACTTGCGAACCATGCCTCATAGGCAAGATGACTAAAACGCCGTTCTCTGGAACAATGGAGCGAGCAACAAATTTGTTGGAAATCATACATACTGATGTATGTGGTCCGATGAATGTTGAGGCTCGGGGCGTGGATCGTTATTTTCTCACCTTCATAGATGATTTAAGCAGATATGGGTATATCTACTTAATGAAACATAAGTCTGAAACATTTGAAAAGTTCAAAGAATTTCAGAGTGAAGTGGAAAATCATCGTAACAAGAAAATAAAGTTTCTACAATCTGATCGTGGAGGAGAATATTTGAGTTACGAGTTTGGTCTTCATTTGAAACAATGCGGAATAGTTTCACAACTCACGCCACCCGGAACACCACAGCGTAATGGTGTGTCTGAACGTTGTAATCGTACTTTACTAGATATGGTGCGATCTATGATGTCTCTTACTGATTTACCGCTATTGTTTTGGGGTTATGCTTTAGAGACGGCTGCATTCACGTTAAATAGGGCACCATCTAAATCCATTGAGACGACGCCTTATGAACTGTGGTATGGCAAGAAACCAAAGTTGTCGTTTCTTAAAGTTTGGGGCTGTGATGCTTATGTGAAAAAGCTTCAACCTGATAAGCTTGAACCCAAATCGGAGAAATGTGTCTTCACAGGATACCCAAAGGAGACTGTTGGGTACACCTTCTATCATAGATCCGAAGGCAAGACATTCGTTGCTAAGAATGGATCCTTTCTAGAGAAGGAGTTTCTCTCAAAAGAAGTGAGTGGGAGGAAAGTAGAACTTGATGAGGTAACTGTACCTACTCCCTTATTGGAAAGTAGTTCATCATAGAAATCTGTTCCTGTGACTGCTACACCAATTAGTGAGGAAGCTAATGATGATGGTCATGTAACTTCAGATCAAGTTACTACCGAACCTCGTAGGTCAACCAGAGTAAGATCCGCACTAGAGTGGTACGGTAATCCTGTTCTGGAGGTCATGTTACTTGACCATGATGAACCTACGAACTATGAGGAAGCGATGATGAGCCCAGATTCCGCAAAATGGCTTGAGGCCATGAAATCTGAGATGGGATCCATGTATGAGAACAAAGTGTGGACTTTGGTTGACTTGCCCGATGATCGGCAAGCCATCGAGAATAAATGGATCTTCAAGAAGAAGACTGACGTTGACGGTAATGTTACTGTCTACAAAGCTCGACTTGTTGCGAAAGGTTTTCGACAAGTTCAAGGAGTTGACTACGATGAGACTTTCTCACCCGTAGCGATGCTTAAGTCCGTCCGAATCATGTTAGCAATTGACGCATTTTATGATTATGAAATTTGGCAAATGAATGTAAAGACTGCATTCCTGAATGGATTTCTGCAAGAAGAGTTGTATATGATGCAACCTGAAGGTTTTATCGATCCAAACGACGCTAACAAAGTGTGTAAGCCCCAGCGATCCATCTATGGACTGGTGCAAGCATCTCGGAGTTGGAATAAACGTTTTGATAGTGTGATCAAAGCATATGGTTTTATACAGACTTTTGGAGAAGCGTGTATTTACAAGAAAGTGAGTGGGAGCTCTGTAGCATTTCTAATATTATATGTGGATGACATATTGTTGATTGGAAATGATATAGAATTTCTGGATAGCATAAAAGGATACTTGAATAAGAGTTTTTCAATGAAAGACCTCGGTGAAGCTTCTTATATATTGGGTATCAAGATCAATAGAGATAGATCAAGACGCTTAATTGGACTTTCACAAAGCACATACCTTGATAAAGTTTTGAAGAAGTTCAAAATGGATCAAGCAAAGAAAGGGTTCTTGCCTGTGTTACAAGGTGTGAAGTTGAGTCAGACTCAATACCCGACCACTACAGAAGATAGAGAGAAAATGAAAGATGTTCCCTATGCTTCAGCCATAGGCTCTATCATGTATGCAATGTTGTGTACCAGACCAGATGTGTGCCTTGCTATTAGCTTAGCAGGGAGGTACCAAAGTAATCCAGGAGTGGATCACTAGACAGTGGTCAAGAACATCCTGAAATACCTGAAAAGGACTAAGGATATGTTTCTCGTTTATGGAGGTGATAAAGAGCTCGTCGTAAATGGTTACGTCGATGCGAGTTTTGACACTGATCCAAATGACTCTAAGTCACAAACCAGATATGTATTTATATTGAACGGCGGAGCTGTCAGTTGGTGCAGTTCTAAGCAAAGCGTCGTGGCGGGATCTACGTGTCAAGCGGAGTACATAGTTGCTTCAGAAGCAACAAATGAAGGAGTCTGGATGAAGGAGTTCATATCCAATCTAGGTGTCATACCTAGTGCATCCGGTCCAATGAAAATCTTTTGTGACAATACTGGTGCAATTGCCTTGGCAAAGGAATCCAGATTTCACAAGAGAACCAAGCACATCAAGAGATGCTTCAATTCCATCCGCGACAAAGTCAAGGAGGGAGACATAGAGATTTCCAAGATACATATGGATCTAAATGTTGCAGACCCGTTGACTAAGCCTCTCTCACGAGCAAAACATGATCAACACCAAGACTCCATGGGTGTGAGAATCATTACTGTGTAATCTAGATTATTGACTCTAGTGCAAGTGGGAGACTGAAGGAAATATGCCCTAGAGGCAATAATAAAGTTGTTATTTATATTTCCTTATATCATGATAAATGTTTATTATTCATGCTAGAATTGTATTAACCGGAAACTTATTACATGTGTGAATATATAGACAAACCAAGTGTCACTAGTATGCCTCTACTTGACTAGCTCGTTGAATCAAAGATGGTTAAGTTTCCTAGCCATAGACATGAGTTATCATTTGATTAACGGGATCACATCATTAGAGAATGATGTGATTGACTTGACCCATTCCGTTAGCTTAGCATTTGATCGTTTAGTATATTGCTATTGCTTTCTTCATGACTTATACATGTTCCTATGACTATGAGATTATGCAACTCCCGAATACCGGAGGAGCACTTTGTGTGCTACCAAACGTCACAACGTAACTGGGTGATTATAAAGGTGCTCTACAGGTGTCTCCGATGGTACTTGTTGAATTGGCATAGATCAAGATTAGGATTTGTCACTCTGATTGTCGGAGAGGTATCTCTGGACCCTCTCAGTAATGCACATCACTATAAGCCTTGCAAGCAATACAACTAATGAGTTAGTTGCGGGATGATGTATTACGGAACGAGTAAAGAGACTTGCGGTAATGAGATTGAACTATTGAGATACCGACGATCGAATCTCGGGCAAGTAACATACCGATGACAAAAGGAACAACGTATGTTGTTATGCGGTTTGACCGATAAAGATCTTCGTAGAATATGTAGGAGCTAATATGAGCATCCAGGTTCCGCTATTGGTTATTGACCGGAAACGAGTCTCGGTCATGTCTACATAGTTCTCGAACCCGTAGGGTCCGCACACTTAACGTTCGGTGACGATCGGTAATATGAGTTTATGTGTTTCAATGTTCCGAAGGTAGTTCGGACTCCCGGATATGATCATGGACATGACGAGGAGTCTCGAAATGGTCGAGACATAAAGATCGATATATTGGATGACTATGTTTGGACTTCGGAAGGATTCCGGGCAAGTTCGGACAAATACCGGAGTACCGGGGGTTACCGGAACCCCCCGGGGAGTGTAATGGGCCTATTTGGCCTTAGTGGAGAAGAGGAGGGGCGGCCAAGGCAGGCCGCGCGCCCCCTCCCCCTCTAGTCCAAATTGGACAAGGAGGGGGGGTGGCGCCCCCCTTTCCTTCCCCCTCTCTCCTCCTTCCCTCTCTCCTACTCCAACTCTTGGACGGGTTGGAATCCTACTCCCGATGGGAGTAGGACTCCCCTTGGGGCGCGCCTAGGAGGGCCGGCCCCTCCCCCTCCTCCACTCCTTTATATACGGGGGAGGGGGCACCCCATAGACACACAAGTTGATCGGTTGATCTTTTAGCTGTGTGCGGTGCCCCCCTCCACCATAATCCACCTCGGTCATATCGTAGCGGTGCTTAGGCGAAGCCCTGCGTCGGTAGCATCATCATCACCGTCATCACGCCGTCGTGCTGACGGAACTCTCCCTCGAAGCTCTGCTGGATCGTGAGTTTGAGGGACGTCATCGAGCTGAACGTGTGCTGAACTCGGAGGTGTCGTGCGTCCGGTACTTGATCGATCAGATCGTGAAGACGTACGACTACATCAACCGTGTTGTCATAACGCTTCCACTTATGGTCTACGAGGGTACGTGGACGACACTCTCCCCTCTCGTTGCTATGCATCACCATGATCTTGCGTGTGCGTAGGAAATTTTTTGAAATTACTAGGTTCCCCAACACTTTTTTCTTAAGTTATTAATTGAGCTCAGTGACTTCAAAAAGTTGTACAGAAGCCTTGTTTGGGCCTTTCCGGCACCGCTGAATGTGGGCTGAGTAGCCATGTAAGGTTGTACTGTACTACACATGCCTTTTTTTCAACATCAGCAATGCAACTTGGCCGGCAGTTGTACACAATCCGGGTCAACTTGTTATTCTCCGCCCCGTTGGGCTGCAAATCTTTCCTAGGAGGGATGCATTAGGCTTAACAAGAAAATGGGCTTTAAGAAATAATAAATGGGATGTAATTATAAAAACTGGGCAGTAACTATAAAAAAATGCACCAAACACATAATTAGTTTATAAAATATTACTTTTGGATTATGAAAACTTTAATTTCATTAATTGTTGCACGCGCAATGTTTCGTTGGAATTTTACGTAATACAAATTTATATTGAAATTGTATTTAATCTGACTAGAAATTTTAGGACAAAAATATTTCAGATCCTATCAAAATGTGGGAAATTTTATTGAATTCTGTTTTGAACGGTTGGTTGAAATTATTAATCGTTGTCCTAGCTAGAAAATGGGATGTGCTTTTAACAAACTGTAAATGGGCTCTAGTAAATTCCATTAGAATTCAAAAATGGGATGTACATTCTTCCAAATCACAAATGGGCTATAAGTTTTCTGCCACACACTTGTGGGCCTACTAAGTTGACGCGTATGCAAGGCTTTGTCAACTTATAGTCAACACACGGTTCTAGCAGCAGTGTCCGTTGGATGTCCATCCAACGGATGTCGTGCTTCTTCTTCAATCTCGGATATTCTAGCTTCAGCCGCCCAAAAAATGATTCCTCCCCCTGACATCTGGGGCGCATCGTTTCGGAGGCTGACCTGTGGGCCTACTAAGTTGACGTGTACCAAGGGCTTTGTCAACTTAGTCAATATAAACGATTCTAGCTGCAGTGACCGTACGATGTCCATCCAACGGCCGTCGTGATTTTTCAACCTCTGGTCTTCTTGCTCCAGTCGCCCAAAGCAGCGCCGGTCGTGCCGCCTGCTCCTGCCTCCCGTGGCTGGCTGTGCTGCCGCGGTGGCCTCACCGCCCCCTACCACTCCCACCGCTGGCCAGGCCCTACGGCGACGGCATCCTCACACCGCAGCCGAACCAGTGAACCCTCGTACTCCTCTCCGCATGGGCATCCACTGCCGCGTCTTCCCCGGCTCCGCGTCGTCCCCTTCCAAGGCCTCGCCGTTGTCCACCGCCTTGGTGCTCTCGGCGCGGCGTGGTTTTGGTCAACGACCGACTTCCATCGAAAGAGTATTGTACGTGGAGAGGCTGACAGCTGGGTCGACGGCCGCAGCAAGGAAGTGCCTCCTTATTACACGGAAAATAATTATTCCTCCATCTGACAGCAGGGACCCACCGGATGGGCCACCGTGTTTCGCAAAAAAACGTTTCCCCCCTGACTGCTGGGACCCACCAGCTACATCTTCGCACGCAAGGAAGTGCGTCCATATTACGGGCAAAAAAATGATTCGCCCCCTAACTGCTGGGACCACCAGCTACATCTTCGCATGCAAGGAAGTGCCTGACAGTCGGGACCCACCTGGTCGAAGCGTACGTAGCGTTGTCATTCTGGTCGCGAACGTGTACGTACATACTGGTCGATGTAGAGGCGCGCACGTAGCATGTACACGTACGTATAGTGGCCAGGGTGCAAGAAAGAAAATACGACCACACACGTACATACGGGCAGGGTCTCGAACGCCTACTCGTGCATACATACAGCTAGGGCTCGTGTACATGGCTGGGTCGGAACGGAGAAACTGCATCGTCGTCGTGTTCATGGGGAGCCAACCGGCAAGGTCGGAACGGACTGTGTCGTTGTGTTCATCGGGAGCCAACCGGCTTGGACGGAACAACCGATGGAAACGAGGCCTGGCGTACCGCAGAACGGAGGAAACGGCGTTGTGTTCGACCGGCCATGGTCGAAACAGGATCCTATTCATCGGGAGGGGTCTGGCGTACCGCAAAACGGAGAAAACAGACTTCTGTTGGACCTCCTACGGTCGAAACGGGGTCCTGTTGATTGGGAGGGGTGTGGCGTACCGCAAAACGGAGGAAATGGACTTGTGTTGGAGCGCTACGGTCGAAACGGGGGTCCTGTTCATTGGGAGGGGTGTGGCGTACCGCAAAACGGGACTCGACGGGATACTGTTCATCTCCACCGTCGACCTCCTCCAGCCTCCACGGGCTACTGTTCATCCACCGTCGACCTCCTCCAGCCTCCACCTGTGACTGTTCATCCACGGCGTCTCCCCTCCTGCCTCCACCAACCACTGTTCATCCACGGGCTCCTGTTCATCCAGCCTCCACCGCTCCTCCACCGGCTACTGTTCAACCAGCCCTCTCCACGGGGTCTTGTTCAACCACCCTCCACGGGCTACTGTTCATCCAGCCCTCCACCGGCTACTGTTCAACCAGCCCTCCACGGGGTCGTCCTGTTCATCCAGCCCTCCACGGGGTCCTGTTCATCCACCCCTCCACCGGCTCGATCGATCGGGGTCTTGTTCATCCAGCGGCAACGGCCTCTACTACCACGGGGTGATGTTCATCCAACCCCCCACCGGGAACTGTTCATCCAAACCCCCCAACAACACTCACTGTTCATCCAGAGGCAGCATCGATCGGCTTCAGTTAGCAGCAGTAGCGAAGGAATCAATCAGGTTCAGTTAACAGTAAGGGATCGATCGATCGCTCGGGTTCAGTAACGCGTAGCCTGTAGTGCAATCGCTCGGGTTCAGTTAGAGCCCAACGCCTCGCTCGGGTTCAGTTAGAGCGCAACGCCTCGCACACACGCGCGTACCTACGAGAGAAATGTGCATCGCTCGGCCCCCGGCCACCCACCGTAACCGGGAACTCCCCCGATATTTTCCTCGCCCTCGCTTCTACCACGGTTTTTTCCGTCATGGACAGCCCAAAGAATGTCATGCAGGTGCGTCTTCGGCCCACCCAGGACGAAAAGCCCATTTTCTGTCATGATTTTTTGTCATAGAAGTAGGATCCCACCACACATATGATGATACCGGGTTTTGTCACAATTATCGTCATAGAAGTGTCATAAGTATGATAGAAAAAATTTCGTTCGGCCCTAAATGTCACGGATGTGTCTTTTTTTTGTAGTGATCCGATCCAAGCGCCGAACGGACGGCGCCTCCGCGTTCAACACACATACAGCCCGGGGACGTCTCCTCCTTCTTGATCCAGCAAGGGGAGAGGATAAGTTGAGGGAGAACTCCGGCAGCATGACGGCGTGGTGGTGGAGCTCGTGGTTCTCCGGCAAAGCTTCGCTACGCTCAACGGAGGAGGAGGAGGAGGAGTTGGAGGGGGAGGGCTGTGCCAGGGGCAAGGGTTGCAGGTCCCATGCGCCTCCCCACTATATATAGGGGTGGAGGGGGCTGGTTTCTTGCCCTCCAAGTCCATTGGGGCGTTGGCACAGGTGGGAGGAAATAAATTCCATCCTTTCCCTTCCCCACCCATTCTTATCCCCCCTTTTTAGGGATCTTGATCTTATCCCTTCGGGATATGATCTTATTCCTTCTAAGGGGGGATCTTGGTGCGCCTTGACCAGAGGGGTGTGGGGCCTTGCCCCCAATACCCACGTTCATATGGGCCCCCATGCAGGTGGGCCCCACTCCGGAACCTTCTAGAACCTTCCCGGTACAATACTGAAAAATCCTGAACATTTTCCGGTGGCCAAAATAGGACTTCCCATATATAAATCTTTACCTCCGGACCATTCCGGAACTCCTCATGACCTCCGGGATCTCATCCGAGACTCCGAACAACTTTCGGTAACCACATACAATTCCCATTTCAACTCTAGCGTCACCGAACCTTAAGTGTGTAGACCCTACGGGTTCGGGAACCATGCAGACATGACCGAGATGCCTCTCCGGCCAATAACCAATAGCGGGATCTAGATACCCATATTGGTTCCCACATGTTCCACGATGATCTCATCGGATGAACCACGATGTCAGGGATTCAATCAATCCCGTATACAATTCCCTTGGTCCATCGGTATGTTACTTGCCCGAGATTCGATCGTCGGTATCCCTATACCTTGTTCAATCTCGTTACCGGCAAGTCTGTTTACTCGTTCCTTAACACATGATCTCATGGCTAACTCCTTAGTCACATTGAGCTCATTATGATGATGCATTACCGAGTGGGCCCAGAGATACCTCTCTGTCATACGGAGTGACAAATCCCAGTCTCGATTCGTGCCAACCCAACAGACACTTTCGGAGATACCTGTAGTGCACCTTTATAGCTGTTGGGGAACATAGCAGAAATTCAAAATTTTCTACGCATCACCAAGATCAATCTATGGAGTTTACTAGCAACGAGAGGGAAGGAGTGCATCCACATACCCTTGTAGATCGCGAGCGGAAGCGTTCAAGAGAACGGGGTTGATGGAGTCGTACTCGTCGTGATCCAAATCACCGATGATCCTAGCGCCAAACGGACGGCACCTCCGCGTTCAACACACGTACGGAGCAGCGACGTCTCCTCCTTCTTGATCCAGCAAGGGGGAGGAGAGGTTGATGGAGATCCAGCAGCACGACGGCGTGGTGGTGGAAGTAGCGGGATTCCAACAGGGCTTCGCCAAGCGCTGCGGGAGGAGGGAGATGTGTCACGGGAGGGAGAGGGAGGCGCCAGGGCTTAGATCTTGCTGCCCTCCCTCCCCCCACTATATATAGGGCCAAGGGAGAGGGGGGCGCAGCCTTGGCCCTTCCTCCAAGGAAGGGTGCGGCCAGGGAGGAGTCCATCCTCCCCAAGGCACCTCGGAGGTGCCTTCCCCCTTTAGGACTCTCCCTTTCCCTTATCTCTTGGCGCATGGGCCTCTTGGGGCTGGTGCCCTTGGCCCATATAGGCCAAGGCGCACACCCCTACAGCCCATGTGCCCCCTCGGGGCTGGTGGACCCCCTTGGTGGACCCCCGGACCCCTTTCGGCACTCCCGGTACAATACCGATAATGCGCGAAACTTTTCCGGCGACCAAAATAAGACTTCCCATATATAAATCTTTACCTCCGGACCATTCCAGAACTCCTCGTGACGTCCAGGATCTCATCCGGGACTCCGAACAACTTTCGGGTTACCGCATACTAATATCTCTATAACCCTAGCGTCACCGAACCTTAAGTGTGTAGACCCTACGGGTTCGGGAGACACGCAGACATGACCGAGACGACTCTCCGATCAATAACCAACAGCGGGATCTGGATACCCATGTTGGCTCCCACATGCTCCTCGATGATCTCATCGGATGAACCACGATGTCGAGGATTCAATCAATCCCGTATACAATTCCCTTTGTCAATCGGTATGTTACTTGCCCGAGATTCGATCGTCGGTATCCCGATACCTTGTTCAATCTCGTTACCGGCAAGTATCTTTACTCGTTCCGTAACACATCATCCCGTGATCAACTCCTTGGTCACATTGTGCACATTATGATGATGTCCTACCGAGTGGGCCCAGAGATACCTCTCCGTTTACACGGAGTGACAAATCCCAGTCTCGATTCGTGCCAACCCAACAGACACTTTCGGAGATACCTGTAGTGCACCTTTATAGCCACCCAGTTACGTTGTGACGTTTGGTACACCCAAAGCATTCCTACGGTATCCGGGAGTTGCACAATCTCATGGTCTAAGGAAATGATACTTGACATTAGAAAAGCTCTTAGCAAACGAACTACACGATCTTGTGCTAGGCTTAGGATTGGGTCTTGTCCATCACATCATTCTCCTAATGATGTGATCCCGTTATCAACGACATCCAATGTCCATGGTCAGGAAACCGTAACCATCTATTGATCAACGAGCCAGTCAACTAGAGGCTTACTAGGGACATGGTGTTGTCTATGTATCCACACATGTATCTGAGTTTCCTATCAATACAATTCTAGCATGGATAATAAACGATTATCATGAACAAGGAAATATAATAATAACCAATTTATTATTGCCTCTAGGGCATATTTCCAACAATAGCCACCCAGTTACGTTGTCAGGTCAGGAAACCTCAACCATCTACTGATCAACGAGCTAGTCAACTACAGGCTCACTAGGGACATGTTGTGGTCTATGTATTCACACATGTATTACGGTTTTCGGTTAATACAATTATAGTATGAACAATAGACAATTACCATGAACAAGGAAATATAATAATAACTATTTTATTATTGCCTCTAGGGCATATTTCCAACAGTATCTGGCACTTGAAACGGTGTGTTTTATTAAGTATTCGGTTTTAGTTGTAAGAGGTCGGAATGCAACTCCATGTCATCCTATTACCATGGACACGACTATTCAAATAGATCAACTTCCCTGCAGGGGTGCACCACATTTCCCAACACGCTCGATCACTCTGGTCGGACACACTTTCCTGGGTCATGCCCGAGCTTGGAAGATCAACATGTTGTAGCCCTACCTAGGCTCAACAAAGAGGCCATCACGCCGATCTACATCCTAAGCGCGCAGGAGTCTTGGGCCCATCGCCCTTTGCACTCCTGCATGTTGTGTGGGCGGCCCGGAACATACCCACCCCCTAATACAAGCATAGGTGGTTCCCGTCCAACCGGGTGCGCGCCACTTGATACGTCTCCAACGTATTTATATTTTTTCATCATTCCATGCTATTAAAGTATCATTCTTGGATGTCTTATAGTCAATTACTAGCAACTTTATATCATTTTTTGGGACTAACCTATTGGCATAGTGCCCAGTGCCAGTTATTGTTTTCTGCTTATTTTTTACTTTGCAGAATATCAATACCAAACGAAGTCCAAATGCCACAAAAAAATTTGGAGATTTTTTTCTAGACAAAACACACCCAGGAGGCACAAGAAGTTCACAAGAGGGGGCCTATGGGGCCCACTAGGCACCAGGGCGCGCCAGGGCCCCCAGGCGTGCCCTGGTGGGTAGTGGAGCCTGAGTAGTTTACCAACTCTAACAAGTTGGCACCGTCTCATGAAGAAGCCGGGGGCCCTGGTGAGGGAGTCCTGGATTAGGGGGTCCCCGGACAGCCGGACTATATACTTCTGCCGGACTGTTGGACTATGAAGATACAAGACTCAAGACTTCGACCCGTGTCCGGATGGGACTCTCCTTGGCGTGGAAGGCAAGCTTGGCAATACGGATATGAAGATCTCCTCCCTTGTAACCGACTTTGGGTAACCCTAGCCCCCTCCGGTGTCTATATAAACCGGAGGGTTTAGTCCGTAGGACAACAACAATCATACCATAGGCTAGCTTCTAGGGTTTAGCCTCCATGATCTCGTGGTAGATCAACTCTTGTAATACTCATATCATCAAGATCAATCAAGTAGGAAGTAGGGTATTACCTCCATCGAGAGGGCCCGAACCTGGGTAAACATTGTGTCCCCCGCCTCCTGTTACCATCCGCCTTAGGCGCACAGTTCGGGACCCCCTACCCGAGATCCGCCGGTTTTGACACCGACATTGGTGCTTTCATTGAGAGTTCCACTGTGCCGTCACCGTAAGGCTTGATGGCTCCTTCGATCATCGGAAACCATGCGATCCAGGGTGAGGTTTTCCTCCCTGGACAGATCTTCGTGTTCGGCGGCTTCGTACTACGGGCTAACTCGCTTGGCCATCTGGAGCAGATCGATAGCTATGCCCCTGGCCCTCAGGTCAGGTTTGGAAACTCGAACTATACTGCCGACATCCGTGGAGACTTGATCTTTGATGGATTCGAGCCCATGTCAGGTGCACCGCACAATCACGACGAGCATGATTTAGCTCTGCCGTCGGACTGTGTTCGGGAGATCACACCTGCAACTACTCCGGCCCTCAATCCGGAACAAATCGGAACAAATCGCGCCATCTGTGGACGGGTGGATGGACCCCGCCACGGAGGCCGCACACTCAGTGGAGATAGTGCCGAATACTGACTGCACCTCCTACGAGACCCGTGTTGCCGAACCGTTGGATTCGTCCCCGGCCACGGACTCCGAGCCGCTTGTGTCTGTGCCCATCGAATCTTATTGGGCGCCGATCATGGAGTTTACCTCCGTGGATATCTTTCAGCACTCCCCTTTTGGCGATGTGCTAAATTCATTAAGGTCTCTCTCCCTGTCAGGAGACCCTTGGCCGAACTATGTCCGGCTAGAATGGGATACGGACGACAAAGAAATTCGCGAACCACCCACCACCCACTTAGTAGCCACTGTCGACGGTTTAACCGACATGCTCGATTTCGACTCCGAAGACATCGACAGCATGGACGACGATGCAGGAGAGGAACAGGAGCCATCGCCCACAGGGCGCTGGACAGCCACTTCATCACATGACATATACATGGTGGATACACCCAAAGAAAAAAATGACGAGGAACGGAAGGAGGCAGTGAAGGATAGCTCCCTCGAGAAGCAACCAAAGCGTCGGCGTAGGCGCTGCTCCAAATCCCGCCTCGGCAAAAACAGCGATAAGAGTGCAAGAGAAAATAACACCCTAGTCGACTCCAGAGGAAACGACGACCACATTGACCCAGCGGCAGAGCAGGATGAACCAGCAAACGGCGAACATAGTACGGATCCGCTGTCCGAACACGGCGACGCCGAGGATAATGCTCATCAACCTCCCTCCGGAGAGGAAAATAGTCCGGACGAGGATGCACACATCATCCCGAAAAGGCACTTGGAACAAGAGAACCTTCGCAGAAGGCTTATCGCCACCGCGAGGAGTCTAAAGAAGCAGAAGCAAAGACTTAAGGTCGTGCAGAATATGCTCAACAGTAGATGGAACAAAGTGCTCGACAATGAAGAAAAGTATGGTGGTAGTTACCACACAAAGAGCTATCCAAAGCGCAAGCTGTTGCCTGAATTTGATGATGAGGCCTTAGAGCCCACACAGCCGAAAAATAAAACGGCCGACCGGTCGGATCAACCACCTTGTGGCCGCGATAGAGCGGCTAACAAGGCCACACATAAGCCAGCACACGATTCACGTGAGGACTTGCATCAGAAGACCGGCGCGACCAGATCCATCTACGGATCAAGGAAACGCGCTCCAGCGCACAACCAAAACCGAACACTACAACCGTCAGAACGCCACGACACATCCAAATACAGGGGTGCCGCACACCCCCTATGTTTCACCGATGAGGTGCTGGACCACGAATTTCCAGAAGGATTCAAACCAGTGAACATAGAGGCGTACGACGGAACCACAGACCCTGGGGTCTGGATTGAGGACTTTATCCTCCATATCCATATGGCTCGCGGAGACGATCTCCACGCCATCAAGTACTTGCCCCTCAAGCTGAAAGGACCAGCTCGGCACTGGCTGAAAAGCCTCCCCGAAAACTCAATTGGAAGTTGGGAGGAGCTTGAGGATGCTTTTCGGGCTAATTTTCAAGGGACCTATGTCCGACCTCCGGATGCAGACGATTTAAGTCATATAATTCAGCAGCCTGGAAAGTCAGCCCGAAAGCTTTGGAACAGATTTCTCACTAAGAAGAACCAAATCGTCGACTGCCCAGACGTTGAAGCCTTAGCAGCTTTCAAACACAGCGTCCGAGACGAATGGCTCGCCAGACACCTCGGCCAAGAAAAACCGAGAACAATGGCAGCCCTGACAAGCCTCATGACCCGCTTTTGCGCGGGCGAAGACAGCTGGCTAGCCCGTAGTAGCACCAGCGACCCAGGCACATCCGAAGTCAGGGATGGCAATGGGAAACCACGACGCAGTAAAAGCAAGCGTCGAAATAAAGAAGACAGCCCAGATAACGCGGTGGTAAACGCCGGATTCAGGGGCTCTCGACTGGGTCAGCGGAAAAAGCCTTTCAAAGGCAGTAGAGATGGACCGTCCAGCCTAAATAAGATTCTAGACAAACTATGTCAGATTCATGGCACCCCTGATAAACCTACAAATCACACCCACAGAGAATGTTGGGTCTTCAAGCAGGCCGGTAAGCTAAACGCCGAACACAAGGGGAGGGAGACACCAAGTGAAGACGAGGACGAGCCTCGCCAGCAAAGCACTGGGGGACAGAAAAAATTCCCACCAGAGGTCAAATAGTGAACATGATCCACGTGACGAAGAGGAGAAGCAAACATGCACTCCGAGACACGCGCCGTAGAGCCCGTCACCCCTAAGTTCAACCCCTGGTTGGCCTGCCCGATCAATTTTGATCGCAGGGATCACCTAACATGCATCTCGCACAAAGGATTGGCTGCCTTGATGTTAGACCCAATAATAAATGGATACCATCTCACACGAGTCCTTATGGACGGCGGCAGTAGTCTTAACCTGATATATCAGGACACAGTCCGCAAAATGGGGATAGACCCGACAAAAATCAGCCACAGTAATACTACCTTCAAGGGAGTAATACCAGGCCCAGAGGCCCGCAGCACAGGCTCTCTAATACTAGAGGTTGTATTCGGTTCTCCCGACAACTTCCGAACCGAAAAGTTAACCTTCGACATCGCTCCATTCCAAAGTGGCTATCAAGCACTACTCGGAAGAGCAGCTTTTGCTCGTTTTAATGCAGTACCGCATTACGCTTCTCTCAAGCTCAAGATGCCCGGTCCACGTGGCATCATCACAATTAGCGGAAATATTGAACGTTCCTTACGCGCAGAAGAATGTGCGACGGCTTTAACAGCCGAACACTAAACGGCCCTCCAACCAGAATAAATGATCGGTCGGCAAGACCGCGGACACGGCTAGACGAGTCCGGCGCATTACTAGCTATAACAGCTTAGATAAACCCGAGATTGGTTTGATGGTTACACCCCCATAGGCGGTACCAGGGGCTTCCTGCATGTAAACAGGGCTAGTTCGGCTCAACTTTACTTATCTTGAATTTTCATGGTTTATCAAGAATAACCAATTTTTCGCACGACAACTTTCACCTAAGTTCTCTTTTACAGATGACAATCATGCTACACCCTTCCAGGATACGGCACAACAGAGACACAGGCGCAGACATGCAGCAGGGACCCGCTCAAAGGTTTCTTTTCAGATTAAGACCCTGTGTAAACCTTTTTTACTGTCTCTTGTTGTTCACATCCTCCGGATACTCAGTATAACCGAGAGTGATGTTGACGTTATTGGCATTTCGCCACGTCAGAACGATGCACGTACCTGGACACTCAGGGGTCATTATCAAGGGCGTTATTCAGCCCGGCATATGTTGTAAGGACCGATACCTTAGGGCGTGTTCGGCGTCGCGAGTTTGGCCATATATGCATCAGCTCTGAATCATGTCTTTGGTCAAATGTTGGGTTTGCCCGGCTCCCGTGTTTTGCTACCTTACGTTCCGCTCTATCGGCTAAGGTGGCACCAGGAGAACTACTGCGATTGTGCCCTGGTTCATCCAGATGAGCACCTCAGTAGAGAAAGCCGAAAACTGACTGTCATGATAAAGCGCGAGACTGGTCAACCACTCGATGACTTAGTGGAATCTTCGGGATTCCTCCGCATTAACGAAGGGCCGTTTCCCGGTCATGTATGTACGCGCCCCGTATTCGGATGAGCGCGGAGGTACCAGGGGCTATATAGTAGTCCCACCGTCAAACTCCTATGGCTAAGTGAAAGTGTTAAAGCAATATAGTCTGATTGCCTCGTTCACTGCGCTATCACCTCCTTAATGGACCAAGACGTTGGATCAAGTGTGAATACGCGTCTTTTGCGAACACCCCCGCATTATATGCGTGGGGGCTGAAGCCGACGACTGTAAACTTTCAGGTTATATACATATATACATAAACGGCCGCACAGGAGGCATCATAATACTTTCAGGCAAAAGTATAAACACATCCTTTATAATTTAATAAACATTGTTCTTACAATGGGAATACATGTCACTAGAACATAATATTCTTCGAGCACTGAGCCTCTATTAAACGAGCGCCTTCAAGGACTTCTTCAAAGTAGTGCTCGGCCGATACTCGGCGCACGGCCGAACTCTGGGTCCCAATAGCGGTGGCCTCCATCTCTGCCCAGTATGTCTTGACACGAGCAAGAGCCATCCGCGCACCCTCTATGCACGCCGACCTCTTCATAGCGTCGATGCGCGGCACAGCACCAAGGAACTGTTGCACTAAACTAAAATAACTATTCGGCCTTGGCCCTTCCAGCCACAGATGATCCACAACAGACCTCATGGCAAGCCCGGACAACCTATGGAGCTCGGCCCACTCAGCCATTCCCTCATTCAACAGTAGTAGACGCACTGGAACATTGAACTGTGACCAGAACAGCTTTTCCACTTCTCGATCTTTTTGATCTTCGCATCAGCAGCACTTGCTGCCAAATCCACGTATGCGCTGCAGAACTCCATAGTTGATCAAGAGGGGCATACTTAGGATCTCCGAACTTCGTCCTCAACAAAAAGGGCTTCCCAGCCGCGATATCCCTGGCTTGACCAGCTCCTCCTTCGCCGCTCTGATTTTAGAGCGGGCGTCCTTGGCCGCTACCATGGCCTTCTCCAGGTCCGTCATCTTCGTTCGATTTTCCTTTTCAAGAAGCTCGTAACGGTCGGCGGCATCTTTCAACTCAACAGCCATCTTGGCTATTTCATCCTTGCTTTGGCAATGCGCAGCCTGTTCGGCTCTCAGCTCTTCGACCGCCTTTAGAGCGGCCGCATCACTCTTCCTGGTTTGTTCCTTGGCTCGGGCAAGTTCCGCCCGAAGGGTCTCCACGGCGGCAGCCCCATCTGCAGTCACAACATATTAAAGATACTAGCATCATTCTCCTCTTAATATGTGTTGATCACCGGAGAAAACGCATACCCTGTGCCTCGTCAAGCCGCTTGTTTACAAGCACGATGTCGGCATCTGCCGCATCAAGTTGCCATTTCAGCTCGGCAAACTCACCAGTCCGGCTAGCCACCGAACCTCCAGCCACCTGCACATGAAGGCGGCCTGATTATTACCTGGGACTATGATCCTCTGTTTGCCGCCATTCTCGACAGCAACCAGAGTCTCAGGGGCTACTATCTGCATAGGGCACACCTAGCGTGTGCGGTACCATCAAAAACATATACTATTTCACGTACCTCAAAGCCTTTCAGCAGACTCATAAAAGCTTCATGCAACCCGCTTTCGGCGGATGAAATCCTCTCAACCACCGTGCCCATTAGAGCACGATGCGTTTCCGAGACAGCCGCTTGCTCCGGAAGATTCATCAATGCGTCCGATCGCACACCGGACGGTTCCGGACTCTTTCTGCGGCTCTCCTTAGGAGCCGAATACTCTGGACTTCGGGGGGCCGAAGGGTTACCCCCTGGCCTTGGCGGATCAGGAGAAATCCTCCGTGACGACACCTCAGGGTCGCCCGCTTCACGAGGCGGGGAGGCACGGGGAGGTGTTTCGCTCTCCATCATCTCCGGAAGAAGATCCCCCGAAGACGAACTCTGTCGAGAAGGGCTACGATCCGAACTACAAGATGCACGCTTCGGTTATCATTCTCGGAAACGAAGCAGGATATTTTTACTAAAAAGTACTTTTGTTTACTTACAGCTCGGTGGAGGGCTGATCCCCTTGCGGGCACTGTGTGGTAAGGATACCCTCCGGGGCAGGACCCTCTGGCGAAGATTTCTTCCCTTGTTTGGAAACCATTGTTTCCAAGTCTTCAGAGGTGGTCCTCTTCCTTCCCTGGGGAGAGGGAATTTTAGATTCTTCCCCCCGTTTATCCTCCTTTGAGGAGGCACTGATTCCCCCGATTTGGATAAATAGTGAGTGAGGCTCGCTCTCGACCTCTTTGTTCCTCCCTTTACCTTCCCTCGATGGCGCTTGATAAGGCGCAAGCTCAAGCATCCTGGCTAGTACAGGATCCGGTGAGCCCTCGGGAAGGGGGGCCGGACACCTGATCATCTTCACCTTTTTTATCCAGTCCTGGTCAAAAGGCGACTTTTCATAATGATGTTGTGATAAACTAAAAGACAACGTGTTCGGCCACGGAATTACTTACTTGAGCGTCTGGACGATTGCAGTTTAGACCCGCATCCTCGGAGGTGTTCGGACACTCTATTTGTGATCCGAAGAACGACCTATACATCTCTTCGAGTGTCATGCTGAAGAAGTGCTGAATAGTTCGCAGTCCTTCCGGGTTGAACTCCCACATACGGAGAGGTCGACGTTTGCAAGGCAGGGCTCGACGAACTAGCATAACTTGCATTACCTTAACAAGGCTGACATCTCTCTCGAGGAGATCTCGGATGCGACTCTGCAATATCGGCACATCATTTACTAGCCCCTAGTCCGGCCCCTTGTTGATCCATGACGTCAGTTGTGGCAGGGGGCCCGAGCGAAAGGCAGGGGCGGCCACCCACTTAGTACCACGGGGAGCTATGATGTAAAGCCACTCCCGTTGCCATAAGCTGGATACCTTCGGGAAGGAACCCTTTGGCCATGGAACATCGGCGCCTTTGCTTATTACGGCACCTCCGCACTCTGCATGTCGCCCCTCAATCATCTTCGGCTTCACATTAAAGGTCTTGAGCCATAAGCCGAAGTGTGGGGTAATGCGGAGGAAGGCTTCACACACGACGATGAACGACGAGATGTGAAGGATGGAATCCGGAGCCAGATCATGGAAATCAAGCCCGTAGTAGAACATGAGCCCTCTGACAAAGGGATCTAGACTGAAACCTAGCCCTCGGAGGACGTGGGAGACGAATACGACACTCTCGCCAGGTTCGGGAGTGGGAATGACCTGCCCTCGAGCAGGCAACCTGTGCGAGATTTCGCGGGTCAAATACCTAGCCTCTCTTAGCTTCTTTATGTCCTCCTCTGTGACGGAGGAGGGCACCCACCGACCTTGAAGGTTGGATCCGGACATGATTGTAGGTCCGAAGCGCCTAGCCTGAACCTTGGGTGTTGGAACTCGAGGTGGGGGAGGATTCGATTGAGCGCGAGAGGAAGGAAACAGGCCCAGGCCTCTTTATAATGGGGATGAATATCAAGCGTCCTCCGCGTGGCCGTTTGGGACTTGCCCAAATCGAGGAGTCATACCAACGGGCACGATTGGGTTACCTATACCCGTATTGATGAGAATCCCGTGGAAAAAGGGACACGATCTCTGCTTCGACAGGACGTGACAATAAAAAACCGCCTCGCAACAGGTGCAGTGGCAGGCTCGGAAAAACGGTTCGTCATGACCAGACCACGGCAATACGTCACATTATGAAAAACGGTCGGCAGATTGGATTTGTGGAAATATTATTCTCTCTACGGTGGTATGTGGAATTTGTTTTGCAGAGCCGGACACTATCCTTGTGTTCAAAATCTTCTATGGAGTATTCGGAGGAGGAACCCGCCTTGCAATGCCGAAGACAATCTGCACGCCGGACTCATCGTCATTGAAGCCTGGTTCAGGGGCTACTGAGGGAGTCCTGGATTAGGGGGTCCTCGGACAGCCGGACTATATACTTCTGCCGGACTGTTGGACTATGAAGATACAAGACTCAAGACTTCGACCCGTGTCCGGATGGGACTCTCCTTGGCGTGGAAGGCAAGCTTGGCAATACGGATATGAAGATCTCCTCCCTTGTAACCGACTCTGTGTAACCCTAGCCCCCTCCGGTGTCTATATAAACCGGAGGGTTTAGTCCGTAGGACAACAACAATCATACCATAGGCTAGCTTCTAGGGTTTAGCCTCCACGATCTCGTGGTAGATCAACTCTTGTAATACTCATATCATCAAGATCAATCAAGCAGGAAGTAGGGTATTACCTCCATTGAGAGGGCCCGAACCTGGGTAAACATTGTGTCCCCCGCCTCCTGTTACCATCCGCCTTAGACGCACAGTTCGGGACCCCCTACCCGAGATCCGCCGGTTTTGACACCGACACCTAGCGCACCCTGGTGCCTAGTGGGTCCCATTGGCCCCCACTGGTGCACTTCTTGTGCCTCTTGGGTGTCTTCTGTTCAGAAAAAAATCTCCAAAAAGTTTTGTAGCATTTGGACTTCGTTTGGTATTGATATTCTGCAAAGTAAAAAACAAGCAGAAAACAACAACTAGCACTGGGCACTATGTCAATAGGTTAGTCCCAAAAAATGATATAAAGTTGCTAGTAATTGAGTATAAAACATCCAAGAATGATACTTTAATAGCATGGAACAAAAAAATTATAGATATGTTGGAGACGTATCACAGCCCCACCTGGGCCTCCCTCTCTCTTTATTTTCTTCCTTTTTTTGTTTTTATGCTTTTTTTTCTTTTCCGTTTGCACTATTTTAGTAATAAACCACTTTTGTAAAATGTGTGGTTGGTCTCAAAATTTAGCATGAAATATACCTCACTGCCACAAAAAGTTTGGCACCTAAATGAAATATATTGGAAATTTTCATAATTTGAAAATCAATTAAAATATTTTTGGCACCTGTTTTAATTGTTTTAGGACATTTAAATATTTTATAAAATGTTGGTTTTGTTTTTACAATTGCTTTGGGATTAGTTGTAATACTTTGAACATTTTTGTTTTGCTGTTTTTGTAAATATTAATTTGACTTTATTTTAAATTGAATTTGAATTCGGTTTGGAACAAAGTGAGGTTTAGAGAAGTAATTGCAATGACATGGCATCATTAGTGAGTGGTTACTGTAGCTTAACTATTGGGGTGTTACAAATCTCCTCCTCTACAAGAAATCTCGTCCCGAGATTTAAGAGGTAGGGTAGGGGGAAAGGTCTGCTTACGAAATTCTAACAGATCTGCTCATTCTTGCTTGCTCTTCTTGAAGAAGTTGATCCCTCTCATTGATGTCTTAATTTCTCTACATCAATGCATCATGATGAAGTTGTCATTCTTCCTTCCGGATCTTCACCGTACTTATGAAGGGACATGGGTTAACTTCAGAAGAACGGACCTAACAAGGTTGATTATCTGGTAGATAGTTCAGGGAATGTGGCAGGAAGTATCTCTCGAATCGAACTTAAGAAAAACATCGAGAGCAAAATAAAAGGCACAATAAGAAGTATCAAGCAGATAGACAATCGTTTGATGCCTGAAATAGAGCGTGAAAGGGGTTCAGAGCAACAGAATAAGTATTGCGGCTGAAACCAGAATAGATCATCTCTAGGAAGGTCGCTCGTGATCCACATATGAAGCCAAGCGTGAGGAATAACTTTAGAAATAGGGGTGTATAGGAGAGTCAAGTTCTGATCCTGTGGAACTGAGGGTTATGGGCCCACCATGTGGGTTAAAAGTAGGAAGGGCACTGACATCTTGCACGGTCATGATAGTAAGGCAGGTCAGAAGATAGTCTGCCAGTTATGTTGGCAACAGTGTTGGTACGAAGGGCGAGGGACGAAGATAACCATTTTCCTGCTCGTTGAAATGAGGTGGACAAATAGGCAAAGTTCTCGTCCACCGGCGGTTACCGGAATGTTATCAACAATAGTAACAGGGTCTTACTGACAGAGTTGTACAACCGAGGTGTTGACATAAGTAGGGAATTATCATTGCCCAGATAAGTTATCTTATAAGAAAGGTTAAACAAAACAATGGAAAGGAAAAATGTGATTAAACCCGTGTATCAAGAGTATATCTTTTCCAAGGAAAGGTAGGGTATGATATACCTGATAGGGCTCCAAGTATGTAATCATTTAGACAAAGGGGCGGGGAATTTATGTTTACCCATACAACGGTGTTTGGATAATTGATCAAGAAAAATTTAGCATTGCGCCTCTTATTGATGAGCGAAGTACCACAAACATGTTTTGCGGTAGCATCGACATGGTCATTAGGTAAATGTTGGAGTTTGGAAACACAAGGATCCATCAGGATCAACTTATAAAATAAGTCATACATTTTCCTCATGGAACAATGGCTAACCTTGCTAGAGAAGATACTATAAAAATAGGTCCTCTGGGCTGGTGTGCTAGACATGACATCACCTTACTGGTTACATAAAGACCAATGTTATAATTCTTGGAAAATGTTCCAACCGTCAAATCTACCCGAGATTCAGATCTGGTTGGTGTTAGGATACCTCAGAGTCAGGATGCCTGAGAAGACAAGGGTGTAACATAAATTGGCGAGATGACATTGCAAGATTCTCGGGAAAGGAACTATGGAAGCAAGTTTTGAATTTTGAGTTGGATTGCAAGACACATGAATACAATGTCAAGACATTCGTGCCCACATGGAAGTTTTTAGAATGGAATGCAATCAAGTTCTGGTTAGGAACCATCATCAAGGATATCAAAGTCCATGTGTAAGTCCGGATAGCTCTTACGAATGAACTCCTTTTTCTCAAACAAAACAATAAGTGGCTTGGTGTGCTAGGAAATTCATATGGAGTGAAGGTAGGGAATCTATCAAACCATATAATACTTCGCACATGCATGATTGATTTGGGATGATTCCAGAGGAAGCGAAACAACTTTGCTCATATTCACGGCAGTAACTTGCATCCAATGCACGAGAACTTAGAGAAGATACTTCTTGCATCAAACATATACTTCATGAGCTAGGCTCAATGACAATGCTTTTAGAAGTTTCCAATATTAGCTTACAAGCTTGTTATGAACCACGGAGAAGATGAGTATGTGGCTGATGGGCTCAGCAACAATTCATCGAGATTCCTTTAAAGACGAATTTCCAAAATTATATGAACAAGGAGATAGCATTTGTCAGCTCAAATGATATAATGACGTATGCTCGAGAAAATCATCCACAATTAAACATTGATCGAAAAGTGCACTCGGAGTTACGGACTAAGTAGCGCGATCAATGTTAGGATGATGAATCAATAACCAACACATGAAGAATGAAACTATCGTTCATTAACTTGCAAGCAATAGGGTTGCTAGAAGTTTTGAATTTACACATCACAGTCCATTTGTCGGTATTCCGGTTTGAATTAACAGGGGACCAGGAAAAGAATGGTGATGGTGATAAGTATCATTTGTATCAAGAATTCTTAAGAGGTGGTGAAATTCACACAACATTCTTCACGTAAAAGATGGTAGTACTTCAAGGCAGAACATAACATAAGCTGGATAGCCGGGAGCTCAAGGTACATCCATAACACGAACAAGTTTGTGTTGGAAGGAAGGCAAGAAAGTAGTCGATGACAACACAAATTACCGAGGGGCAAGGATGGTGATTCTCATCATGAATTCGATTCTTAACTTGGAAGAAGTCAAAACATTGCTGATGATTACGACACATTTTGTCGCCAGGCTTCATGAAGATGTAATCGATCGGTGATGACATCAAGCCAAGGGAATAATGAAGCGTAAGGGTATATAACCATAGATAATATGGAATTCTCAGAATCAGGGTTTCCTCTCAAGTCAAACAATATGATGTTGAAAGCTCGATGTAATCTTAGTGCACTGTTGGGATTGTATTCCGGGGATGAAGGACATAGATAGCACGGTCAAGCTTTAGCATGACGATGATGATATAGACAATCGACTGGGAATGACATGATCGAGTACAAACTCATAAGCAATGAAGATTATTAAGAGTTGTTGAACCGCATTGCGTTCTCAACTCCCTTAGCGGTGTTCTCGAGTGACAAGCAACTTAGAACCTGAGAAAAAACTGAAATCGGCGAGAAGTGATACTTGATGAGCTCATAAGAAGTAACGTTAGTTCCATGATATTTTTGAGATACCAGAGGGTAATACTCGATGCACTACTGCAAGATACTGCTAACTCAACACTACGATCAGAGACCCTTCGACGAAACTGTGTGCGATGCAATAATCGCAAACGGTGGTATAAAAGAACCGTCAAAAAAGTTGCAAAACATTTGCGATGGCGGAGCCATCAAACACGGTTTAGATAATAGTTGCATGTGTGATGCAGGGCATACATTTCAGTTAAATTAACTATTTGCGATGAGGAGGAACAAAAGAAACGGGCTGCCAGATGAAGGTGTGTGCGATATGCAGCATACGCTTCACTCGGATGAACCGTTTGTGATTAGGCAACACAAAAGAAACGGTCACCAGATCAAGGTGTGTGTGCGATATATGGCATGCGGTTTACTCGGATGAACTGTTTTGCGTTGAGACAAGAGAACAAAAACGGTTCAATATAACAAGATGTGTGTGATACGCGGCAAACAGGTCTGTAATCAGAAATGTGTGCGAAGACAGATAATAACACAGACGATTGCTTCTAATAAGACGTATGTGATATGCTCTGTCTACACAACATCTACTGGCCATTGGGGGACGGGCGGTCATCCGGATACACCATAAGAATGCGAAGAGACATCCTATATCAGCGAGGACTAGCTGTTCCACCAGTAGCTCATGTAAGAGAACTCTCAATTTAAGTGTGCTCAGGCTGGAGCAGCCATCAGATGGGTGACTGGATGGGAAGTTGTGTTGATGTTAAATTAACTGATAGGATGGGTCGTATTTGTCAAATTAAATGACTGATATGACCCATCCCATGAGTTAATTTAACCTCGAGGTCCTTGTTATTTTTTTTAACACATGTTAAAGAAGGTCTACCGCATTACTTTTTGACAATGTGTGATACGTGGCATACAGTTGATCCATCCGACCTTTTTGTGATGGAATAAGCCGTGTGTGTTGTGGGAAAAACGCTTGCTAGTATTCAACCGTTTGCGATTGATGAATTCATCACCGACGGGTTCCCTAGTGTGGTCCGTGTTCATCTGATTATCATCTACTTCTTGTGCTAGCTCGATGTTCCTTCTATGCTAAGTTTCCATTAATTGATGGTGTTTTATGAACACGCCACCGTTTCCTGCCATTTCCTCACCTGTTTCCCGCCACCCAGCGATATTGCGCATAAACCTAGGCGGCGCGCGATGCACGGAGGCGACAAGCGCAGCCTATAGCACATCCACCTTTTCCAAGCATGCCAACCCACCAAAGCGCCGCCTCTGCCATCAACCTCGTCGACGAGGAAAACGAGCAGGCGCCACAGCCCGTCGAGGCCGAGGCGCTCCCCGACAACGCGATGGACGACGTCGTGATGCGCGTCATCGCCAGGGTTGAGTAGACCTTTGGTGCATGGCGCTTGAGCGCCGCGGATCGACATAAGCATGTCAGCGCTGACAGGCTGCAGCTCGCCGCACAACATGATCGATGGCGCGCCGCAGAGCAAGCTAGGCGCGTCCGCGCCGATAGGCTGTGGCTCGCCACACGGCGAGACCGTTGGAGCGCTGCAGAGCGAGAGGCGTGGCGCACCGCACAGCAAGAGCGGATCCATTGGCGCTTGCCTACTGTCGACACGGCATCGCAGCTGGGTACACATCCCGTCAGTACCCCTATTCACCGCCAGGAGTGGGCAGAGGCCCTCTGCGCCGTACTTGCACCAGAGGCCGACCGTGACATACTTGCACCGGACGCCTGCCACGCCGTTCGCATGGGTTGCGTCGTTCGCCTTGTCCGCGGACCGCTCAATGCCAACGCACTGGTCGGTAGGCTCGACCGCCTCCTTGGCCCAGGTGTCCACCTGGGCGCAGTAGAGGAACATGGCCGTCGCATCCTCGAGCTGGTGATCTCCGATGAAATAGCCAACTTGGAGCTCGAGATCGCGCTCCAGATGTACCGTGTGCGTGTCGACCGCTTGGACGAACGCCTGCACGAGTTCAGGCAGAGCCAAGAGCTACCGTAGGGAAGGGCTGTGATACGTCTCCAACCTATCTATAATTTATGAAGTATTCATGCTATTATATTATCCAGCTTGGATGTTTTATGGGCTTTACTATGCACTTTTATATTACTTTTGGGACTAACCTATTAACCCAGAGCCCAGTGCCAGTTCCTATTTTTTTCCCTTGTTTCAGTGTTTCGAAGAAAAGGAATATCAAACGGAGTCGAAACGGAATGAAACCTTCTAGAGAAGTTATTTTTGGAAGGAAAGCAACCCGGGAGACTTGGAGTGCACGTCAGAAAAGCAACAAGGGAGGCACGAGGCAGGGGGGCGCGCCCACCCCCCCCGGGCGTGCCCTCCACCCTCGTGGGCCTCTCGTGGCTCCCCTGACGTACTTATTTCACCTATATATACCAATATACCCTAAAACCTTCGGGGAACAGAAGAGATCGGGAGTTCCGCCGCCGCAAGCCTCTGTAGCCACCAAAAACCAATCGGGACCCTGTTCCGGCACCCTGCCGGAGGGGGGGATCCCTCACCGGTGGCCATCTTCATCATCCCGGCGATCTCCATGACGAGGAGGGAGTAGTTCACCCTCGGGGAGGAGGGTATGCACCAGTAGGTATGTGTTTGATCTCTCTCTCTCTCTCGTGTTCTTGAGGTGATTCGATCTTGATGTATCGCGAGCTTTGCTATTATAGTTGGATCTTATGTTGCTTCTCGCCCTCTACTCTCTTGTAATGGATTGAGTTTTCCCTTTGAAGTAATCTTATCGGATTGAGTCTTTAATGATTTAACAACACTTGATGTATGTCTTGCCGTGCGTATCTGTGGTGAAAATGGGATATCACGTGATTCACTTGATGTATGTTTTGGTGATCAACTTGCGGGTTCCGCCCATGAACCTATGCATAGGGGTTGGCACACGTTTTCGTCTTGACTCGGTAGAAACTTTGGGGCACTCTTTGAGGTTCTATGTGTTGGTTGAATAGATGAATCTGAGATTGCGTGATGCATATCGTATAATCATACCCACGGATACTTGAGGTGACATTGGAGTATCTAGGTGACATTAGGGTTTTGGTTGATGTGTGTCTTAAGGTGTTATTTTACTACGAACTCTAGGGCTGTTTGTGACACTTATAGGAATAGCCCAATGGATTGATCGAAAAGAATAACTTTGAGGTGGTTTCGTACCCTACCATAATCTCTTCATTTGTTCTCAGCTGTTAGTGACTTTGGAGTGACTCTTTGTTGCATGTTGAGGGATAGTTATGTGATCCAATTATGTTATTATTGTTGAGAGAACTTGCACTAGTGAAAGTATGAACCCTAGGCCTTGCTTCCTAGCATTGCAATACCGTTTACGCTCACTTTTATCATTAGTTACCTTGCTGTTTTATATTTTTAGATTACAAATACCCATATCTACCATCCATATTGCACTTGTATCACCATCTCTTCGCCGAACTAGTGCACCTATACAATTTACCATTGTATTGGGTGTGTTGGGGACACAAGAGACTCTTTGTTATTTGGTTGCAGGGTTGTTTGAGAGAGACCATCTTCAACCTACGTCTCCCACGGATTGATAAACCTTAGGTCATCCACTTGAGGGAAATTTGCTACTGTCCTACAAACCTCTGCACTTGGAGGCCCAACAACGTCTACAAGAAGAAGGTTCTGTAGTAGACATGAGGCTGCTGGTCATGGTCTCATGGACGTGTTTTATTTTGTTGAGTCGTTTCGACGTGGATAGCAAGTAATCTCAACATACATATCGTCAAAATATCAAACACATATCAAATTCACATGATTACTTGCAACATGACTTCTCCCATGGCCTCAAAAACAAAGGTAACTACTCACAAATGATATCCGTGCTCAAGACCAGAGGGGTATTAAAATAGCATAATGGATTTGAACATATAATCTTCCACCAAATAAACCATATAGTAATCAACTACAAGATGTAATCAACACCACTAGTCATCCACAGGTACCAATCTGAGGTTCCGGTACCAAGATTGAACACAAGAGATGAACTAGGGCTTGAGATGAGATGGTGATGTTGAAGATGTTGATGAAGATTGGCCTCCAAAAGATGAGAGGGTTGTTGGTGATGACGGTGGCTTCGATTTCCCCCTCCGAGAGGGAAGTTCCCCCGGCGGAATCGCTCCGCCGGAGGGCAAAAGTGCTCCTTCCCAAGTTCCGCCTCGAGACGGCGACGCTCCGTCCCGAAAGTGCTCTCCTTATTTTTTTTCTAGGTCAAAATACCTTATGTACCAGAAGATGGGCACCGGAGGTGGGCTGGATTGCCCACAACCCACCAGGGCGCGCCTGGGGGGCCTGGCGCGCCCCGGTGTATTGTGGGCACCACGTGGCCCCTCTCCGGTAGTTATTTGCTCTAGTATTTTTTATATATTCCAAAATAGTTCTCCGTAAAATTTCAGCTCATTTGGAGATGTGCAGAATAGGTATCTCTGACATAGCTTTTTCAGGTCCAGAATTCCAGCTGCTGGTATTCTCCCTCTTTGTGTAAACTTTGCATATTATGAGAGAAAAGACATTAGAATTACTCCATAAAGCATTATTATGCATAAAAACATTATAAATAACAGTAGGAAATCATGATGCAAAATGGATGTATCAAGGTCGATCCGGGAGAGAGTGCGAGAGAGGGGGGGGGTAGGTGGCCTAGGGTTCGGAGGGGGGGACGAGGGCGCCTTGTAGTCGCCGGGGAGGGCCCGGATGGCCGACACGCACGGCCATCTGCGGACGAGCGGACGAGCGACGTCGACGACGTTCCTGGTGAATAGAGGAAGAAGGAGCTGGGGAGGTGGGTTGGGCGTGCCAGCCACACGTGGGCCTCCTTCTCTCTTCCTTTTCTTTCTTTTCTTTTTCTGTTTTTATGCTTTTTTTTCTTTTCCGTTTGCACTTTCTTTTAGTAATAAACCATTTTTGTAATATGTGTGGTTGGTCTCAAAATTTAGCTTGAAATATACCTCACTGCCACAAAAAGTTTGGCACCTAAATGAAATATATTGGAATTTTTTTAATTTAAAAAGCAATTAAAATATTTTTTGGGCCCCTATTTTAATTGTTTTAGGACATTTAAATATTTTATAAAATGTTGGTTTTGTTTTTACAATTGCTTTGGGATTATTTGTAATACTTTGAACATTTTTGTTTTGCTGTTTGAATAAATACTAATTTGACATTATTTTAAGTTGAATTTGAATTCGGTTTGGAACAAAGTGAGGTTTAGAGAAGTAATTGCGATGACATGGCACCATTAGTGAGTAGTTATTGTAGCTTAACTACCGAGTGTTACAGTGACCGCGGCAGAGCACCGATCGATGCAGGGGAAGGGGGCCTTCTCGGCTTGATTCCTTCATGTTGTGACTCAATTAAAGTGGAGGTGAGAGGGGTAGCAGGCTTAGAAGGAATGGGGTGGCTTCTTATAGCCTGGCGATTCAGGCCGATAAGCATGGGCACGACAGCCATGGCCACGGCCATAAATTGGACACGGGCGAAGTTCAGGACGTCCATGGCGAGCAGTCTAGGGGAGGTCTAGGCTGACGCAGTATGTGCCTACTGGCTCGACATTGATGGCGAGCCAGAGCTTGGTTGGGGTGGTACGTCGGCTAGCTTGGTTGGCGGCACTGCCGGTCCGAGAACACATGGGAGAATAGGGGAAAGGACGAGATGACGAAACTAACTACTAGCGCGCAACTTGTTCGAGGCCACTTGCAGGCTGCGGGCGATGCGGGGAGCGTGGGACTCATTCGCAGGTCAAAAACCGCTTTGACTATGTCCATTTCAGCAAACCTCTTGAGCAAACCCATTAAGGGATTACGTTATGTGATTATTAGTATAGTGTTAAAAAACGTCTTATATTATGGCACTAAGGGGTATTGAATAGATGAAGCAGCAACAACGATCAGGTCAGTAGGTTACCAACCATTTTGCTCAGGGGAGCTGTTGGACATTTGCTCTACCTAGATCGCACCAAGTACCGCCAAAATCCGACGGCGGCGCTTGCGCCGCGGATCCAGCCGAGCCAGATCCACGCGGCACGTGACAAGTGACACGACGCTCGCTCACTCCACCCACGCTCCCCGGCCGCCGCTGCCGGCCTCGTCAGTCGCAGATCCCCCAACCACCAGCGAAGCCGCCGCTCACCGCCGATCGGCCCACATGGCCGCCTCTATCGCCGCCGCCGCCGCCGCCGCGTCCATCTCCCACCTCCTCCCCGCGCCGAAACCCAAGCCCAGAACCCCACCCCGCCTCTCCCTCCTCCCCCGCAGGCGCTCCCGCGCCGCCGGTGCCATCTCCGCGTCGGCGTCCGCGGCCTCCGACTTCCTCGCCCCCGTCCCGTCCCTCAAGTCCCGCCTCGCCGCGGGCGACACCCTCTATGGCCTCTTCCTCCTCTCCTTCTCCCCCACGCTCGCCGAGATCGCCGCGCTCGCCGGCTACGACTACGTGGTCGTCGACATGGAGCACGGGCCGGGCGGCATCACGGAGGCCCTCGCCTGCCTCCGCGCCCTCGACGCCGCCCGCACCCCCGCCGTCCTCCGCCTCCCGGAGGCCTGCCCCGTCTGGGCGAAGAAGGCGCTCGACCTCGGCCCCGCGGGCCTCATGCTTCCCGCCGTCGAGTCCCCGGCCGCTGCCGCGGAGGCTGTATCCCACTGCCGCTACCCGCCCCGCGGCGTCCGTGGCGCTGCCTACCCAATCGTCCGCGCATCCGCCTACGGCCTCGACGACTCCTACCTCTCCCGCTGCGAGGACGACACCCTCATCATCTGCCAGGTCGAGACCGCCGCCGGCGTTGCGGAGATCGACGCCATCGCCGCCGTCGAAGGGGTCGACGTCGTCCAGATGGGCCCGCTCGACCTGTCGGCGAGCATGGGGTACCTGTGGGATCCAGGGAACAGGAAGGTGCGAGCGGCGCTGAGGGAGGCTGAGAGGAAGGTGTTGGAGGCCAGGAAGAAGAAGGACGCTGCTCCGAAAACCAATGCGGCTTACTTGGGTGGGTTTGCGATGCCCAATGACCCAGCTGAGCAGCTCAAGCATAGGGGATACCATATGGTTGCAGGTGCAGTGGACATTGGGTTGTTCCGGAAGGCGGCATTGGAGGATGTCAAGCGGTTCAAGGATGCGTCAATGGAGATTGGTGAAGCAGAGGGCGAGGAGGAGGATGAGAAGGAAGATGGATACTGGAGTGAATGAGCACTGGGGAACTGGTGATGGCTTCGTTTGTTTGTGTTCTGAATTGAAACTTTTAGGGTCTCCATTTTCTGGACTTTGGTGTACTCTTGTTTAGTCGATGATTTGGGTTTTAGGGAGCAAATCTGTTTGGGCACCTTACTGTTCCCATTTGTAGGTGGTAATTGGTGAGTACCTAATAAAGAGTTGGATTTTAGTGAAATGTGCTGTGTCCTTCTGTTCCATTTTATTTGTGGAAAGCTACTCGTAGAAATTTGTATGAGCCAAACACCAGAAATTACTTCATGGCAAGTGAAAAGCAGTGGTAAGTTTTTCCAAAAAAAGATTGATGGTGAATTTGTTTTGTGGGGTCAGGGCAAGCCCATAGCCAGACTCCAGATTGTCCATCTCAACACTTGCTCAACCTCAACCACTAGTTCAGATATGCTGGGACATCCCATCCAGAACCATTTAGGTCCTTTGGACACTTGCACATCCAAAAAATATCTCCTTCCAGCAACAGGATGCAGCCTTAGGATTAGCTAGGCTCTCTTCTGATTCTCCCCCAAGTTTTGCTGTTCTTTATCTCATGACCACGATGATCGCAGCTAGCTCCATAGTGAAAGCCAACCTTCCTTGCTCGTCAAGGATATCCTCCAGCTCAGACTTCTCATCTGGTCATTCTTGGCGCCCATTAGAGGCGGCAAAACATTACCGGGCGCATGGTGTGCGCTCGCTGCGGATAACATGTGCTGCCACTAAGACTGCAAAATCTCCAGGTACTGTGAATATGCTTGGCTCCTTTTACTTGATATGGAACTGTTCGTTACTCTGTTTATGCATGATGCTATCTTGGCATGTTTACCCCCTTTTTTTGCAGCTGAAGAAGAATGGAAGATCAAACGGCAACTCCTAGTAGAGAAGCGGGTAATAACCTCCATTCTGACTGTTAACTATTTTTGCATTAAACATATATGAAGGTTGCTGCGAACTTCTTAACCTTAAGTCTTATGAAGAGGGTTAGAGTAACATATGTATGTGTAGCTGTAGAACAATTATAGATTATAGGTGAAATAGGGCCCGTTTTGACATTTATGAGGACTTATCTACCTATTCCTGTTGATTCATATGTTTATTCGCTTAATTTAATTGTTGACTGAAGATGAGCATTCTATGCTTAGCAGCCGTCATTTACATCAGAGGTGTTTCTCTTGTTTGTTTTTGCAGGTACGTAGTGTTGATGTGAAGGAAGCATTGCGCCTTCAAAACGAAAACAACTTTGTAATCCTTGATGTCAGACCAGAAGCAGAGTTCAAACAGGTATCTTATAGTTGCTGTCTCAAGCTCTTGGATTTAGGGAAGAAACTCAGCCCGAAAGCATAGCTGAAGCAAATTGTGTGTGTATCAATGATGGTGTATTGAATCAACAACACTATGCTGAATACAATTCACATTAATATAATAACTGGAAATATAATATATGTTGCTGTTGCAATAGCCGAACATAAATTTAAAAGTCTGCTTGGTAGTACCTAAAAGGCTAACAGTGACCAAATCCTCTCCAATGATGCCTGAAAAATTGTCAAAGTTTGTTTTCTTATAATATGTGCCGCTTCAAATAATGAAATTTTATGTTTCAATCTGAGAAAGTTGCACCACAGTTATGGATTTATTTTTGTGCAGGCTCACCCACCTGGTGCTGTTAATGTACAAATATACAGATTAATAAAGGAGTGGACAGCATGGGATATTGCAAGGAGGGCAGCATTTGCTTTCTTCGGCATATTTGCAGGAACAGAAGAGAATCCCGAGTTCATAAAAAGTACGTACCGTGTTCTTTACTTCTGTTTGCTGCGTCCTCACCATTTATACATGTACCGGCAATCAGACGCATATGTCATCTTTGTGCAGGTGTTGAAGAAAAACTTGATAAAGATTCAAAGATAATTGTAGCATGTTCAGCTGGAGGAACAATGAAGCCAACACAGAATCTACCTGATGGGAAGCAATCTAGGTATATTATGTTGCCCATATATTATTTATTGCTAAACTTGTTTGATTTCCATGGGTTGTCGGTCCTTTTCTAATTGTCATGAAGGTGCTGAACTGCTGATACTGTTTATTAATGTGATTTGGCTTAAGCAAAATTTCTTGCATCTTCCGTGATACGAGAACTGTGCATATTTTGTTATTATGTTATTCTAACCAATCTAAGCATTAAAATATAATTTTCTGTCGTCGTGGGTTTTGTTTGGCTATTTCCTTCCTGTCAACACTGGTGGTCGATTGGTCATGATTGATTTTCTATACTGTTACTAATATGTTATCCTGTGAACAAGCATAGATGATTCTTTCAGATATTAAGCAGATGATATTTGTAAATTAGTCCAGTTACTCGACCAATCAAATTAGCAAAGTATTAAAAACAATGCTATTTGTGGATGTGCTCTTGCCCAAGTAGTGGGAGGGCAGTGTCATCTTCGAGCCAACCCCTGTTCGAATCTCAGTGGGCGGAATTAACCATTCTGGTATATTCACTGGTAGAATTCAGTCTCTCACAGCCTCTTCTTAATTAAATGCCGCCAGGCTCTTCCCCTGCTCTCTGCTACGGTCTCCCAATCTCCGTCTCTATTGGGAGATCGTAGCACAGGACACGTTCAATCGGTTTGGATGGCGATCCAATGATAGGTCATGTGTCTGAATCATTTAATCCTGTTATTGGCCAGTTGTGTTTCAACCTTGTTTATCTTTTGTGTCTGTTGTGATTATTACGAGAACTATTTTAATAAAGATGGTTGTGTGCATCATACGATGCAGAGGCCGGGGGGTTGAACCTCCTTTTCGAAAAAAAAATATAAGCTCTTTCCCTACCAGTTGTTTTTCGAAAGTGTTTAAGAAAAACTATCCATGAATGGGTGCTAACAGCATTCTTTCTAAAAAGAAATCTGCAAAGTGTTTTGTGTGTAAAATGCACCAAATCCAGTATCGTGCATGTGCTTTTGCGTTGAGCATACTCAGTCAGGCTAAGGCTAGACACAATTTTCAACCCATACCGTACTGCACATCGATATGCAGCAAAGTTGAGGGGGCTAGCACTTGTTGAGTGGTAGTCAATCCCAGTTGCTAGTTTATGCTTCGTTCCACCATTTCTGGATTGCTCTCATTTCTTGATGTCTTTGACCATTGAGATTTAGATATTAATCTTTTTTCAGGTTGGTAAATCACATTTGAGAACCAGCAGTATTAATTTCTTGCATCTGCAATGCTATGAACTTCAAATTTATAATAATTGATGCAAAATCACGATGGCACTTGAAGAATTGGCATGCAGCTGTCATTCCTGTATTTTGAATATACATCCTCAGATCATTGCGTAGTCCTTAAATTGCAGCTTTAAGAAGAAGAAAACGGCATCTTCTTTAGAAGTCTGTATCGCTCTGTAAGCACAGATGTTTAACCCGGTCGATTATGCTTTTGACTCTGGCAGGTCTCTGATAGCGGCGTACCTGCTGGTCCTAAACGGCTACAAGAACGTGTTCCATCTGGACGGAGGACTCTACACATGGTTCAAGGAAGACCTACCATCTGAAGGAGAAGAAGATTGAGCAGGAAAGGACCTGTCAGTTATTAGTTGCTACGATATTGTTGTTGTTCATACGACAGCAGTTTGCGATGAGTTGTAATGATGCGCGTTACGGATAAAATTGTCCGCACTAGTTTTGAGAAAATTGCATATCCTTCCCATCTTACCTTTTCGCCGGTGTGAAGGTGCGCTAGATTTCTTTCGGATGTCGAACACTTGAACTTAGAGCATCTTCAGCCGTTGGCCTCTCAGGGGCACCTAAAATCGCCGCCTAGGGGCGAGCCGGCGCCAAAATCGGCATGGGGGCAAGTGGGTTCCCAGCCGCCGGTCCCAGGGTCGCCCCCAGACGCGGGTGTTTTTTTTAAAATGAAATTTGGCAAAGTTCGGCAAATTAGACAAAATATTTGACTAAGTTCGGCAAAC
The DNA here is from genome assembly GCF_018294505.1 of Triticum aestivum. Lineage (NCBI taxonomy): Eukaryota > Viridiplantae > Streptophyta > Magnoliopsida > Poales > Poaceae > Triticum > Triticum aestivum. The sequence continues at coordinate 416,552,873 of NC_057808.1, read as the reverse complement.
TGGACATATATTCGACATATTGGACATTACATAAGTTATTAAAAAGAACACAACTAAGGGACGCAGAAGTTGCTAAGCGCGGCGAAGTCGCCGACGTCGCCGCCATCCTCCTCGTCGTCGGCAGCCTTCTCCTTGACGCGGCCGCCTTGCTGGACCCGGCGTCGCCCTGGCGGACCGGTGGCGGCGGCGCGTCATCGTCGCTGTCTTCGAGGACGACGACGCAACCCTCGTCGCGGCCACGGCGCCGAGCGCGCGAACTGTTCGTAGGCGCGGCACTAGCGCGCCCACTTCAGGGCCGCTGCGTCGTCGAGCTCCTCGTTGACGCCGCCGGCGAGCCCGGGCTCCATCTTCACGACGGGGAGCCCGGCTCCGTCTTCACGGTGGTGAGCCCCGGCTCCGTCTTTGGCTTGACGTAGCGCGGAGGAGCCGAAGAGGAGGCGCGCCTGCCGCCCTCGTTGATGCCGGCGCTGCGGGTGCGCCGGCCGAGCGGCGTCTCCGCCGCGGGCTCGGCCTTGACGCCGAACACCGCCGGAGGAATGGGAAGAGGAGCGGGAGGAGGATTGAGAGGAGGAAGACGAGGAGGAGCTGAACCTCCTGGGCATCCATGGCCCCGCGCTCCGGCGGCGGCGGGGGGGGGGGGGGGTCGACCGCCGCGGCAGGGTATGCCAGCGGTGGGTCATTGCCGCCCTCGAGGTACTGGAGTACCTCGTGGAGGGTGCGGCCGGGGCGCCCCACCATAGGCGGGGCCCCTCGCTGTTCTTGGTGCCCCCCACTACCGGCGCCCCGTTGGTGGACGCCAGCCGCTGCGCCTGCCGGCGCTGGAAGTACGCCGCCCACGACGCGTGGTTGTCGGCGGCGTACTGGGGAGGGTGCGCTGCTCCTCCGTCAGGGACGCCCGCACACGGTCGACCTCGGCGGCGAAGATGGCGGGGCGCACGTCGACGTCGGGCACCGGGGGATTGGGACGCCCCCGTTGCTGAGCCTCCACCCCGTCGGCCCGGCGCGCATGTCCGGTGGCGCCGGGATGTTCGCCTCGAAGAAGAGGTACGCCTCCCACTCGTGGAGCGAGCGGCGGCCGAAGACGTTGGCCGTCGCCGGGGAATCGCTCGGCCGTCGGTTTGGGCTTGGGCAGAGAGGGAAGGGGAGGAACGTCGGCGGATGGGGAGAGAGGCAGAGCTCGGCGGCGGCTGGTGTGCCCAGAGGCGAGGGGGAGGTGATGGTTTTATAGCCCCGCGCCATGTGTACGCGTGGCGAGAGGGGAGGCGTCGCCGCGCCGCCCGTGAGGAATCAATGGCAAGGCTGACCGGCGGCAGCCTTGCCATTGATTCCCGTGGGGAACCGATGCGTTCTGAGGGAAGACGAGGCGCGTGTTGCTGACTCGGTGGGCGCGTGGCTCTTTCGCGCCAAAATCGCTCGCCCCGGCGCCCCCCTGTCGTGGTTCTAAGACTGACAGTAGAATGGGGGTAGGTATGAAGAGGCAAGATCCTAGCTATGGCGAAGTTGTACACACGAGTTTTACGAGTTCAGGCCCTTCGCGGAGGAAGTAATAGCCCTACGTCTCGGTGCCCGGAGGCGGTCGACTGGATTATGCGTGTGTGTGTTACAGGGGGTGCGAACCCTTGTGCCAGTGGAGGGGGGTGGCTTATATAGAGTGCGCCAGGACCCCAGCCAGCCCACTTCACAAGGAGTTCAATGTACATAAAGATTAGGCGTTACTGGTAATGCCAGCCTTAAATGCCTTAATGGCCTTAAAGACTTCAGAGTGAACGCTTGTCCGTTGCTGTTCCAGATGACTCCTGGTCTTCAATAGGTCGAGTGGTCGATTGGTCGAGTAACTTAAGGAACGAGGGATCTCCGAGTAGTTGATCGGTCGAGTGGATTGCACTCGACACCTTTGTTGGGCCCTCCCTGTTGTCCCTTGAGCTTCTTTGCTTCTAGGATAGGGACCTTGGATAGGGCGTATAGGTCAGGCCTATGACCCTACCCCAGGTCTATATCATCATCATTAGCCCCCGAATGGATTGAGGTCCGAGTGAAAAGAAGGTTGAAGTTGATCTTGCTTCGACTTTTGTGCTTCACAACTATTCATGTTTGAACGGAGGCCCATGTTGGAACTTCGGCTTCGTTTCAGTCGCCTTGATCGATTCAGAAGTTGTCGATTGCATTCATAACGTCATCCATCGAGTGTTGTTTTCAACGCGAAATCTTTGGCGTGATCGGTTACGGCGTATCCCGAATTTCACGGGATTCAAAATTTCAGGGAAGCGCGCGAGGCGTAGCGCGCCATGGTAAGCGGGATGGACAGGCAGGAACGCCTCGATTCCCGCGCCACCTTTTTCGCCACGTATCCCGCGCGCGACTGTTGAGGGATTTGACAGGATCGCCCGGGCCCACGCGTCAGTCACTCGGAAGTGGGTCTTTAAAAGTGACGAGGCCGAGGCGCCTGCACTGTGCGTGTCCATTCTCCTTCTTCTCCCTCTGTTTCTCCACCGCATCCGGCTCCTCCGCTCTCGACGCCGCCGCTCTCGACGCCGCCGCTCCGCCTCCATGGGGAAGGAAAAGATGGCGGCGCTGGAACACGCGAAGAAGGCGGTGGGGCCGGCGAAAGGCAAGAAGGCGAATCGGGGGGTCGTCGTCGCGGTCGGGGCTGCCGTCGGGTTGGATCCAGGGCGATTGGATCCGATCCTCGCTTCGGCAGGAAGATTTGGATGAGATGGCTGAGTCTGGGCTGATCGTCCATGGAGCTGCGCGGTTGCCGGAGGGGGAGACGGAGCCGCAACCGCGACCGGGTGAGTGTATTCTGCTCGCCACCCATGTCGACCGCAGTTTCTCGCTTCCTCCGCACCCTTTTTCCGGGGTTTCTTGAATTTCTTCGGGGGCCAACTCCATCATTTCTCTCCCAACACCATCACATACCTTGCTGCGTTCGTGTCCATGTGCGAGAATTTTTTGGGGTGTCGACCGCACTGGGGTCTTTTCAAGCACATTTTCACTATCCGCTCCCAATCGGTGAAGAAAGCAAATTCGAGTGACGAGAAAACACACGTTATTCAGATGTGTGGGGGTTTGGGTATCCAGAAGAGGAAGAGGAGTTCTTTCCCTTCAATGACCCTTCCCGACTCGGTCAGGTGCTGGCAGTCGACCTGGTTCTACTGCCAGGATATCGTGACTCCAGGCCAGTCGACTGGACTTCCCCCTTTTTCCTTCAATCGTGTTCAGACCCCTTCCTCGCTGAAAGTGACCGCAGCGGAGAAGGTGGAGACAACCATGCTGGTCGAGAGGGTGGTCCAGTTGATCAACCAAGGTGTCACCGGCATGGATTTGTTGGAGGTATTCCTTAGTCGGCGCATCCAGCCGCTCCAGGATCGTGACCACTCTATGTCGATGTATTCTAGAGTCAACGACACCGCTCGGGTTCATCCGGAGGAGGTACCGGCCAAAACTGTGGCCCAATGGCTGAGGAGTATCACAGGAAACAAGGACAACCCCAGGGGCGCCAGGAGAGTCGATCCCTTCAGCGCCAGTAATCATCCAGACAAGGTTCGGTCTCTACAACCGATTGCATTTGGGTACACTTCCCGACCATTCTTGAATTCGACTGACTTTCACTTGACTTCTTTGCCTTGTAGGTTTATACCGAGATGTACTCAATTCCCAACGGCGAGCAAGCTCTGGAGCAGGATCATGAGGGTGAGGACAGCGCGGAGGAGAGTGGTGATTGGGAGTCGCTGGACGACGATGACGAAGAGGAAAGCGACGAGTCGGACGACGAGGAGATAGTCGATTCACCGCCTCGTGTGGAACATCGATCCAAGCAGCACCATGATCCAGCGAGCAGGCGCAGCAAGACTATGGCCCCGAGAACTCAAACGCAGAAATGTGCTTGGTCTTCAACTCCAGAGCTGACGGAAAAAATCGTCAAGCAGCCCAAGATCAACCCCTCAAAGGCTCGGAAGACCTTGCCCAAGATTAAGATGGATGTTCCCGTTTCCTCTGGGCAAATGTTCTTTCCGTGTTTTCTTGCTCCGACTGATTCTTCTGTTCTGACCGAATGGATTGTAAACTTTTCCAGCCCAGCCTCTGCCGCGACTGATATGGACATTGACAAGGTCCCAGATGACGAGGAAACCGATGACGCGACTACCTCCAAAGCTAGTAAGTTTGCTCGACTCGAATATATTCTCTCGATTGAATTGTTCGTCGGTTGCATCTATGATGTTTTCTGTTTGTTGCAGCTCCACGAGACGTTGTCGGTCTTCTGCATGAAGAAGAAGAAGTGCCTCTGAGGGAAAGGAGGAAGAGGGATAAGGGACCGAGCGGGAAAGCGCCTGAGGTTCAGGTTCCTCAGTCGACACTGGTGCCTGGGACGGCGGTCGAGTGATCCACAGATCCGGCTCGAACCAACGTCACTTTCGCTAACCCGCTGTCGACTGATCGCCCATCGGGGTCGGCTGCTCAGACCTCTGCTGCTCCAGTACAACTCCACGCATCAGGCCCAGTGGCTGCTTTGACTGCCCTACCATCATCGCTTTTTACTGTGTACCAAACTCCAGACGACCCGCCGAGTGCTGCCAGGGAGGCTCTTCTTCAGCTAAATCTTGTGATGGGGCAGATGAAAGTGGTGCACGAGGCCAGTCAGGTGGCCTACAATGCCAGCGCTGCTCTGCAAACCAATGTCCAGGTTAGTTGATTTCCGACTGATCTTATTTCTCATCCGATCACCCACTGGGGTGTGTCTGTCTTAAAGTTGTATAGGTCTTCCACTTGAGTCGACTTGGAGCGAGTCGAGTGTTTTTTTAAACGACTCGTGCTGGGAAGACCATGTCGAGTGTTAATCCGAACCAGTGGGGGCACGCTAAGTGCACCCACTAGGTGTAGTCCCCGAGACCGCGGTCGACTGTTGGCAGTCGGCCGGGGTCTGAGAATCTACCCACCTCTCTCTCTTTTTTTTACGACTCGTGCTGGGCAGACCATGCCGAGTGTTGAATCAAACCAGTGGGGGCACGCTAAGTGCACCCACTGGGTGTAGTCCCCGAGACTACCGTTGAATGTTTGATTCGGCGGTAGTCTTAGAGCAACTTTCACTATGATTGTCTTTTGTTTCTGTCGACTGATATATCTTGTGCGCTGACTGCAGAAATCTTGTGATCTCGGGGCTCAACTTTCTGAACTGAACAAGCAGCAAATTGATGTCTACTACGCAACCTTCTTATTGTAGACGTTGTTGGGCCTCCAAGTGCAGAGGTTTGTAGGACAGTAGCAAATTTCCCTCAAGTGGATGACCTAAGGTTTATCAATCCGTGGGAGGCGTAGGATGAAGATGGTCTCTCTCAAGCAACCCTGCAACCAAATAACAAAGAGTCTCTTGTGTCCCCAACACACCCAATACAATGGTAAATTGTATAGGTGCACTAGTTCGGCGAAGAGATGGTGATACAAGTGCAATATGGATGGTAGATATAGGTTTTCGTAATCTGAAAATATAAAAACAGCAAGGTAACTAATGATAAAAGTGAGCACAAACGGTATTGCAATGCTAGGAAACAAGGCCTAGGGTTCATACTTTCACTAGTGCAAGTTCTCTCAACAATAATAACATAATTGGATCATATAACTATCCCTCAACATGCAACAAAGAGTCACTCCAAAGACACTAATAGAGGAGAACAAACGAAGAGATTATGGTAGGGTACGAAACCACCTCAAAGTTATCCTTTCTGATCGATCTATTCAAGAGTCCGTAGTAAAATAACACGAAGCTATTCTTTCCGTTCGATCTATCATAGAGTTCGTACTAGAATAACACCTTAAGATACAAATCAACCAAAACCCTAATGTCGCCTAGATACTCCAATGTCACCTCAAGTATTCGTGGGTATGATTATACGATATGCATCACACAATCTCAGATTCATCTATTCAACCAACACAAAGAACTTCAAAGTGTGCCCCAAAGTTTCTACCAGAGAGTCAAGACGAAAACGTGTGCCAACCCCTATGCATAAGTTCACAAACGAAACCCGCAAGTTGATCACCAAAACATACATCAAGTAGATCACGTGAATATCCCATTGTCACCACAGATAAGCACATGCAAGACATACATCAAGTGTTCTCAAATCCTTAAAGACTCAATCCGATAAGATAACTTCAAAGGGAAAACTCAATCCATTACAAGAGAGTAGAGGGGGAGACATATCATAAGATCCAACTATAATAGCAAAGCTCGCGATACATCAAGATCGTGCCAAATCAAGAACACGAGAGAGAGAGAGATCAAACACATAGCTACTGGTACATACCCTCAGCCCCGAGGGCGAACTACTCCCTCCTTGTCATGGAGAGCGCCGGGATGATGAAGATGGCCACCGGTGAGGGATCCCCCCTCCGGCAGGGTGCCGGAACAGGGTCCCGATTGGTTTTTGGTGGCTACGGAGGCTTGCGGCGGCGAAACTCCCGATCTATTCTGTTCCCCGATGGTTTTAGGGTATATGGATATATATAGGCGAAAGAAGTCGGTCAGGGGAGCCACGAGGGGCCCACGAGGGTGGGGGGCGCGCCTCCCTGCCTTGTGGCCACCTCGAAACTTCCCTGACGTCTACTCCAAGTCTCCTGGATTGCTTTCGTTCCAAATATAACTCTTCCGAAGGTTTCATTCTGTTTGGACTCCATTTGATATTCCTTTTCTGTGAAACACTGAAACAAGGGAAAATACAGAAACTGGCACTGGGCTCTGGGTTAATAGGTTAGTCCCAAAAATAATATAAAAGTGTTTAGTAAAGCCCATAAACATCCAAAACAGATAATATAATAGCATGAATATTTCATAAATTATAGATATGTTCTAGACGTATCACAAATCAGCCTCAATCTTGATCTGGAACTGGCCAAGAAGAACCTCCAGGCCGCTCGTGACGAAGCAGCTACCATGGGAGGTAACCAATCGTCAACTGTCCATCTTACGACTCGCACTTTTCCGTGTGTTTTTAGTCACTTTGAACCGAGTGACTTCACTCGAACAGATGTGCGTAATGAAAACCGTCAACTTCAAGCTCGTCTAAAGAATGTTGTTTCTTTAGAGAAAATGAAGCAGGCTCTAGAGAAGAAGGATCTAGATCTTGCTGCTGCCCAGAAGGAGGCACGAGAGAAAACGGCGCTTGCTGACAAGAAGCTGGCTTCAGTCAGCAAATTAGAAGAAGAGAACTCTAAACTGAAGACCGTTGTCTCTGATGCCAATCGGGAGGTCGAGCAACTGAAGAAAGACAAGGACAGGCTGACTGATGAGATTGGAAACCTCAAGGTCAAGAAGGGCGAGCTAGAATCTTATCTGGGCTAGCTTGCTGCAAAACTGGTCTTAAAGCTTGAAGGTATTGTTGTTCAACTGACTTGTTGATGTCGATTGACAGGTCTTACCACACTGTCGACTCACTATTTGCTCGACTGTGCAGAACTTTGCCAGGACTTTGAAGCAGAAACTGGGCGGGTCGAGACGGGTCTCGATCCCATAAATTGTCCAGTCAAGGATGACGTCGCAATGAATGTGCTGCGGTTGGAATCTCGCATGGACAGCGCGGTTGCTTATCTTGCTCGTCTGAAGGCGGCGATGACTCGGGTTGATGCTGAACTCTGGCCTCAGGCGGAACTGTCTCAAGATCTCGAGTCTCTAATGGCTTGACTGAATCAAATACCTGACCGAGTGCAAGAATGGAAGAAATCATCTGCTCGCTGCGGCGCTGATGTCGCCCTGTCATTGGTTCGAGTGCACTGCAAGGTTGTCAAAGAAGACAAGCTGGCAGAGCTCAAGGTCGCTAACACCAAAAAGCACACTTTCCAGTCCTTCATGGATACTTTCCTTGACGCCGCCACTCGCATCGCAGACAGCATAGACCTTGACAGTTTCTGTGATCCAGCCAGTCCTTCTCCCGACGAGTGATAAAAAAACATTATGCTTCACCTTTATTTGTCTCGGAATGCCGAGTGATCGTGTAATCGTTAAACTCATTCGGGCTTGATGTCCGAGTACTTTAATCCGTGGTCCGGGACCTTAGGACTTATCCAAACTTGGTATATCTCTGAATATGCTTCTGTTTGCCTTTGAGTGGGACTTGTTCTCCACTTGGAATAATCTTTGTGTTTGTGAAGCAGCTCTGAGGAAAAGGTAGCAGTCGACCTGCACCTCGTCGTCCTTGCGGATAGGGATGGAGCGCACGTTATACTTGTGGCGCAGCCCTGAGGAGAAGGTGGTAGTCGACCCGCACCTCGTCATCCCTGTGGATAGGGATGGAGCGCACGTTGTACTTGTGGCGCAGCTTTGAGGAGAAGGTGGCGGTCAACCTGCACCTCGTCGTCCTTGCGGATAGGGATGGAGCGCATGTTATACTTGTGGCGCAGTTCTAAGGAGAAGGTGGTAGTCGACCTGCACCTCATCGTCCCTGCGGATAGGGATGGAGTGCACATTGTACTTGTGGCGCAGCTCTGAGGAGAAGGTGGTAATCGACCTACACCTCGTCGTCCCTGCGGATAGGGATGGAGCGCACGTTGTACTTGTGGCGCAGCTCTGAGGAGAAGGTGGCGGTCGACCTGCACCTCGTCGTCCTTGCGGATAGGGATGGAGCGTATAATCAAATCTCCGAGTGGAAGGGTCGTTCTTCACTCGGAAAGTATTTTATCCTTAGGCGAGTACTGGACTGCAGCTAAGCCCCCGAGTGGGAGGCTTGCTCACCACTCGGTAGGATTTTTCAAACTTAGGCGAGTACTGGACTGCAGCTATGCCCCCGAGTGGGAGGGTTGCTCACCACTCGGTAGGATTTTTCAAACTTAGGCGAGTACTGGACTGCAGCTAAGCCCCCGAGTGGGAGGGTTGCTCACCACTCGGTAGGATTTTTCAAACTTAGGCGAGTACTGGACTGCAGCTAAGCCCCCGAGTGGGAGGGTTGCTCACCACTCGGTAGGATTTTTCAAACTTAGGCGAGTACTGGACTGCAGCTAAGCCTCCGAGTGGGAGGGTTGCTCACCACTCGGTAGGATTTTTCAAACTTAGGCGAGTACTGGACTGCAGCTAAGCCCCCGAGTGAGAGGCTTGCTCACCACTCGGTAGGATTTTTCAAACTTAGGCGAGTACTAGACTGCAGCTAAGCCCCCCGAGTGAGAGGCTTGCTCACCACTCGGTAGGATTTTTCGAACTTAGGCGAAACGGATTCGCAGCTAAGCCCCCGAGTGGGAGACTTGCTCACCACTCGGTAGGATTTTTCAAACTTAGGCGAGTACTGGACTGCAGCTAAGCCCCCGAGTGAGAGACTTGCTCACCACTCGGTAGGATTTTTCGAACTTAGGCGAAATGGATTCGCAGCTAAGCCACCCACTAGGGGATTTAGAACACATAAAAAAGGAACAACAATCATTTATGAGACTGTAAAACTGTGTCTTTGATAATCAAACTAGAAGGTATTTCTTATTACATCTCAACAGTCTGAATGCTTAAGTGTAAAAGGGGCGGAGCAGCTCCGCATTCTAAGCGTGTGGCTCGTCTTTCTTGTGCTCGACATTGTAGAGGTGGTATGCTCCGTTGTGGAGCACTCTAGTGACAATGAAGGGGCCTTCCCACGCAGGAGCGAGCTTGTGTGGTTTCTGCTGATCCACTCGAAGAACCAAGTCTCCCTCTTGAAATGCTCGACCCCTCACGTTTCTGGCGTGGAATCAACGCAGGTCTTGCTGATAAATGGTCGACCGGATCAAGGCCATCTCTATTTCCTCTTCTAGGAGATCGACTGCGTCTTGCCGAGCCTGTTCTGCTTCACCTGAGAAAAGCTCGACTCGGGGTGCATGCTACCTCTTGAGCACTGCATTGGTTTTCCCTTGAAGAGGCAAGGGTGATGCAGTAAAGTAGCGTAAGTATTTCCCTCAGTTTTTGAGAACCAAGGTATCAATCCAGTAGGATGCCACGCTCAAGTCCCTCGTACCGACACAAACAAACAAAAGCCTCACAACCAACGCAATAAAGGGGTTGTCAATCCCTTCACGGTCACTTACGAAAGTGAGATCTAATAGATATGATAAGATAATATTTTTGGTATTTTTATAATAAAGATGCAAAGTAAAATAAAAGGCAATAAAAATAGCTAAGTATTGGAAGATTAATATGATGGAAAATAGACCCGGGGGCCATAGGTTTCACTAGTGGCTTCTCTCAAGAGCATAAATATTACGGTGGGTGAACAAATTACTGTTGAGCAATTGATAGAATTGGGCATAGTTATGAGAATATCTAGGTATGATCATGTATATAGGCATCACGTCCGTGATAAGTAGACCGACTCCTGCCTGCATCTACTACTATTACTCCACACATCGACCGCTATCCAGCATGCATCTAGAGTATTAAGTTCATAAGAACAGAGTAACGCTTTAAGCAAGATGACATGATGTAGAGGGATAAACTCATGCAATATGAAATAAACCCCATCTTGTTATCCTCGATGGCAACAATACAATACGTGCCTTGCTGCCCCTACTGTCACTGGGAAAGGACACCGCAAGATTGAACCCAAAGCTAAGCACTTCTCCCATTGCAAGAAAGATCAATCTAGTAGGCCAAACCAAACTGATAATTCGAAGAGACTTGCAAAGATAACCAATCATACATAAAAGAATTCAGAGAAGATTCAAATATTGTTCATAGATAAACTTGATCATAAACCCACAATTCATCGGTCTCAACAAACACACCGCAAAAGAAGATTACATCGAATAGATCTCCACGAGAGAGGGGGAGAACATTGTATTGAGATCCAAAAAGAGAGAAGAAGCCATCTATCTAATAACTATGGACCCGAAGGTATGAGGTAAACTACTCACACATCATCGGAGAGGCTATGGGGTTGATGTAGAAGCCCTCCATGATCAATGCCCCCTCCGGCGGAGCGCCGGAAATGGCCCCAAGATGGGATCTCACGGGTACAGAAGGTTGCGGCGGTGGAATTAGGTTTTTGGCTCCGTATATGATAGTTTGGGGGTACGTAGGTATATATAGGAGGAAGAGGTACGTCGGTGGAGCAACATGGGCCCCACGAGGGTGGAGGGCGCGCCCAGGGGGGTAGGCGCGCCCAGGGGGGTAGGCGCGCCCCCCTGCCTCGTGCCCCCCCCCGGTTGATTTCTTGACGTAGGGTCCAAGTCCTCTGGATCACGTTTGTTCCGAAAATCACGTTCCCGAAGGTTTCATTCCGTTTGGACTCCGTTTGATATTCTTTTTCTGCGAAACTCTGAAATAGGCAAAAAACAGCAATTCTGGGCTGGGCCTGCGGTTAATATGTTAGTCCCAAAAATAATATAAAAGTGTATAATAAAGCCCAATAAACATCCAAAACATAATATATAATAGCATGAAACAATAAAAAATTATAGATACGTTGGAGATGTATCAAGCATTCCCAAGCTTAATTCCTGCTCGTCCTGAAGTAGGTAAATGATAAAAAACAAAATTTTTGATGTGGAATGCTACTTAGCATAATTTTCAATGTAATTCTTCTTATTGTGGCACGAATATTCAGATTCAATATGATTCAAGATAAAAGTTTAATATTGACATAAAAACAATAATACTTCAAGCATGCTAACCAAGCAATTATGTCTTATCAAAATAACATAGCCAAAGCAAGTTATCCCTACAAAATCATATAGTCTGGCCATGCTCCATCTTCACCACACAAAATATTCGCATCATGTACAACCCCGGTTTTAGCCAAGCAATTGGTTCATACTTTTTAACGCGCTTCAGCCTTTTCAACCTTTACGCAATACATGAGCGCAAGCCATGGATATAGCACTATGGTGGAGTAAGGTATAATGATAGGGGTTATGTGGGAAGACAAAAAAGGAGAAAGTCTCACATCGACGAGGCTAATTAACGGGCTATGGAGATGCCCATCAATTGATGTCAATGCAAGGAGTAGGGATTGCCATGCAACGGATGCACTAGAGCTATAAGTGTATGAAAGCTCAACAAAAGAAACTAAGTGGGTGTGCATCCAACTTGCTTGCTCACAAAGACCTCGGCATTTGGGGAAGCCCATCATTGGAATATAGAAGCCAAGTTCTATAATGAAATTTCCCACTAGTATATGAAAGTGACAAAATGAGAGACTCTCTATCATGAAGATCATGGTGCTACTTTGAAGCACAAGTGTGGTAAAAAGATAGTAACATTGTCCCTTCTCTCTTTTTCTCTCATTTTTTTGTTGGGCCTTTTTTATGGCCTCTTTTTTTAGTCCGGAGTCTCATCTCGACTTGTGGGGGAATCATAGTCTCCATCATCCTTTCCTCACTTGGGACAATGCTCTAATAATGATGATCACCACACTATTATTTACTTACAACTCATGAATTACAACTCAATTCTTAGAACAAGATATGACTCTATGTGAATGCCTCCGGAGGTGTACCGGGATATGCAATGAATCAAGAGTGACATGTATGAAAGAATTATGAACGGTGGCTTTGCCACAAATACGATGTCAACTACATGATCATGCAAAGCAATATGACAATGATGGAGCGTGTCATGATAAACGAAACGGTGGAAAGTTGCATGGCAATATATCTCGGAATGGCTATGGAAATGCCATAATAGGTAGGTATGGTGGCTGTTTTGAGGAAGATATAAGGAGGTTTATGTGTGATAGAGCGTATCATATCACGGGGTTTGGATGCACCGGCGAAGTTTGCACCAACTCTCAAGGTGAGAAAGGGCAATGCACGGTACCGTAGAGGCTAGAAAATTATGGAAAGGTAAGTGTGCGTATAATCCATGGACTCACATTAGTCATAAAGAACTCATATACTTATTGCAAAAGTTTACTTGCCCTCGAAGCAAAGTACTACTACGCATGCTCCTAGGGGAAGGGTTGGTAGGAGTTAACCATCGCGCGATCCCGACCGCCACACAAAGGATGACAATTAATAAATATCTCATGCTCCGACTTCGTTACATAACGGTTCACCATACGTGCATGCTACGGGAATCACAAACTCCAACACAATTATTTCTCAATTTCATAATTACTCAACTAGCACAACTATGATATTACCACCTTTATATCTCAAAACAATTATCAAGTATCAAATTTCTCATGATATTATAATTAAAGCAAATTGCCATGCTGTTTTGTAGGACTCTCAAAATGATATAAGTGAAGCATGAGAGAACAATAGTTTCTATAAAACAAATCCACCACCGTTCTGTAAAAGATATAAGTGAAGCACTAGAGCAAAAACTATATAGCTCAAAAGATATAAGTGGAGCACATAGAGTATTCTAATAAATTCCGAATCATGTGTGTCTCTCTCAAAAGGTGTGTACAGAAAGGATGATTGTGGCAAACTAACAAATAAAGACTCAAATAATACAAGACGCTCCAAGCAAAACACATATCATGTGGTGAATAAAAATATAGCTCCAAATAAAGTTACCGATGGAAGTAGACGAAAGAGCCTTCCGGGGCATCCCCAAGCTTTGACCTTTTGGTGTCCTTAGATTATCTTGGGGTGACATGGGCATTCCCAAGATTAGGCTCTTGTCACTCCTTGTTCCATAATCCATCAAATATTTTACCCAAAACTTGAAAACTTCACAACACAAAACTTAGCAGAAAATCTCGTGAGCTCCGTTAGCGAAAGAAAACAAAACACCACTTCAAGGTACTGTAATAAACTCATTCTTTATTTATATTTGTGTTAAACCTACTGTATTCCAACTTCTCTATGGTTTACAAACTATTTTATTAGCCATAGATTCATCAAAATAAGCAAACAACACACGAAAAACAGAATCTGTCAAAAACAGAACAGTCTGTAGTAATCTGTAACTAACGCAAACTTCTGGAACTCAAAAAATTCAGCCAAAATAGGACGAGCTAGACAATTGGTTTATTGATCAGAATAAATTTGAATCAATATTTTATCACGTTCTGGTGATTTTTAACAATTGTTTTCGTGAACAGAAAGTTTCTGGAATTTACAGCAAGATCAAATAACTATCATCCAAGAAGATCCTATAGGTTTAACTTGGCACAAACACTAATTAAAACATAAAAACAAATCTAACCAGAGAATAAAAAAATTATTTATTCCTAAACAGAAGCAAAAACCAAAAAACTAAAATAAAATTGGGTTGCCTCCCAACAAGCGCTATCGTTTAACGCCCCTAGCTAGGCATTGAGATTTCAATGATGCTCACAAGAAAGACAAGAATTGAAGCACAAAGAGAGCATCATAAAACACGTGACAAACACATCTAAGTCTAACATACTTCCTATGCATAGGCATCTTATAGGCAAACAAATTATCAAGGCAAGCAAAAACTAGCAAAGCAAGGAAGCGGAAAGAAACAATAGCAATCTCAACATGACGAGAGGTAATTTAGTAACATGAAAATTTCTACAACCAATTTTCCTCTCTCATAATAATTACATGTAGGATCATAAGCAAATTCAACAATATAGCTATCATATAAAATATTTTTACACGATCCACATGCATGCAAAGTTGACACTCTTCCGAAATAGTGGGATTAACATTAACTAAAGTCATGACCTCTCCAAACCCACTTTTATCAAAAATTTCATAAGATTGAATATTCTCCAAATATGTGGGATCTAAAGTTGACACTCTTCCAAACCCACTTTCAATATTATTGCAAACAATATTATCAATCTCATATTCATCATGGGGATTAAATAAATTTTCAAGATCATAAGAAAAATCACCCCAATCATGATCATTGCAACAAATAGTGGACATAGCAAAACTAGCATCCCCAAGCTTAGGGTTTTGCATATTATTAGCACAATTGACATCAAGAGAATTTATAGTAAAATCATTGCAATCATGCTTTTCATTGAAGGAACTATCAAGCATGGGTGCAATAGCAACGATCTCATTTTTAACATAAGGAACTATAGCAAATTCGTCTTCATAAATATTGGCATCATGGCCACAAGAATAGCAAGCATCATGTTCATCAAGGGATATTTCAACCAAATCATCGGAATCATCATTATCTATAGATTCATGCATATCATTATTTTCTTCCAAAGCAACGGTCATTCTTTCAATAAATTCTTGGACATAGACATTATGAGCAAAGTTTTCATTGCAATATTTAAGTATGACGGAATTTTCAGATTTGTTGAGAGTAAAATCATACTTTTCAATCAAAGAAGCAACTTCATGAGCACCCTTAAAAACGACAAATTCTTCAATTTGTTCGATATCATAGTAACTATAAACACCCTTTGCATAAGAAGATAAGATTTCATTATCATTGAACTCACATAGGTAGGGAAGGTGTTTTTTAGGGTTCTTAGAGCAACAAGTAAAATCACAAATTTCACAAAGATTCCAAGCATAGCATAGCAAACTATTTATATGATACCATAAGAGCTTCCCTTTTTCAGACAAACGATGACGCACAAAATGAGCATGCTCATCTAAAGATTTCCCATCAACTAGGCTAGTTGGGGTTTCAGCACAAGCGCATAAGGATCGAAGATGATCCAAGTAGAACACTTTAAGTGGATCCATATCAATAGATTTTCAGCAAGCGAAGATGCAAGCATATAGACGGCACATGGGAACACGAGCAAACAAAAGGACAAACAGAAAAGAGAGGGCAAATAAAACGGCAAGGGTGAAGTGGGGGAGAGGAAAACGAGAGGCAAATGGCAAATAATGTAATGCGGGAGATGAGTTTGTGATGGGTACTTGGTATGTTGACTTTTGCGTAGACTCCCCAGCAACGGCGCCAGAAATGGCTCGTTGACGGGAAATCAAATCTTGACTTGACTTGGTGTGAGCCTCCCCGGCAACGGCGCCAGAAATCCTTCTTGCTACCTCTTGAGCACTGCGTTGGTTTTCCATTGAAGAGGAAAGGGTGATGCAGTAAAGTAGCGTAAGTATTTCCCTCAGTTTTTGAGAACCAAGGTATCAATCCAGTAGGAGGCCACGCTCAAGTCCCTCGTACCTACACAAACAAACAAAAGCCTCGCAACCAACACAATAAAGGGGTTGTCAATCCCTTCACGGTCACTTACGAAAGTGAGATCTGATAGATATGATAAGATAATATTTTTGGTATTTTTATAATAAAGACGCAAAGTAAAATAAAAGGCAATAAAAATAGCTAAGTATTGGAAGATTAATATGATGGAAAATAGACCCCGGGGCCATAGGTTTAACTAGTGGCTTCTCTCAAGAGCATAAATATTACGGTGGGTGAAAAAATTACTGTTGAGCAATTGATAGAATTGAGCATAGTTATGAGAATATCTAGGTATGATCATGTATATAGGAATCATGTCCGTGATAAGTAGACCGACTCCTGCCTGCATCTACTACTATTACTCCACACATCAACCGCTATCCAGCATGCATCTAGAGTATTAAGTTCATAAGAACAGAGTAACGCTTTAAGCAAGATGACATGATGTAGAGGGATAAACTCATGCAATATGAAATAAACCCCATCTTGTTATCCTCGATGGCAACAATACAATACGTGCCTTGCTGCCCCTACTGTCACTGGGAAAGGACACCACAAGATTGAACCCAAAGCTAAGCACTTCTTCCATTGCAAGAAAGATCAATCTAGTAGGCCAAACCAAACTGATAATTCGAAGAGACTTGCAAAGATAACCAATCATACATAAAAGAATTCAGAGAAGATTCAAATATTGTTCATAGATAAACTTGATCATAAACCCACAATTCATCGGTCTCAACAAACACACCGCAAAAGAAGATTACATCGAATAGATCTCCACGAGAGAGGGGAGAACATTGTATTGAGATCCAAAAAGAGAGAAGAAGCCATCTAGCTAATAACTATGGACCCGAAGGTCTGAGGTAAACTACTCACACATCATCGAAGAGGCTATGGTGTTGATGTAGAAGCCCTCCGTGATCAATGCCCCCTCCGGCGGAGCGCCGGAAAAGGCCCCAAGATGGGATCTCACGGGTACAGAAGGTTGCGGCGGTGGAATTAGGTTTTTGGCTCCATATCTGATAGTTTGGGGGTACGTAGGTATATATAGGAGGAAGAAGTACGTCGGTGGAGCAACGTGGGCCCCACGTGGGTGGAGGGCACGCCCAGGGGGGTAGGCGCGCCCCCTGCCTCGTGCCCCCCTGGTTGATTTCTTGACGTAGGGTCCAAGTCCTCTGGATCACGTTTGTTCCGAAAATCATGTTCCCGAAGGTTTCATTCCGTTTGGACTCCGTTTGATATTCTTTTTCTGCGAAACTCTGAAATAGGCAAAAAAACAGCAATTCTGGGCTGGGCCTCCGGTTAATAGGTTAGTCCCGAAAATAATATAAAAGTGTATAATAAAGCCCAATAAACATCCAAAACAGAATATATAATAGCATGGAACAATCAAAAATTATAGATACGTACGTTGGAGACGTATCAGTGCATTGTGAAGCAAGTCACTCGGAAGTACAGCCTCAGCTCCGTAGACCAAGAAGAATGGAGTTTGACCAGTCGACCGATTAGGAGTTGTCCTCAATCCCCAAAGTACTGATGGAAGTTCATCGACCCAGGCGCCTGTTGCATGCTTGAGATCACGCATCAATCGGGGTTTCAGTCCTTTGAGAATCAAACCGTTTGCTCTTTTAGCTTGTCCATTCGACTAGGGATGGGCGACTGAAGCATAGTCGACTTGAGTGCCTTGGGAAGCGTAGAAAGCTCTGAAATCATCAGAATCGAAGTTTGACCCATTGTCAGTGATGATGCTGTGCGGAACACCATATCTGAATGTTAACTCTCTGATGAAGCTGACAACAGTACTGGCTTCAAGATTTTTGATAGGCTTGGCTTCAATCCATTTAGTAAACTTGTCGACTGCCACGAGCACAGGAGTGAAGCCGCTTCTACCAGTTCTCGGAGGCCCAACCATAACCAATCCCCAAACAGCAAAGGGCCAGACGAGTGGAATGGTCTTCAGGGCTGATGCAGGCTTGTGAGACATGTTGGAGTAAAACTGGCAACCTTCACATTTGTCGACTATTCCTTTCGCCATTTCATTTGCTCTGGCCAATAAAATCCCGCTCGGTATGCTTTGGCCACAATGGTCCGAGAGGACGCATGGTGACCACAGGTCCCCGAGTGGATGTCGTTGAGGATCACTTGACCTTCTTCTTGTGTTATGCATTTCTGGCTGACTCCAGTTACACTTTCTCTAAACAGCTGTCCTCTTATCACAGTAAAGGCTTTGGATCGACGGACGATCTGCCGAGCCTCTTCTTCATCCTCTGCGAGTTCCTTCCTAAGAATGTAGGCGATGTATGGCACTGTCCAGTCGGGAGTGATGACCAAAACCTCCATGATCAAGTCGACCACGGCTGGGACTTCGACTTCAGTCGGATCAGTGGCACTCTTTGGTTGTGGGGGCTCTTCAGTGAAAGGATCTCCCTGAACTGAAGGTGTATGAATATGTTGCAAAAACACATTGCTGGGAATGGCCTCCCTCTTGGAACCTATCTTCGCCAAATCATCAGCTGTTTGATTTTTCAGTCGGGGTATATGATGGAGCTCTAACCCCTCAAACTTCTTCTCTAACTTTCTCACTGCATTACAATAGCTAGTCATAGCAGGGCTTTTGACGTCCCACTCCTTCATTACTTGATTGACCACCAAATCGGAGTCGCCGTAGACCATGAGGCGACGGACACCGAGTGAAATGGTCATATGTAACCCGTACAGAAGTGCTTCATATTCAGCTTCATTGTTGGAGGAGTCAAAATGAATCTAGAGAACATAGCTGAGCTTGTCACCTCGGGGGGGGGGGGTACCAATACAACCCCATGTGACGCCCCTGATTTGACCGTTCACTAATCATGCACGCAAACGTCTACGATCAAGATCAGGGACTCACGGGAAGATATCACAACACAACTCTAAAACATAAATAAGTCATACAAGCATCATAATACAAGCCAGGGGCCTCGAGGGCTCGAATACAAGTGCTCGATCATAGACGAGTCAACGGAAGCAACAATATCTAAGTACAGACATAAGTTAAACAAGTTGCCATAAGATGGCTAGCACAAACTGGGATACAGATCGAAAGAGGCGCAGGCCTCCTGCCTGGGATCCTCCTAACTACTCCTGGTCGTCGTCAGCGGCCTGCACGTGTAGTAGGCACCTCCGGTGTAGTAGGAGTCGTCGCCGACGGTGGCGTCTGGCTCCTGGGCTCCAGCATCTGGTTGCGACAACCAGGTAGAAGGGAAAGGGGAAAAGAGGGAGAAAAGCAACCGTGAGTACTCATCCAAAGTACTCGCAAGCAAGGAGCTACAGTACATATGCATGGGTATATGTGTAAAGGGCCATATCGGTGGAATGAACTGCAGAATGCCAGAATAAGAGGGGGATAGCTAATCCTGTCGAAGACTACGCTTCTTGCCACCTCCATCTTGCAGCATGTAGGAGAGAGTAGATGGTAAGTTCACCAAGTAGCATCGTATAGCATAATCCTACCCGGCAATCCCCTCCTCGTCGCCATGTTAGAGAGCGATCACCGGGTTATATCTGGCACTTGGAAGGGTGTGTTTTATTAAGTATCTAGTTCTAGTTGTCATAAGGTCAAGGTACAACTCCGGGTCGTCCTCTTACCGAGGGACACGGCTATTCGAATAGATAAACTTCCCTGCAGGGGTGCACCACATTTCCCAACACGCTCGATCCCATTTGGCCGGACACACTTTCCTGGGTCATGCCCGGCCTCGGAAGATCAACACGTCGCAGCCCCACCTAGGCTCAACAGAGAGGTCAGCATGCCGGTCTAAATCCTATGCGCGCAGGGGTCTGGGCCCATCGCCCAATGCACACCTGCACGTTGCGTACGCGGCCGGAAGCAGACCTAGCCCCCTTAATACAAGCGCGAGCTTACGGTCCAATGCAGCGCGCCACTCAGTCGCTGACGTCAAAAAGAGCTTCGGCTGATACCACAACGCCGAGTGCCCATAACTGTTACCGCGTAGTTGGTTAGTGCGTATAGACCAAATGGCCAGACTCAGATCAAATACCAAGATCTCGTTAAGCGTGTCAAGTATCCGCGAACGCCGACCAGGGCCAGGCCCACCTCTCTCCTAGGTGGTCTCAACCTGCCCTGTCGCTCCGCCAGAAAGTAACAGTCGGGGGCCGTCAGGAACCCGTGCCCACCTCTACCGGGATGGAGCCACCTGTCCTTTCAGCCCCCTCATCAGAATCACTTGCGGGTACTCAACGAGCTGACCCAACTTTAGTCAACACATGTGTCATGTATATAAAGTATATAGTATATACCTGTGATCACCTCCCTAGTGATCACGGCCCAGTAGTATAGCATGGCAGACGGACAAGAGAGTAGGGCCACTGATGGAACACTAGCATCCTATTCTAAGCAGTAGGATAGTAGGTAAGGGTAACAACTGTAGCAACAATGACAGGCTATGCAGCAGAATAGGATTAACCGAAAGCAGTAACATGCTACACTACTCTAATCACTACAGGAAACAGCTTCTTTGCCATCAGCCACGGCGGACGGCAAAGGCTCGAAAGGCGGACGGCAAAGACCTTTGCCGTCAGCCGCTGACGGCAAAAGGCTCCGGCAAAGAAGGCTACGGTAAACAACTGCTTTGCCGTCTGCTTCCTGGCGGCGGACGGCAAAGGCTCTTTGCCGTCTGCGGCGGACGGCAAAGAAGGCGGACGGCAATAATTGCGCTGTCAGTCCGTTAAGTGGCTAACGGCAGACCTTTGTCGTCCGCCGCAGACGGAAAAATTTCTCTGGTCTTTGCCGTCCGCCTTATGATGTCATCTACACGTCACTAGATGGCAGGTTCTTTGCCGTCTGCCACTGATTCTTTGCCGTCTGCCACGGACGGCAAAGTCTTTGTCGTCTGCCACTGTAGGCAAACTGACCAAATGGGTCAGCTCCCAGGAAGCACAGTTGGCTGCCACGTGGCTTCTTTGCCGTCCGCGGCAGACGGCAAAGAGCTCTTTGCCGTCGGTGGCAGACGGCAAAGAGCCTGCATATTGTCTGTTTTTTCTGTTTTTGTTAAATCCCACAATTTGCACAGAAAATATATATGACATATAGATATATTTCACAGGCATTCATCACATAAACAAGTTCATACATCATTTCATACATAAACAAGGTCCATCCATCATTTCATACATAAACAAGTTCCATCCATCATTTCATACATAAAGAAGTTCCATCCATACATAAAGTAGCACTCCATAGCTAAGGTGACTAGAATGAGAAGACAAGAATGAGAAGACAAGAAGAAGAAGAGTAGAACGAGCACTCCATCCAGCACATAATGAAATCTGCAAAATGGCAAAATAAGAAAGTTAGAAATGGATCGTTTTTGAGGTAACTAAGGTGAAATGGATCGTTTTTGAGGTAACTAAGGTGAAATGGATCTTTTTTAGCTCACTTAGGTCAAATGGATCGTTTTTGAGCTAACTTAGTTGAAATGGATCGGTTTTGAGCTAACTTTGTTGAAATGGATCATTTTTGAGCTAATTTAGTTGAAATGGATCATTTTCAGCTAACTTAGGTGAAATGGATCATTTAAGAGCTAATTTAGGTGAAATGGATCGTTTTTTAGCTCACTTAGGTCAAATGGATCGTTTATGAGCTAAATTAGTTGAAATGGATCGTTTATGAGATAACCTAGGTAAGATGGGTCATTTTGGAGTTAACGTAGGTGAAATGGGCCATTTTAAAGCTAACGTAGGTAAAATGGATCATTTAGGAGCTAATCTAGGTAAAATGGGTCATTTTTGAGCTAACTTGGATGAACTGCATCATTTATAAGCTAACCTAGGTAAAATGGGTCATTTTGGAGGAAAATAAGCTAACTCTAGGTCATTATGGTAAGCATATTGGAGGAAATAAAGCTAAGTCTAGGTCTTTATGCATTTGTTAAGCAAAACACTAGAGAAACTTACCGTGATCAGGGAGCTGTAGGAGCGGGGTGGCTAGTGCC
Source organism: Triticum aestivum (assembly GCF_018294505.1). Lineage (NCBI taxonomy): Eukaryota > Viridiplantae > Streptophyta > Magnoliopsida > Poales > Poaceae > Triticum > Triticum aestivum. Next base: position 416,530,847 of record NC_057808.1, on the reverse strand, counting down.
GCTACCTGGAGAAGGATCGTGCGATGCGTTTCTGGAGTTAAGCTGCAACAAAGATCATTTCCAATGTCTCGTTAGCATTACGACACTCAAATGTTAAGACTACCAACTAATGTCCATTCAAACTAAACTCACCGTGCTCCCAGGAGCAATCACTGGCATCGGCGGAGCGGGCTGACCGGACTTCTCGCACACAGACTGCACATTTGGTTTTCAGAACAGAGTCATACTAGTTAGTAATGAGACTCAAATGTTAAGACTAGCAAGTAATCTGCAGAAGAAACTTACCACAAGGAGCTCGTACATGGCCCTTGCCTGCATGTCATTCCGTGCCCTCTCCTCCTCCATCATCTTTCTCGTCCTCTCCTCCATCTCCCGCTGCCTCTCCGCCGCCTCCGCCAGAAGTTTCTCCGTTCTATCTCTCTCAGTCTGTATAGCAGCCTGCAACACCACTCACATGACCATTTGTAATCATTGATGGAAGCGCACACAATGTAATGGAGAAAGATAACTGAGTACGTATCACTAACCTTGATGGCGAGTTGCACTGGCCGTTCACGAGGCCTTATCTCAGGAGCGGAGCTCGACTGGCGCGCCTTGATCTCCGGGAGAGTGCTAGGACAACGGATAAGTCCATCTCCAATGGCTATGGAGCCATGGGACCTCCCGCCACCAGATATCATCACCAGCTCTGGATCAATGGGACCCTGGCTCGGGTTAAAGTCCTCCCCTTTCCTCGCCTTCCCCTCATCTCTATATCTCACGAGCTTGTTGTGGGAGGAGATGTTGGTGAAGTTGTTTGCATCATCGAGGTCAGAGTGAGAGAAAGCCTTGACTTTCTTGAAAGAGCCAGTGTGGGCCATGGCATACAGGTCGTACACCTCTGGCACCTTATCCGCCTTATTGTGGCGTGCCTGAAAGAGAGAAACAATGAAAATTAGTAATTAAAGGGCTCAAGCTAGCATGATGAATGAATTGCATGAATCATGAAGCAAACCACATACCCAGTTGCGCCCGAACTGATATAAGTTGGAGCTGCCTTGATGGTGTGGCACACCTTCCATTTGGGCACGTTTGTCCTTGGCCTGGTTGTGGAGGGCTAGCCATTCTTGTGAGCACCACTCATCGACCAACACCTCCCAACAATCCATCCGATCCGCACACCATCTCGGAGGCGCCTAAGTTAGCAAATAGAAACTTGAGCGCTACGGCTAAGAATTACTAAATGAAGGAACTTAAGTAGAAGGCCTTAAGAATTACCTTCATGTACTGCTCCTTACTCAGGAACTTATCGCGGCACGCCGGCTTGGTCTTCTTGATACCACGCAAGGCGTAGTAGTCTCGAACAGCCTGCACCCGAGCCTCGTGCCGTAAGTTCTGGAGTAGGCGCTTGCAGACGTTCTGGATAACATTTGCGCTGTCCTCCTCGTATCCCTCCTCACACCTGTAGAATGTCTGCAATCAAATGAGACAATATTGATTAGTACAATTAATAACTAGCTAGTTGAAGATTTTGAAATGTGTAAAGGAGAAATTACCCAGAACGTCCTGATCACCATGTCTGCCCTCGTGTCGCACACGACACCGTCGATAATGACATCCGGCGGGGCCGGGGCAGCCACGTAGTGCTCCCAGCTCAACCCAAGCTCTGGAAGCCGACCCTCACCAGGCAACGTGACAAACCCCGGGAAGTTTTGCCGGCAAAGAACTCCAAGGACGGAGTTGGGCCGGCGGACACTATGATGGTGGTCCCAACCCCTGCAGCATGACAAGGCCAACGCATTAGTTATTTGAAGAAACGTGAATGCAGAAGGTACAAAAATATTAAATGCACTTACGTACCTCTCCCCATCAGGGAAGATCAACCACCTCTGCTCGCGGGTCGCCGGCACGGACGGGAGCCGTGTAGCACCACGCTGGTACACGGTGCCACCCTCCTCCTCAAGATCAGTCGGCTCCCCGCCATCATCAGCATGGCCACTCGGCTCCTCGGGCTGATCCGGCCAGGTACCCCATCCGGACGTGTGCTCCTCCGGGGTCTCGTGGGCCGAACTCTCGTGGGCCGAAGGCCAGTCGACCCGAGGCTCGTGGGCCCAAGACCCGTGGACCGGAGGCTCGTGGACCGGAGTCCGTGTAGCCTCCTCCTCGGACGAGTCCACCCTAGCAGTCACGTGCTCGGGTGAAACAGCTGGGGGTGGCGGCGAGGAAGGTGCCCTAGCAGTCACCCTACCTCCTCTCCCGCGACCACGTGCCCCACCTCCTCTCTTCCTACCTCGTCCCCTGCTGGGCACCGCGGTCGACGAAGAAGGGCCCGGCGGTGTGGACATACTGTCCAGCAACGCTCGGCGGAGAGGTACGTCTGGAATCGAAGACCTCAGACCACGCGCCGACGAAGAAGGGGCCTTGGCGCGCTCCCGACCAGCGCCCACCATCTTTCAACACCTGCCATGAGAAACAGTAAACGAAATTAGTACAACATAAAAAAAAGACCGACATGAATAATAATATGTGTATCACTTAAGTGTATCATCATCAAGTACAACATTAAAAAATTTAATACCTGACACTACTAATAATCTCGATCAGTATCATCAATAAATGCATAATCATCATCATCACTATAATCAATGACGGGCTCATAGGGTTCAGTGGCATCAACATGTGCAAGGCCACCTTGACGTAATCGGTCAAGCAATGACAGGTCATCCGCAGCAGTAACCTCTTCTTGTTCCGGCTCTTCTTGTTCCTCCTCTGGGGTGATGTCGGATTCACTGTCGCTGTCTACTTCAATGTTTTGGGGTGAAGTATAGCGGTTCTTGAAACGCTTTTTGGAAAGACGTGTCTCTTGGAAGAATTCTCCTTCATATGTGTCTGGGTTAATGTGAGGTTCATAATCCTCTTCCTTTGGGGGAGATAGTCTAGCACGTGGCGGCACTTCATAAACGACATCCCAACCTTTCAGATTTGGATTAGTTTGGCAGGCCCACGGTAGATAGAATACTTGGGTCGCCTGTTGAGCCGTAATATAGACATCAGGAACATCTAAATGGGTGCTTTGGTTGATTTCAACTAGCCCTATATGTTCATGAGTCCTTCTAGTCTCCTTCGGCTGAAACCAATAACATTTGAAGACTACGACATTCGGTGGGTTTTCACCATAGAATAGAAGTTCATAAATTGCTTCAACTCTCCCATAATACTCGGTACCTCCTTCGCCGATAGCAGATACACAACAATTTGTAGACTTTCGGTCGGCCATAGATAGCTCTTTGCCATAGGTACGAAAGCGATACCCGTTGATGTCGTATTTGTCAAATGAACGGACCTTATAGTCAAAACCATTAGCGACTTGTCTCAATTCGGCGTCCATAGACTCTGAATTAGCCTACAAGTTTAATATGAAAGGATTGTTGCATTACGCACAAATTAGCGAATGAAACCGGGATAGCCGCCTACAAATTAGCCTACAAGTCTAATAGAAATTACCGTTTGTTTGAACCAAGAGATGAAACCGGGATAGCCGCCTCCTTGCTTTGCGAGAAGCTCATACTCTTCGACAGAATCCTTTTGGATCACCGCTCCATACGAGAATAAGGCGACGTATCGACTGTATGAAATATCCAGGAATAAGAGCAGTTCAAAGGAAATAGAAGTTGCGAAACTATGTACCGAGAACTTACTCGATGTACGGCCGCACTTCTATCAGGTTGTTGAAGATATACAACGAAATGGTCCGCCATTGTTCGTTATCCAAAGATACTGGATTTGAAACACTGGCTGGTGCGAGATTCCCTTTGAATAGGCTGAGGTTGGATCCACCCTTTTTAGGGTCGTCAGCATTGTACCGAGGCTTCGGATTATGCAAATGACGATTTTTGGCTTCGTAGTGTGCTGTCACGAAGTTTGCCGCCTCCTCAGTGATGAATGCCTCAGCCATCGATGCTTCAATTCTACGTTTATTTTTACATTTTTGTCGAAGTGTCTTCTGCATCCTCTCAGTTGGGTAGCACCAACGATTTTGCACGGGCCCCCCCAATCTTGCCTCGGTCGGGAGATGCAAAATCAAATGTTGCATTGGATTAAAGAAGCCCGGTGGAAAGATCTTCTCTAACTTGCAGATCAACTCCGGCGCCAACTCTTCCATTTCTTCTAGCACGCCAGGCGATAGTTCTTTCGCACAAAGAACACGGAAGAAATAGCTGAGTTCTGCCAGTACTAGCCATTCATCCTCAGGGATGAAGCCACGCAACATCACCGGCATTACCCGCTCAATCCATATGTGCCAATCATGACTCTTGAGACCAAATATCTTCAATTTATCAAGACTGGCTCCCCTCTGTAGATTCGCTGCATACCCATCGGGGAACATCAACTGCATTTTCACCCACAAGATAATTTCCCTCATAGCTGGCCTTCCAAGATTGAACCATGCCTTTGGCTTCGTCCAGTTCTGCTTTCCTTTCGGTTCTTTCATGTTTTGTAACGGCCTGTCACATAGCGCCTCCAGATCGACTCTAGCCTTAGTATTATCCTTTGACTTCCCATCTATGCCGAACAATGTACCAAAAAGTGCCTCGGCGATATTCTTCTCAGTGTGCATCACGTCGATGTTGTGTGGGCAAAGGAGGTCTTTGAAGTAAGGCAGATCCCATAAGCATGTTTTGTGAGTCCAGGCGTGCTTAGAATTATACCCCTTGAAGTACCCTGGACGCTCTGGATCTGGCTCGAGAGCGTTTAACTGATTCAGGGTCTGTTGGCCTGTCAATGCATGTGGTGCAGAGTTTTTGTCAACTCTACCTCTGATGAAGTTCTTCTTGTCTTTCCTGAACTTATGGCGAGGATTCAGGAACTGTCTATGCATGTCGAAGCAAGAAAACTTGCGACCGGCCTGAAGCCAACGAAACTCAAGAGCTCCCTTGCATGTGGGGCACGGGAACCTTCCATGCACACACCAGCCAACGAATAGCGCATACGCCGGCAAGTCATGCGTCGAGTACATGTACCAGACACGCATTATGAAGTTCCGTTTGCTATAGGCATCGTATGTCTTGAACCCATTATCCCAGGCTTCTTGCAATTCGTCCTTAAGCGGTTGCATATACACATTCATATTTTTCCCCGGATAGTTGGGCCCTGGAATTATCAACGTCAGGAAAATGTTCTTTCTTTGCATAATCTGTCCGGGGGGGAGATTGAGTGGAAATACAAATACGGGCCAACAACTGTATTGGGCTGCCGTCATACCAAACACACTGAACCCATCCGTGCTGATGCCGACTCGAGGATGCCTCGGATCTGCCGCTTTGTCACCATGTAATTCATCAAACTTTTTCCACGCAACACCATCCGATGTGTGTACAATCATCAGATTCCCATCTGCATCTAGTTCGGTTCTTTTGCCCGTTTTGTGCCATGTCATCTGTCTGGCCGTCTCTTCGACCATGAAAAGACGTTGAAGTCTTGGTACGATTGGCATATACCGAAGAACACTAACGGGGATTTTGGTCTGTGTCTTCTCACCCATACCGTTGTCTACCACAACATACCTGGAAGACTTGCAAATGGGACAACAGTTCAAGTCCGCATAGTCAAGCCTAAACAAGACACATCCTTTCTCACAGGCATGTATCTTATCATAGGGCATCTTCAGTGCACGGAGGATTTTGTCCGACTGGTACAGGTTTGCAGGCATTACATGGCCTTTGGGTAGAAAGCGTCCAAATACTGTCATCATTGCATCGTAGCATTCTCTGCCCAAGTTGAACTGAGCCTTCAGAGCCATTACTTGTGAGATGGCATCCAACTGACAAAGCTCAGTGTGCTCATGGAGCGGACGTTTTGAAGACTCCAACATTTCATTGAAGGCCTTTGCAGATTCCTCCATCTCCTCGTCCGAATCCCGAGCATCATCAAAGTCTTGCACCATGTTTTCCATACCGGTACCATGCTCGTCGGTGCGACGACGATCCACCTCAGCTCGGTCACGTTGGGCAGACTCACCATGAAATGTCCACACCGTATAATCGGGCGTAAAACCACTCTTCTGCAGGTGTTTGCCCATTTCAGCCTCTGTCCTCTTTTCCCAATTGCCGCACCGTAAACAGGGGCACCAGGTTTTCCTCTGGCCATTTGCAAATGCGGCTCGCACAAACCCCTTGGTTTTTGTGAACCATTCAGTGCTCCATTTGTTCTGACCAGTGTGACCGGTGTACATCCACGCACGATCACTCATCTTGACTTTCAGAGCTACTAGACACACAACAAATATATATATATATATATAATTCACCATGTATGTATTCATCAGTTGATCTACTTTGTCAATTTTATTACGTCCATGCAACCTACACTCTAATAGGTAATGATAGGTCCTAATCCCACCCGAGTATGTTTAGATTGGGTTCATTTTCCCATGCTATGCCCCGGATCCTACGCAAAATTTCGGCAGCACCTCCCCGCTGTTCTCCTGATACACGTCTCTGCAATAAACAGAGAGGATGTGTACCCGGAGAACAACAGGGGAGGCACTGACGAAATTTATGCGTCGGATCCGGAGCAAAGCATATGGGAAAACGAACCCAATCTAAACATACTCGGGCTGTCCATGGATAGCGTTGGACAATTCGAAAGAATCAAGGTTATAAATATGCAAATGCATGCATATTTATAACTATGACGCTTTCGAACGGGAGACACATATTGGTTACGCATACTGATGATTCAAGACACATATATATCTAGCTATCAAGTTTCATCGGAATAGATCAAATAATTAATGGGGGAGGAGGACATGTCATTTGTGCTCACCCACGAACGAAGGGGCAGAGCTCGTCAAACGCACGGCGAGGTCGTCGAACACCAAACCTCGCAGCGATGAAACAACTGCACATTTAAAACTACCCGATCAACACAATTATATATGATGTTTTTCATAACAAAATCGAAAGATATATGACCTAACTAATAATTCACAAATATATGACCCCGTCGGCTTCTGGAAGGCCAAAGAACACCTTTTCGGGGTCGGGGTCTCGGGGTCGGGGTGTCGGGTCGGGGTCGGGGTGCCGGGTCGGGGTCGGGGTGCCGTGTCGGTGTCGGGGTCGGGGTGTCGGGTCAGGCTCGGGGTCGGGGTGTCGGGGTCGGGGTCGGGGTCGGGGTCGGGGTCTCGGGGTCGGGGTGTCGGGGGTGTCGTGTCGGGGGTCGGGGTGTCGTGTCGGTCTCGGGGTGCCGTGTCGGGGTCGGGGTGTCGTGTCGGTCTCGGGGTGCCGTGTCGGGGTCGGGGTCTCGGGGTCGGGGTGTCGGGTCGGGGTGCCGGGTCGGGGTCGGGGTGTCGTGTCAGTGTCGGGGTCGGGGTGTCGGGTCAGGCTCGGGGTCGGGGTATCGGGGTCGGGGTCGGGGTCGGGGTCTCGGGGTCGGGGTGTCGGGGGTGTCGTGTCGGGGGTCGGGGTGTCGTGTCGGTCTCGGGGTGCCGTGTCGGGGTCGGGGTGTCGTGTCGGTCTCGGGGTGCCGTGTCGGGGTCGGGGTCTCGGGGTCGGGGTGTCGGGTCGGGGTGCCGGGTCGGGGTCGGGGTGCCGTGTCGGTGTCGGGGTCGGGGTGTCGGGTCAGGCTCGGGGTCGGGGTGTCGGGGTCGGGGTCGGGGTCGGGGTCTCGGGGTCGGGGTGTCGGGGGTGTCGTGTCGGGGGTCGGGGTGTCGTGTCGGTGTCGGGGGTCGGGGTGCCGGGTCGGGGTCGGGGTGCCGTGTCGGGGTCGGGGTGTCGGGTCAGGCTCGGGGTGTCGGGGTCGGGTTCTCGGGGTCGGGGTGTCGGGGGTGTCGTGTCGGGGGTCGGGGTGTCGTGTAGGTGTCGGGGTGCCGTGTCGGGGTCGGGGTGCTGTTTCGGGGTCGGGGCTTCGGGGTGTCTCCTCCTCCTCCTCATCCTCATCCTCCTCTTCTTCTTCTTCTTCTTCTTCTTCTTCTTCTTTCTCCTCCTCCTCCTCCTCCTCCTCTTCTTCTTCTTCTTCTTCTTCTTCTTCTTCTTCTTCTCCTCCTGCTCCTCCTCCTCCTGCTCCTCCTCCTCTTCTTCTTCTTCTTCTTCTTCCCCCTTCTACTTAACCTAAACTAACCTAAACTAAAAACCTAAACTAATTAAAACTAAACTATTTAAACTAATTAAACCTAAACTTAAACAGAAAAAAACAAAAAAACAGAAGAAAAAAAACAAAAAAAACAGAAGAAAAAAAAGGGAGGAGGGGCTCACTGTGGGGGGCGGCGATGGGTCGGGGAGGGGCCGGCGACGGAGGGCCGGGGCGGGGCGGTGGAGGAGGCGGGGCGGCGGGGGCCCGGCCGGCGGGGGGCCGGGGCGGGGCGGTGGAGGAGGCGGGGCGGCGGGGGCCCGGCCGGCGGGGGGCCGGGGCAGCGGGGGGATGGGGGGCGGGGGGCCGGGGCGGGGCGGTGGAGGAGGCGGCGGGGGGCCGGGACGGCGAGGGGCCGTGGCGGCTGTGGGCCGGGGCGGCGGTGGGGCGCGGGGCGGCGGGGGGCCGGGGCGGGGGGGCGACGGGGCGGTGGGGCGGCGGGGAGCCGGGGCGGCGGGGCGACGGGGCGGCGGGGGCGGCGGCGGCGGGGTGGGAGGAGAAGGGCGCGAGGACGAAGTGAGTAACGGGCGGGGGGTACGTGCCGTTAGTCAAGTGTCTTCTTTGCCGTCCGCCAGCCTTTGTCGTCCGCCTTTTTGTCTCTTTGCCGTCTGCTAGCGGACGGCAAAGAGGTGGGCCGTTATGATTTTTTCAAACGAGCGGGGGGTGGGGGCCACCACACTCTTTGCCGTCTGCCAGCGGACGGCAAAGATTCTTTGCCGTCCGCTGGCAGACGGCAAAGAGCTGGCAGATGGCAAAGAGCTTCTTTGCCGTCAGCCTTTTCTTTGCCGTCTGTTTATGTGTAGCTGATGGCAAAGAGCTTCTTTGCCGTCAGCTAGCAGACGGCAAAGAGCTGGCAGATGGCAAATTAGCTGATTCCAGTAGTGAATGCAAGCTGTATAGAGAAGAATAGGCGATATCTGGTGATCAAGGGGGGGCTTGCCTGGTTGCTCTAGCAAGTAGGGGTCGTCAACAGCGTAGTCGGTCGGGGCACCAGCAGCGACGTCGGTCTCGTAGTCTACCGGAGAGAAGAGGGGGAAGAAACAATGAATATAATGCAAACATAAGCATGACGATGGAAGACATGACAATGTGCGGTGCTAGGTGTGCCCTAACGCGGTAGGAGGTGGTACCGACGAAGGGGAAAACATTCGGGAAAGTATTCCCGGTGTTTCGCGTTTTCGGACACATGAATTGGAGGGGAAAAGTTGCGAGTTTGCTATGCTAGGGATGTGTGGCGGACGAACGGGCTGCGTATCCGGATTCATCTTGTCGTTCTGAGCAACTTTCATGTACAAAGTATTTTCATCTGAGCTACGGTTTATTTTATATTGATTTTAAAAGATTTAAATCACTTTTTAGCATTTATTTAATTATTTTAATCCAACATTATCCAGAAGAGTGTCTGGTGACATCAGCATGACGTAGAGGTGACGTCAGCGGTCAACAGTCCGCTGACCAGAGTCAAAACTGACACGTGGGTCTAGTGGGACCCACATGTCATTAACAGTGGCTTAATTAGCTGAGTTAGTTTAATCTAATTAATCTAATTAGTGGGGTGGCCTACTGGTTAGTGGGTAATTAGTGTTTCATCTAATTAATTTAATTAATTAACAGATTTAGTTATTTATAAAAAATCATTTTAACAGGCGGGACCCACATGTCATTGACAGGGCCCGCCCAGTCATCATAGTTGACTTAGTCAACTGGTCAACAGGGGGGCCGGGCCCACTGGTCAGTGACCCAGCAGGGTGGCCCCAGGTGGCCACGTCGGCGGCCGACGCCGGAGTTGCGCCGGCAAGCTCTCCACGGCGGCGAGTTCGCCGGAGACGCTCGGAAATTCGCTACGGGGCACCGTTTTGCACGGTTTTGCTTGCGTTCGAACGCTGGCGGTGCCGTGCGTCAAGTGGTGGCGGTAGCGCAGCCGGACTTGGCCGGAATCGGCACCGGCGATGAGTAGAGGCGACGGCGCGTACGGGTGCTCGACGGAGACGGCGCTACGGCGTGTAGCAGCTTGAACGGAAGGGCTAGGCGTTCTCTAAGCAGCGCGGCGAGCATGTTGGGCACTAGCCCGTGACCAAAAGGTCACCGGAGATGCGCCGGCGACCAAACGAGGCGGCGGTGGTTCGGGCTTCGTCGGGGTAGTGGCTACGGGCGGCTAGAGAGGGCAAGGGACGGCGCGTTCGGCGCAGGAGCTCACCACGGGAGCCTTGCGTCTAGGCAGAGGGCTTGGGGAGGTCCGGTGCAGCAGATCAGCCGCGAGGTCGTGTGGTGGCCGTCGAGGAGGAAGACGAAGGGGATCCGGCGCTGGGGTGGCTCCCGCCTTGAGGTCGTTGGTGCAGGCGAAGCAGAAGACGGTCGTGGGGCTTGTGGACACATCGGGGCGGCGAGGAGGGTACGGTGGCCGCGATGGCGCAGCAACGCGGCGGCGACAGCGAGTCGGGGCGAGGTGGATCTGGAGAAGGGGGCGAGGCCAGAGGGAGAGAGGGGAGAGGGGGCGTCCAGGGGGAGTGAGTGGGTGCGGGGAGCCCGAGGGGTCGAGGGGACGTCGCCCTTATCCCTTCCCTGACGGGGACGGCGACAGGGTTCGGTGGCGACCGGCGAGCCCGGTCGCTGGGTCGGGTGAACAGAGAGGAGGGAGGCGACCGGGGGAGGTGGGCTGCTAGGTTGGGCCGCCCAGATGACTAAGGCGCAGGGGGGTTTCTCTTATATATTTTTTTGGTCTTTTGTATTTTCTTTCTTTTATTTATTTTCTCTTCTGTTTCAATTCAATTTAAAATATTTATGCATTTTATAAAACTGTTTCTTCTACACCATAATTATCTATGTAATATTTAGTACAAACCGAACATTTTTATTTTAATGTTTGAAAACTTTTATTATTTACCAAATTTTGAATTTGAATTTTGGACCGGTTTTGATCTAATGATAGATTAGCAACAGTAACGAAGGTAACGCAGCACCATTAGCGTGGGATTACTGTAGCTTAAACCCGGGCGTCACAATTCTCCTCCATTACAAGATATCTCGTCCCGAGATTTAAGAGGGGAAGTAAGGGGGAAGGGATTTGGTCGCGAAATTCTAACGAGTCTTCTCGGTCTTGGTTGCTATTCTCAGAGAGGTCGATCCATTATGTTGATGTCTTCATTTCTCTGCTTCAGGTCATCATGCTGAAGTCGGCATCCTTTCTTCTGGAACTCAATCGTACTTACGAATGTATAAAGGGGGTATTCCGGGAGAACGGACCTCTGCAAGGTTGACTATCTGGTAGCTAACATCGGGGAAGGTGGCGGAAAGTAACTCTCGAACTGGAACTTAAGAAAATATCGAGAGCAAAGTAAGAAGGTACCATGAGAAGTCTCAAGCGGGTAGGCAATCGTTTGATGCCTGAAACAAAGTGTAAAAGGGGTCCAGAGCAATGGGAATAAGTTTTGTGTCTAATACCAGAATTGATGATCGCTCGGGAGGTGGCTCGTGAATTATATACGAGGCCAAGCACGAGGAACAACCTTGGGAACAGGGGGTGTACAGGAGAGTCAGGTTTCGATCCTGTGGAACTGTGGTTTATGGGCCCACCATGTGGATTAAAAGTAGGAGGAACGGTGACATCTTGCACGGTCATGATAGCAAGACATGTCAGAGGGTAGCCTGTCGATTATGTCGGCAACAACGTCGGTACCAAGGGCGAGGGACGAAGAGAACCATTTTCCTGCTCGTTGAACGAGGCGGACCAATAGGCAAAGTTCTCGTCCATCGGTGGCTACCGGAATGTCATCAACAATGGTAACAGGGTCTTGCTAACAGAATTGTACACCGAGGGGGTTACATAAGCAGGAGAATATTACTGCTTAGACCATATAGATCACAAGAAAGGTTAAACCAAACAATGGAAAGGAAATATGATTATTAGATTAAACAGAACAATGGAAAGGAAAATGTGTTTAAACACATATTTCAACGGTATATCCTTCCCAAGGACAAGCAGAGCATGATATCCATGACATAATATAATGTAGAAACCTCTATAGGTAAGGGGAGAGAAATTTCATGTCATTACCCAAACAACGGTGTTTTGGATAATTGATAAAGAAAAGATAGCATTTTGCTTCAAATGTTCTTATTGAAGATCGGAGTAACACAGGCGCTTCGAAATAGCATTGACAAGGTCTTCAAGCAAAGGTCAGACCTTGCATAGACAAAGGATCCATCAGGAAAAACTTATTAAACAAGTCATTCAATTTCCTCATGGAAGAATGGTTAACCTTGTTAAAAAGGAAACTATAACAATAGGTCCTCCGGCCAGGTGTACTCGGCATGGCACCACCTTACCGGGTCACCAAAGGACCAACATCATAACTCCTGGAAAGTTGTCCCAACCATCATATCTGACCGAGATTCAGATCCGATTGGTGTCATGATACATCAGACTCAGGATGTCCGAGAAGAAAAGGTGCAACACAAATCGATGAAATGACATTGCAAGATTCTCGGGAAATGAACTATGGGAGCGGTTTCCTGAAACAATAGTTCATAATTAAACCAAGGAGAGGATGAGGAGGTGGCTGAGGGACTCGGCGACAATTCATCGAGATCTCTGACAAGATGGATTTCCACAATTATGTGAACAAGGAGATAACATTAGCCAGAGCAAATGACATAATGGTGTGTGCTCGAGGAAAACATACATAATTAAACACTGGTTGAAAGGTGCACCCGAAATGTGGGATTAGATAGCATGATCAATGTTAGAATGGTGATTCATTATCCAATAGTCTATGGATGAACTATCGACCATTAACTTCAAAGCAATAGGGTTGCTAAGGAGTACAGAATCCAAGCAGCACCGTTCACCTGTTGGCATTCCGGTTAGAATCAACATTGGGGCCAAGAAAGAATGGTGATGGTGAGAAGTATCACTATACCAAGAAATTTTAAGAGGCGGAGCAATTCTCACGACCTTCTTGATATAAAAGATGGTAATACTCCAAGGTAAAGAAGAACAAATGCTGGATAGCAAGGCACTCATGGTATAACACAAAACACAATCAAGTTTGTGTTGGAAGGAAGGCAATAAAGTGGCCGATGATAACACAAATCATCGAGGGAAAGGATGGTATTTCCCATCATGAATTCGATTGATATCCTAGAAGAGCTCATAAGGTTGATGATGATCACGACACATTTGTCGAGAGATTTCATGAAGATGTAATCAACCAGCGACGACATCAAGTCAAGGAATGATGAAGTGAAAGGTTATTGGAACCATGGGTACGACACAACTCGAAATGAAGTTTGTTGTTCAAGGCAAAATGATATGATGAGGAAAATCAACGTAAGCTTAGCTCATCGTCGAAAATTGTGCTCCGGGAAGAAGGACCAGGTAGCACAGTTAAAAAGTTGCACGATAATGATATAGCCGATCAGGCTAGGAATGACTTGAAGGATTACTAAACTTCTCAACAACGAAGTACTGGAAGTACTGAATCACAGTGTTGATTTGATTCACAAATCGGTGTTCTCGGTTGACGACAACCCAGAACCTGTGGAGTGTCCATGACGGGGAAAGGTACTACTTCATCAGAAATTCATAAGATGTAGTGTAATGAGCTGATATCCTCGAGATACCAGGGGGTATTACTCAAGGTAGATCAAAATAGAGGTTGGGCAGGCGTATTGATCTGCAGCAGGCAAGTACTTAAACTTGTCCGATAAAAGGATCAAAGATGATCAATCATGTTCGGAACCACGTTTGCAAAGGACCAACATGGATACAAGATGAACTTATAACAAGGGGACCATTATTAATTCAAGAAGCTTCCATGATAAGTTCCACATCGGGTCCATGGGCATGAACACAAAGTTCAAGGTCGACTCCCACTTCTCCAATACACAACTTTTCATTTACTGCTCTCAGTTAAGAATGTTTAGAGTTTGAAAGTTTAACTGGCGGAATACCAGAAGGTTATGACCCATGAAGACTTTTGGGTTCACACAAATTAAGGAAGGTATATGTTCAACCCATCGGGGCATCTTAGAAACATATACCACAACTTCAGGAGAAATTTATACAAGCTCGAAAGTAGAGCATTGTTGAGAAAGCAGAGGATACAATCTACCAAAGGCATTATGTATCCGAGGAAAGGCTCACAAGGTTATTGAATATGAAGGACGCTGTTAGATAAAACCCAACAAGGGATCTGATGTGAGCATTGGTACTCAACCAGAAGAAGAAAGAATGCAAGGAGATAAAATTATAGAAACAACTGACTAATTCAAAGCTCAAATGTAAAGGAATTATGATTTCCAAATCAAGGGATCAGAAGCAAATGCTATGATTAACGATGGATAAGTCGAATAGACTTAGGTGTACATTCAACGACAACTTGATTGGTCAAGGACCAGCTTATGTTCAAAATGACGTTTGAGCCGGAAGGATGAATTCTAGGATCTGATTAAGGATTGCGAGCATTCGCAACATATCGAATCAAGTGACTCGAAATGATAGTGACAAAGGATGTCAACGGAGGTTACTAGAAGTATGGAATTAACCATAATGCAGGAAGGCAAGGAAATCAAGAGCAATGGGCTGCTGAGGATCCTTAGAAAATTGAATGGTATTCCGAGAACTTTTGTGAAACACATGAACAGCTAGGGATGAGCGGATACTCGGCAAGTGCGAGGAATTATCCGTAGGGGTATTTATGTGGCAAGGAACTGCAAGGCAGTAGGCACAAAATTATACCCGGAACAATAGAGAGAATTTCAGGGTATCTTGTAATAACAAGATCGACTAGGAATAAAAGTAAGAACGACAGGTGTAAGTATTTATCCATAGGGATATTTCGATGGTAGGGAATTGCAAAAGCAACGGGCACAAGGTCTCGAGAGAATACCAGAGAGTATATTCAAAATCTTCTGGTGTAGCAAGTAGTCATCTGGAGTGAGGGTCTCTCCGGGAGGATGTAGTTACGAGAACCTAGAGTCAAAGTTAGTAAAATCATTTCACCCGAATAGAAGAGAGGTCAGAATCCCAGAGTATAGGTCGAGGAATAAAAGATCCTAATATCACCCAATGGCGACGTGGGCCCGTAAGACACACAGCCATGTTAGTAAAAGTTTTTGCAATGTCTAGACTCGACTTCGGCCAAGGAGTGTGGAAGGGGGATTCCTACAGGCAGTCGGCTCTGATACCAACTTGTGACGCCCCTGATTTGACCGTTCACTAATCATGCACGCAAACGTGTACGATCAAGATCAGGGACTCACGGGAAGATATCACAACACAACTCTAAAACATAAATAAGTCATACAAGCATCATAATACAAGCCAGGGGCCTCGAGGGCTCGAATACAAGTGCTCGATCATAGACGAGTCAGCGGAAGCAACAATATCTGAGTACAGACATAAGTTAAACAAGTTGCCATAAGATGGCTAGCACAAACTTCGATACAGATCGAAAGAGGCGCAGGCCTCCTGCCTGGTATCCTCCTAACTACTCCTGGTCGTCGTCAGCGGCCTGCACGTAGTAGTAGGCACCTCCGGTGTAGTAGGAGTCGTCGTCGACGGTGGCGTCTGGCTCCTGGGCTCCAGCATCTGGTTGCGACAACCAGGTAGAAGGGAAAGGGGGAAAAGAGGGAGAAAAGCAACCGTGAGTACTCATCCAAAGTACTCGCAAGCAAGGAGCTACACTACATATGCATGTGTATATGTGTAAAGGGCCATATCGGTGGACTGAACTGCAGAATGCCAGAATAAGAGGGGGATAGCTAATCCTGTCGAAGACTACGCTTCTGGCCACCTCCATCTTGCAGCATGTAGGAGAGAGTAGATGGTAAGTTCACCAAGTAGCATAGTATAGCATAATCCTACCCGGCGATCCCCTCCTCGTCGCCCTGTTAGAGAGCGATCACCGGGTTATATCTGGCACTTGGAAGGGTGTGTTTTATTAAGTATCCAGTTCTAGTTGTCATAAGGTCAAGGTACAACTCCGGGTCATCCTTTTACCGAGGGACACGACTATTCGAATAGATAAACTTCCCTGCAGGGGTGCACCACATTTCCCAACACGCTCGATCCCATTTGGCCGGACACACTTTCCTGGGTCATGCCCGGCCTCGGAAGATCAACACATCGCAGCCCCACCTAGGCTCAACAGAGAGGTCAGCACGCCGGTCTAAATCCTATGCGCGCAGGGGTCTGGGCCCATCGCCCGTTGCACACCTGCACGTTGCGTACGCGACCGGAAGCAGACCTAGCCCCCTTAATACAAGCGCGAGCTTACGGTCCAATGCGGCGCACGCCACTCAGTCGTTGACGTCAAAAAGAGCTTCGGCTGATACCACGACGCCGAGTGCCCATAACTGTTCTCGCGTAGTTGGTTAGTGCGTATAGACCAAATGGCCAGACTCAGATCAAATACCAAGATCTCGTTAAGCGTGTTAAGTATCCGCGAACGCCGACCAGGGCCAGGCCCACCTCTCTCCTAGGTGGTCTCAACCTGCCCTGTCACTCCGCCAGAAAGTAACAGTCGGGGGCCGTCAGGAACCCAGGCCCACCTCTACCGGGATGGAGCCACCTGTCCTTTCAGCCCCCTCATCAGAATCACTTGCGGGTACTCAACGAGCTGACCCGACTTTAGTCACCACATGTGTCATGTATATAAAGTATATACCCGTGATCACCTCCCTAGTGATCACGGCCCAGTAGTATAGCATGGCAGACGGACAAGAGAGTAGGGCCACTGATGGAACACTAGCATCCTATTCTAAGCAGTAGGATAGCAGGTAAGGGTAACAACTGTAGCAACAATGACAGGCTATGCATCAGAATAGGATTAACCGAAAGCAGCAACATGCTACACTACTCTAATGCAAGCTGTATAGAGAAGAATAGGCGATATCTGGTGATCAAGGGGGGGGGCTTGCCTGGTTGCTCTGGCAAGTAGGGGTCGTCAACAACGTAGTCGGTCGGGGCACCAGCAGCGACGTCGGTCTCGTAGTCTACCGGAGAGAAGAGGGGGAAGAAACAATGAATATAATGCAAACATAAGCATGACGATGGAAGACATGACAATGCGCAGTGCTAGGTGTGCCCTAACGCGGTAGGAGGTGGTACCGGCGAAGGGGGAAAACATCCGGGAAAGTATTCCCGGTGTTTCGCGTTTCCGGACAGATGAATCGGAGGGGAAAAGTTGCGAGTTTGCTATGCTAGGGATGTGTGGCGGACGAACGGGGTGCGTATCCGGATTCGTCTCGTTGTTCTGAGCAACTTTCATGTACAAAGTATTTTCATCTGAGCTACGGTTTATTTTATATTGATTTTAAAAGATTTAAATCACTTTTTAGCATTTATTTAATTATTTTAATCCAACATTATCCAGAAGAGTGTCTGGTGACGTCAGCATGACGTAGAGGTGACGTCAGCGGTCAACAGTCCGCTGACCAGAGTCAAAACTGACCCGTGGGTCCAGTGGAACCCACATGTCACTGACAGTGGCTTAATTAGCTGAGTTAGTTTAATTTAATTAATCTAATTAGTGGGGTGGCCTACTGGTCAGTGGGTAATTAGTGTTTCAACTAATTAATTTAATTAATTAACAGATTTAGTTATTTATAAAAATTCATTTTAACAGGCGGGACCCACATGTCATTGACAGGGCTCGCCCAGTCATCATAGTTGACTTAGTCAACTGGTCAACAGGGGGGCCGGGCCCACTGGTCAGTGACCCAGCGGGGTGGCCCCAGGTGGCCACGTCGGCGGCGGCACCGGAGTTGCGCCGGCAAGCTCTCCGCGGCGGCGAGTTCGCCGGAGACGCTCGGAAATTCGCTACGGGGCACCGTTTTGCACGGTTTTGCTTGCGTTCGAACGCTGGCGGTGCCGCGCGTCGAGTGGTGGCGGTAGCGCAGCCGGACTTGGCCAGAATCGGCGCGGGCGACGAGTAGAGGCGGCGGCGCGTATGGGTGCTCGACGGAGACGGCGCTACAGCGTGTAGCAGCTGGAACGGAAGGGCTAGGCGTTCTCTAAGCAGCGCTGCGAGCACGTTGGGCACTAGCTCGTGACCAAAAGGTCACCGGAGACGCGCCGGCGACCAAACGAGGCGGCGGTGGTTCGGGCTTCGTCGGGGTAGTGGCTACGGGCGGCTAGAGAGGGCAGGGGACGACGCGTTCGGCGCAGGAGCTCACCGCGGGAGCGTGGGGTCTAGGCAGAGGGCTCGGGGAGGTCCGGTGCAGCAGATCGGCCGCGAGGTCGTGTGGTGGCCGTCGAGGAGGAAGACGAAGGGGATCCGGTGCTGGGGTGGCTCCCGCCTTGAGGTCATTGGTGCAGACAAAGCAGAAGACGGTCGTGGGGCTCGTGGACACATCGGGGCGGCGAGGAGGGCACGGTGGCCGCGGTGGCGCAGCAACGCGGCGGCGACAGCGAGTCGGGACGAGGTGGATCTGGAGAAGGGGGCGAGGCCAGAGGGAGAGAGGGGAGAGGGGGCGTCCAGGGGGAGTGAGTGGGTGCGGGGAGCCCGAGGGGTCGAGGGGACGTCGCCCTTATCCCTTCCCCGACGGGGATGGCGACAGGGTTCGGTGGCGATCGGCGAGCGCGGTCGCTGGGTCGGGTGAACAGAGAGGAGGGAGGCGACCGGGGGAGGTGGGCTGCTGGGTTGGGCCGCCCAGATGACTAAGGCCCAGGGGGTTTCTCTTATATTTTTTTTGGTCTTTTGTTTTCTCTTTTGTATTTTCTTTCTTTTATTTATTTTCTCTTCTGTTTTTATTCAATTTAAAATATTTATGCATTTTATAAAACTGTGTCTTCTACACCATAATTATCTATGTAATATTTAGTACAAACCGAACATTTTTATTTTAATGCTTGAAAACTTTTATTATTTACCAAATTTTGAATTTGAATTTTGGACCGGTTTTGATCTAACGATAGATTAGCAACAGTAACGGAGGTAACGCGGCACCATTAGCGTGGGATTACTGTAGCTTAATTACGCAGGCGTCACACCCCAGCACCGGAACCATTCAACATCTTGGATCCATCAAAGAACATGGTCCAATGCTCCGAGTGAATCTGAGTCGGCAGTTGCTGTTCGACCCACTCGGCGAGGAAATCTGCTATTGCTT
This sequence comes from Triticum aestivum, assembly GCF_018294505.1. Taxonomy (NCBI): domain Eukaryota; kingdom Viridiplantae; phylum Streptophyta; class Magnoliopsida; order Poales; family Poaceae; genus Triticum; species Triticum aestivum. The sequence continues at coordinate 416,511,626 of NC_057808.1, read as the reverse complement.
GGGACTTGATAGCTTTCTTTGCCTCAAACTTGATATCCAAGGGAAGGAGTTCAATCGCCCACTTTGCCACTCGACCAGTTGCATCTCTGTTGTTCAGAATTTTTGACAATGGTGCGTCGTTGACGACTGTAATGGAGTGGTCAGAGAAATAATGTGCGACCTTCTTCGTGTTCATGTAAATTCCATAGTCAAGCTTCTGATAATGCGGATATCTTTGCTTGGATGGATTCAGGACTTCAGAAACATAGTACACTGGGCGCTGAACTTTATAGGCTTTTCCTTCTTCTTCCCGCTCGACCATGAGTACTGTACGGACAACTTGTCCAGTGGCTGCAATATAAAGAAGTAAAGGCTCTTTGCTGATTGGGGCAGCGAGCACCGGCTGGGTGGAAAGCAGGGCTTTGAGCTCTGCAAATGTTGTGTCAGCTTCAGGAGTCCACTCGAACTTGTCAGATTTCTTCATCAGTCGGTAAAGAGGCAATGCCTTTTCACCGAGGCGAGAGATGAATCGACTCAAGGCGGCCAAACAACCAGTAAGCTTCTGGACATCATGCACACGCACAGGGCGTTTCATCCGGAGTATGGCACCAACTTTTTCTGGGTTCGCGTTGATCCCTCGTTCAGAAACGAGAGTAATTTTCCACCAGGAACTCCGAATGTGCACTTTGACGGATTAAGCTTGATATCATACCTTCTCAGGTTCGCAAAGGTTTCGGCTAGGTCAGTCAGCGGGTCGGAACCTTTACGCGACTTGACCACAATGTCATCCATATATGCTTCCACATTCCGACTGATTTGAGTGAGCAGACACTTCTAATCATCCTCATGAATGTGGCTCCAGCGTTCTTGAGACCGAATGGCATGGTGACATAACCAAAACACCCGAATGGAGTGATGAAAGATGTTTTTATCTCATCTGGTCCATACAGTCGGATCTGATGGTACCCGGAATAGGCGTCCAGAAAAGAAAAATGCTCACACCCCGCAGTCGAGTCGACGATCTGGTGGATGCGAGGGAGAGGAAAATGATCTTTCGGGCAGGCCCGATTGATATGCTTGAAGTCGATGCACATGCGAAGTGAGTCGTCCTTCTTGGGGACCATGACAACATTGGCGAGCCACTCGGAGTGGTAAATCTCTCGGATGAACTCAGCTGCCAGGAGCCGAGCCACTTCTTCACCATTTGCCTTTCTCTTCTGTACGGCGGACCGTCGAAGATGTTCCTTGACTGGTTTTACTTTCGGGTCGACTCGCAAACGGTGCTCAGCCAGTCCCCTGGGTACACCCGGCGTGTCAGAAGGTTTCCATGCAAAGATGTCCCAGTTCTCACGGAGGAACTGGATGAGCGCTTCTTCCTATTTGCTGTCGAGTGATGTTGAGATATGAGTAGGAGCAGCATTAGGATCGGTCGGGTGAATGTGAATCGGCTTCGTTTCACCGGACGACTGAAATGCAGAATCTGTGGCAGGCTTCTTGGTCCGCAACAAATCACTCGGATCTGCATTCTTCCGGTATTCTTGCATTTCGACTGCTGCCATTTTGTGCATCGGTGATTTTTGAGCCCTTCTGGAAGCACTCTTCTGCCTTCTGCCGATTGCCAGTGATTGTGATCACTCCTCTGGGACCAGGCATCTTCAATTTGAGATACGCGTAACATGGTCGAGCCATAAAACGTGCATAAGCAGGCCTGCCCAGAATAGCATAATAAGCACTCTGGAAATCCAGTACTTCAAATGTCAACTTTTGTTGGGGATCGTAGCAGAATTTTAAAATTTCCTACACATCACCAAGATCCATCTATGGAGTATACTAGCAACGAGGGGAAAGGAGTGCATCTACATACCCTTGTAGATCGCGAGCGGAAGCGTTCAAGTGAACGGGGTTGATGGAGTCGTACTCGCCGTGATCCAAATCACCGATGACCGAGTGTCGAACGGACGGCACCTCCGCATTCAACACACATACGGAGCAGCGACGTCTCCTCCTTCTTGATCCAGCAAGGGGAAAGGAGAGGTTGATGGAGATCCAGCAGCACGACGGCGTGGTGGTGGAAGTAGCGGGGATCTCGGCAGGGCTTCGCCAAGCTTCTGCGAGAGGGAGAGGTGTTGCAGGGGGAGAGGGAGGCGCCAGGGGCTGTGGTACTACTGCCCTCCCTCCCCCCCACTATATATAGGCCCCCTGGGGGGCGCCGGCCCTGGATCCCATCTACAAGGGGGGGGGGGCGGCGGCCAGGGGGGAAACTTGCCCCCCAAGTCAGGTGGGGCGCCCCCACCCCTAGGGTTTCCAACCCTAGGCGCAGGGGAGGCCCATGGGGGGTGCCCCAGCCCACTAGGGGCTGGTTCCCTTCCCACTTAAGCCCATGGGGCCCTCCGGGATAGGTGGCCCCACCCGGTGGACCCCCGGGACCCTTCCGGTGGTCCCGGTACAATACCGGTGACCCCCGAAACTTTCCCGGTGGCCGAAACTTGACTTCCTATATATAATTCTTCACCTCAGGACCATTCCGGAACTCCTCGTGACGTCCGGGATCTCATCCGGGAGTCCGAACAACTTTCGGGTTTCCGCATACTAATATCTCTACAACCCTAGCGTCACCGAACCTTAAGTGTGTAGACCCTACGGGTTCGGGAGACATGCAGACATGACCGAGACGCCTCTCCGGTCAATAACCAACAGCGGGATCTGGATACCCATGTTGGCTCCCACATGTTCCACGATGATCTCATCGGATGAACCACGATGTCGAGGATTCAATCAATCCCGTATACAATTGCCTTTGTCAATCGGTATGTTACTTGCCCGAGATTCGATCGTCAGTATCCCAATACCTTGTTCAATCTCGTTACCGGCAAGTCACTTTACTCGTACCGTAATGCATGATCCCGTGGCTAACTACTTAGTCACATTGAGCTCATTATGATGATGCATTACCGAGTGGGCCCAGAGATACCTCTCCGTCATACGGAGTGACAAATCCCAGTCTCGATCCGTGCCAACCCAACAGACACTTTCGAAGATACCCGTAGTGCACCTTTATAGTCACCCAGTTACGTTGTGACGTTTGGTACACCCAAAGCACTCCTACGGTATCCGGGAGTTGCACGATCTCATGGTCTAAGGAAATGATACTTGACATTGGAAAAGCTCTAGCAAACGAACTACACGATCTTTTGTGCTATGCTTAGGATTGGGTCTTGTCCATCACATCATTCTCCTAATGATGTGATCCCGTTATCAATGACATCCAATGTCCATAGTCAGGAAACCATGACTATCTGTTGATCAACGAGCTAGTCAACTAGAGGCTTACTAGGGACACGTTGTGGTCTATGTATTCACACATGTATTACGATTTCCGGATAACACAATTATAGCATGAACAATAGACAGTTATCATGAACAAAGAAATATAATAATAACCATTTATTATTGCCTCTAGGGCATATTTCCAACAGTCTCCCACTTGCACTAGAGTCAATAATCTAATTACATTGTGATGAATTGAACACCCATAGCGTTCTGGTGTTGATCATGTTTTGCTCTAGGGAGAGGTTTAGTCAACGGATCTGCTATATTCAGGTCCGTATGTACTTTACAAATATCTATGTCTCCATTTTGAACACTTTCACGAATGGAGTTGAAGCGACGCTTGATATGCCTGGTCTTCCTGTGAAACCTGGGCTCCTTGGCAAGGGCAATAGCTCCAGTGTTGTCACAGAAGAGAGTCATCGGGCCCGACGCATTGGGAATCACCACTAGGTCGGTAATGAACTCCTTCATCCAGATTGCTTCTTGCGCTGCCTCTGAGGCTGCCATGTACTCCGCTTCACATGTAGATCCCGCCACGACGCTTTGCTTGCAACTGCACCAGCTTACTGCCCCTCCATTCAAAATATACACGTATCCGGTTTGTGACTTCGAGTCATCCAGATCTGTGTCGAAGCTAGCATCGACGTAACCCTTTACGACGAGCTCTTCGTCACCTCCATAAACGAGAAACATATCCTTAGTCCTCTTCAGGTACTTCAGGATATTCTTGACCGCTGTCCAGTGTTCCATGCCGGGATTACTTTGGTACCTTCCTACCAAACTTATGGCAAGGTTTACATCAGGTCTGGTACACAGCATGGCATACATAATAGACCCTATGGCCGAGGCATAAGGGATGACACTCATCTTTTCTCTATCTTCTGCCGTGGTCGGGCATTGAGCCGTGCTCAATTGCACACCTTGCAATACAGGCAAGAACCCCTTCTTGGACTGATCCATATTGAACATCTTCAATATCTTGTCAAGGTACGTACTCTGTGAAAGACCAATGAGGCGTCTTGATCTATCTCTATAGATCTTGATGCCTAATATATAAGCAGCTTCTCCAAGGTCCTTCATTGAAAAACACTTATTCAAGTAGGCCTTTATACTTTCCAAGAATTCTATATCATTTCCCATCAATAGTATGTCATCCACATATAATAAGAGAAATGCTACAGAGCTCCCACTCACTTTCTTGTAAACACAGGCTTCTCCATAAGTCTGTGTAAACCCAAACGCTTTGATCATCTCATCAAAACAAATGTTCCAACTCCGAGATGCTTGCACCAGCCCATAGATGGAGCGCTGGAGCTTGCATACCTTGTTAGCATTCTTAGGATCGACAAAACCTTCCGGCTGCATCATATACAATTCTTCCTTAAGAAAGCCGTTAAGGAATGCCGTTTTGACGACCATTTGCCATATCTCATAATCATAGAATGCGGCAATTGCTAACATGATTCGGACGGACTTCAGCTTCGCTACGGGTGAGAAAGTCTCATCGTAGTCAACCCCTTGAACTTGTCGATAACCCTTAGCGACAAGTCGAGCCTTATAGATGGTCACATTACCATCCGCGTCTGTCTTCTTCTTAAAGATCCATTTATTTTCTATGGCTCGCCGATCATCGGGCAAGTCAGTCAAAGTCCATACTTCGTTTTCATACATGGATCCTATCTCGGATTTCATGGCTTCTAGCCATTTGTCGGAATCCGGGCCCGCCATCGCTTCTTCATAATTCGAAGGTTCACCGTTGTCTAACAACATGATTTCCAGGACAGGGTTGCCGTACCACTCTGGTGCGGAACGTGTCCTTGTGGACCTTCGAAGTTCAGCAGTAACTTGATCCGAAGCTTCATGATCATCATCATTAACTTCCTCCCCAGTCGGTGTAGGCACCACAGGAACATCTTCCTGCGCTGCGCTACTTTCCGATTCGGAAGGAGTGACTATCACCTCATCAAGTTCCACTTTCCTCCCACTCAATTCTTTCGAGAGAAACTCTTTCCCCAGAAAGGACCCGTTCTTGGCAACAAAGATCTTGCCTTCGGATCTGAGGTAGAAGGTATACCCAATAGTTTCCTTGGGGTATCCTATGAAGACGCATTTTTCCGACTTGGGTTCGAGCTTTTCAGGTTGAAGTTTCTTGACATAAGCATCGCATCCCCAAACTTTTAGAAACGACAGCTTAGGTTTCTTCCCAAACCATAATTCATACGGTGTCGTCTCAACGGATTTCGACGGAGCCCTATTTAAAGTGAATGCGGCAGTCTCTAAAGCATAGCCCCAAAATGAGAGCGGTAGATCGGTAAGAGACATCATAGATCGCACCATATCCAATAGAGTGCGATTATGATGTTCGGACACACCATTTCGCTGAGGTGTTCCAGGCGGCGCGAGTTGTGAAACGATTCCACATTTCTTTAAGTGCGTACCAAATTCGTGACTTAAATATTCTCCACCACGATCTGATCGTAAGAACTTTATTTTCCTGTCACGTTGATTCTCAACCTCACTATGAAATTCCTTCAACTTTTCAAAGGTTTCAGACTTGTGTTTCATTAGGTAGACATACCCATATCTACTTAAGTCATCAGTGAGAGTGAGAACATAACGATATCCTCCGCGAGCCTCAACACTCATTGGACCGCACACATCGGTATGTATGATTTCCAATAATTTGGTTGCTCGCTCCATTGTTCCGGAGAACGGAGTCTTGGTCATCTTACCCATGAGGCATGGTTCGCACGTGTCAAATGATTCGTAATCAAGAGACTCCAAAAGTCCATCTGCATGGAGCTTCTTCATGCGCTTGACACCAATGTGACCAAGGCGGCAGTGCCACAAGTATGTGGGACTATCGTTATCAACTTTACATCTTTTGGTATTCACACTATGAATATGTGTAACATCACGTTCGAGATTCATCAAGAATAAACCATTGACCAGCGGGGCATGACCATAAAACATATCTCTCAAATAAATAGAACAACCATTATTCTCGGATTTAAATGAGTAGCCATCTCGAATTAAACGAGATCCAGATACAATGTTCATGCTCAAAGCTGGCATAAATAACAATTATTGAGGTTTAAAACTAATCCCGTAGGTAAATGTAGAGGCAGCGTGCCGACGGCGATCACATCGACCTTGGAACCATTCCCGACGCGCATCGTCACCTCGTCCTTTGCCAGTCTCCGCTTATTCCGCAGTTCCTGTTTTGAGTTACAAATATGAGCAACCGCACTGGTATCAAATACCCAGGAGCTACTACGAGTACTGGTAAGGTACACATCAATTACATGTATATCACATATACCTTTGGTGTTGCCGGCCTTCTTGTCCGCTAAGTATTTGGGGCAGTTCCGCTTCCAGTGACCACTTCCCTTGCAATAAAAGCACTCAGTCTCAGGCTTGGGTCCATTCTTCGACTTCTTCCCGGCAACTGGCTTACCTGGCGCGGCAACTCCCTTGCCATCCTTCTTGAAGTTCTTCTTACCCTTGCCTTTCTTGAACTTAGTGGTTTTATTCACCATCAACACTTGATGTTCCTTTTTGATCTCCACCTCCGCTGATTTCAGCATTGAATATACCTCAGGAATGGTCTTTTCCATCCCCTGCATATTGAAGTTCATCACAAAGCTCTTGTAGCTTGGTGGAAGCGACTGGAGGATTCTGTCAATGACCGCGTCATCCGGGAGATTGACTCCCAGCTGAGACAAGCGGTTATGTAACCCAAACATTCTGAGTATGTGCTCACTAACAGAACTATTTTCCTCCATTTTACAGCTGAAGAACTTGTCGGAGACTTCATATCTCTCGACCCGGGCATGAGCTTGGAAAACCATTTTCAGCTCTTCGAACATCTCATATGCTCCATGCTTCTCAAAACGCTTTTGGAGCCCCGGTTCTAAGCTGTAAAGCATGCCGCACTGAACAAGGGAGTAATCATCAGCCCGTGATTGCCAAGCATTCATAATGTCTTGGTTCTCTGGGATGGGTGCTTCACCTAGCGGTGCTTCTAAGACATAATCTTTCTTGGCAGTTATGAGGATGATCCTCAGGTTCCGGACCCAGTCGTATAGTTGCTGCCATCATCTTTCAGCTTGGTTTTCTCTAGGAACGCGTTGAAGTTTAGGACAACGTGGGCCATTTGATCTACAAGACATATTGTAAAGATTTTAGACTAAGTTCATGATAATTAAGTTCATATAATCAAATTATTCAATGAACTCCCACTCAGATAGACATCCCTCTAGTCATCTAAGTGAAACATGATCCGAGTTAACTAGGCCGTGTCCGATCATCACGTGAGACGGACTAGTCAAGATCGGTGAACATCTCCATGTTGATCGTATCTTCTATACGACTCATGCTCGACCTTTTGGTCTTCCGTGTTCCGAGGCCATGTCTGTACATGCTAGGCTCGTCAAGTCAACCTAAGTGTATTGCGTGTGTTCCGAGGCCATGTCAGTACATGCTAGGCTCGTCAACACCCGTTGTATGCAAACGTTAGAATCTATCACACCCGATCATCACGTGGTGCTTCAAAACAACGAACCTTCGCAACGGTAAACAGTTAGGGGGAACACTTTCTTGAAATTATTATAAGGGATCATCTTACTTACTACCGTCGTTCTAAGCAAATAAGATGCAAAACATGATAAACATCACATGCAATCAAATAGTGACATGATATGGCCAATATCATTTTGCTCCTTCGATCTCCATCTTCGGGGCACCATGATCATCTTCGTCACCGGCATGACACCATGATCTCCATCATTGTGTCTTCATGAAGTTGTCACGCCAACGATTACTTCTACTTCTATGGCTAACGCGTTTAGCAATAAAGTAAAGTAATTTACATGGCGTTATTCAATGACACGCAGGTCATACAAAAAATAAAGACAACTCCTATGGCCCCTGCCGGTTGTCATACTCATCGACATGCAAGTCGTGATTCCTATTACAAGAATATGATCAATCTCATACATCACATATATCATTCATCACATCTTCTGGCCATATCACATCACAAGGCACATGCTGCAAAAACAAGTTAGACGTCCTCTAATTGTTGTTGCAAGTTTTTACGTGGCTTGTATAGGTTTCTAGCAAGAACGTTTCTTACCTATGTAGAACCACAACGTGATATGCCAATTTCTATTTACCCTTCATAAGGACCCTTTTCATCGAATCCGTTCCGACTAAAGTGGGAGAGACAGACACCCGCTAGCCACCTTATGCAACTAGTGCATGTCACTCGGTGGAACCTGTCTCACGTAAGCGTACGTGTAAGGTCGGTCCGGGCCGCTTCATCCCACAATACTGCCGAAACAAGTTAAGACTAGTAGTGGCAAGAAAAATTGACAACATCTACGCCCACAACTGCTTTGTGTTCTACTCGTGCATAGTAACTACGCATAGGCCTGGCTCATGATGCCATTGTTGGGGATCGTAGCAGAATTTTAAAATTTCCTACGCATCACCAAGATCCATCTATGGAGTATACTAGCAACGAGGGGAAAGGAGTGCATCTACATACCCTTGTAGATCGCGAGCGGAAGCGTTCAAGTGAACGGGGTTGATGGAGTCGTACTCGCCGTGATCCAAATCACCGATGACCGAGTGCCGAACGGACGGCACCTCCGCGTTCAACACACGTACGGAGCAGCGACGTCTCCTCCTTCTTGATCCAGCAAGGGGAAAGGAGAGGTTGATGGAGATCCAGCAGCACGACGGCGTGGTGGTGGAAGTAGCGGGGATCTCGGCAGGGCTTCGCCAAGCTTCTGCGAGAGGGAGAGGTGTTGCAGGGGGAGAGGGAGGCGCCAGGGGCTGTGGTACTACTGCCCTCCCCCCACTATATATAGGCCCCCTGGGGGGGCGCCGGCCCTGGATCCCATCTACAAGGGGGGGCGGCGGCCAGGGGGGAAACTTGCCCCCCAAGTCAGGTGGGGCGCCCCCCACCCCTAGGGTTTCCAACCCTAGGCGCAGGGGGAGGCCCATGGGGGGCGCCCCAGCCCACTAGGGGCTGGTTCCCTTCCCACTTCAGCCCATGGGGCCCTCCGGGATAGGTGGCCCCACCCGGTGGACCCCCGGGACCCTTCCGGTGGTCCCGGTACAATACCGGTGACCCCCGAAACTTTCCCGGTGGCCGAAACTTGACTTCCTATATATAATTCTTCACCTCCGGACCATTCCGGAACTCCTCGTGACGTCCGGGATCTCATCCGGGACTCCGAACAACTTTCGGGTTTCCGCATACTAATATCTCTACAACCCTAGCGTCACCGAACCTTAAGTGTGTAGAACCTACGGGTTCGGGAGACCTGCAGACATGACCGAAACGCCTCTCCGGTCAATAACCAACAGCGGGATCTGGATACCCATGTTGGCTCCCACATGTTCCACGATGATCTCATCGGATGAACCACGATGTCGAGGATTCAATCAATCCCGTATACAATTCCCTTTGTCAATCGGTACGTTACTTGCCCGAGATTCGATCGTCGGTATCCCAATACCTTGTTCAATCTCGTTACCGGCAAGTCACTTTACTCGTACCGTAATGCATGATCCCGTGGCTAACTCCTTAGTCACATTGAGCTCATTATGATGATGCATTACCGAGTGGGCCCAGAGATACCTCTCCGTCATACGGAGTGACAAATCCCAGTCTCGATCCGTGCCAACCCAACAGACACTTTCGGAGATACCCGTAGTGCACCTTTATAGTCACCCAGTTACGTTGTGACGTTTGGTACACCCAAAGCACTCCTACGGTATCCGGGAGTTGCACGATCTCATGGTCTAAGGAAATGATACTTGACATTGGAAAAGCTCTAGCAAACGAACTACACGATCTTTTGTGCTATGCTTAGGATTGGGTCTTGTCCATCACATCATTCTCCTAATGATGTGATCCCGTTATCAATGACATCCAATGTCCATAGTCAGGAAACCATGACTATCTGTTGATCAACGAGCTAGTCAACTAGAGGCTTACTAGGGACACGTTGTGGTCTATGTATTCACACATGTATTACGATTTCCGGATAACACAACTATAGCATGAACAATAGACAGTTATCATGAACAAAGAAATATAATAATAACCATTTATTATTGCCTCTAGGGCATATTTCCAACAACTTTTCCTTGCGGTAATTCTTGGAATCACCGAAAACCACATCAAGGGCGATCTGGCCGAGTGATTCAGCCTTCTTGCCAGGTATAACGCCATGGAAACTCATATTGCTTTCACTAAGATGGGACATCGGAATGCCCATTCCCTTCAAGGTTTTAGTATAAAGGATATTCAGGCCGCTACCCCCATCCATCAGCACTTTGGTCAGTCGAGTGCCTTCAACAACTGGGTCGACCACCAACGCTTGCCTCCCAGGGGTGGCTATACGTGTTGGGTGATCAGACTGGTCGAATGTGATTGCAGTCTGGGACCACTTCAAATAACTGGGCGTTGCCGGAGCAACCATGTTCACTTCTCTGTTGATAACTTTCAATCGACTTTTCTCTCAACATCAGCAAAAATCATCAGAGTGGAATTGACGTTGGGGAAACCATCATCATCTTCTTCCTTATCCTCATCTTTGTCCAACTCCTTTTCTTTCTCATTGGGTTGCTTCTCTCGGAATTGCTGGATCAGGAGTCGACACTGTCGAGTGGTGTGTTTAGGGTAAATGAGATTACCCTCTTCATCTTTCTTGGTGTGAATGTGGCATGGTAAATCCAACACATCATTTCCGGCTTGATCTTTCACCTTCTTGGGGGTCCAGGGCCTTTTGGGCTTCCCCTTGAACTTTCCTTGAGCCACAACTAAAGCTTCACCAGGAGCAGCTGGCTCGGCCTTACGCTTCTGTTTCCGATTGGAAGTACCCCCACCGGTGTCTTGACCGACTGGTTTGCTCTTCCCACTGTGGAGTCGATCCTCTTCTTCTCCGTTAGCGTACCGAGTGGCTATTTCCATCATCCGAGTCAGGGACATATCTCCTGTCCGACTGAATTTCAGGACTAGCTCTCGATACTTCACGCCTTCCTTGAAGGCACAAACTGCTTGATGCTCAGACACATTTTCCACTGTGTGATGCAAAGTGGTCCACCTCTGAATGAAATCTCTCAGAGTCTCACTCGGTTTTTGCACGCAATGCTGCAATTCTGTTAACCCTGTTGGTCGTTTGCATGTACCCTCAAAAGTTCTAACAAACACTCGGGCGGGTTCTTCCCAACTGTATATACTGCCAGGTGCTAACTGAGTCAACCATGCTCTGGCCGAGCCTTCCAACATCAGAGGAAGGTGCTTCATGGCCACTTCATCATTGCCGCCACCGATCTATACCGCCACTCGGTAATCCTCAAGCCAAGTGTCAGGCTTGGACTCACCAGTGAACTTGCTGACTCCAGTCGCCAACCTGAAGTTGGGAGGAATCACTGCGGCTCTGATGGCTCTGCTAAAACACTCTGACCTGAAACATGTACTCTGCTGCCAGTCGGGTTATTTCTGTCATGGCCCTCTCTGTGCGCTCTGTTCCTGTCAACCAGACCTTGAACGAGAATAGATCTCGCATCAAAGCCCGGCTCCCTTGGGTCGACTGGTACTCTTCGCTCGCCGCTGTGAGGGCGTCTGTCATCATGCTGCCGAGGCACACATGACCCACTCCTCGGAGGAGGTGTGGGCACTCGACGACGGTCATCATGGCCGAGTCAGTGATCATATTGCTCGCGGTTTCTGCACTGATCCTGCCGGTGCCCACGTCCCTCACGCCGCGGGGGTGATCTTGGGCTGTGAGCCGACTGAACTGTGTCTGCCATCATAGATCTGCTATGAATCCTATTCCGCGACTGAGATACTGCTGTGTTCTGCTCTCCTGCTGCCCGGAGTAAGGCCCGGATCTGCATCAAACCTTTGCTTGCCTCCGATTGGGAAGGCTGAATTGACTCTGCTATGCGGGCCGCTGCTGTGAGATTTTGAATGGGAGTGCGGTATACCTGAGGTTGAGGCGGAAAAAGCTGTCGTCGACTGGATTCAGGGATCCACTGCCGAGCATGCTCGTCGAGAGCATGCTGGAGGTTCTCCGGTCGAGTGCGCTCAACCAAGTTGGCCAGGCGCGCCTCCTCCAAGGCCCGAGCCTCGGGGTTTTCTCCAATGATGGGGGTGTGAAGTGCATCCATGTTGCGGCGGCGAAGCTCTTCCCTCCGCTGCGAAGAAAGGGGCTCGGGGCGGTACTCTTCATGGATGCGTGATGGATCGCCGCCGCCATCACCGCCGTCGTTGCGGGGAAGCCGGGAGGACTACGTGGTCCGTCAACCATCAAGACTTCAGCCGCAGGATCGCTGCTATCGCATTCGGATGCGGTCTCGACGGAGCCGGTCGACATGTCAAACAGGCCGTAGAGAGTTTTGTCGGGCTCGATTGTCGCGACTTGTGGGGTGGCCGACTGGCGGGCCACCGCGTGCCTCACCCACCGCTGAAGCCGTGACCGACCGGATCGCTTGCGTCGGTGAACAGCGGGGAGCGAGGACACCACGGGAGCCGACCGATACTGGGTCGACGGCTGCTGGAGAAGGACGCCGCGGACGCACGCGCGAAAGTGCGTCACCCCGCGGACGGGGAGCGCCTCGACGTCGAGTGGAGCGTCTTGAAGCCAGGCGGAGTCGTCGACAACGAAGACGAGCGCGCCGAGACGGATCTCGTGGCCCTCAGCCAATCCACCGCTGGAAACCATGATGATGGGAATCGAAAAAATCGCAACTTCACCAAAAAGTCGCTAAGACACCTGCCCCACGATGGGCGCCAACTGTCGTGGTTCTAAGACTGACAGTAGAATGGGGGGGTAGGTATGAAGAGGCAAGATCCTAGCTATGGCGAAGTTGTACACACGAGTTTTACGAGTTCAGGCCCTTCGCGGAGGAAGTAATAGCCCTACGTCTCGGTGCCCGGAGGCGGTCGACTGGATTATGCGTGTGTGTGTTACAGGGGGTGCGAACCCTTGTGCCAGTGGAGGGGGTGGCTTATATAGAGTGCGCCAGGACCCCAGCCAGCCCACGTCACAAGGAGTTCAATGTACATAAAGATGAGGCGTTACTCGTAACGCCAGCCTTAAATGCCTTAATGGCCTTAAAGACTTCAGAGTGAACGCTTGTCCGTTGTTGTTCCAGATGACTCCTGGTCTTCAATAGGTCGAGTGGTCGATTGGTCGAGTGACTTCAGGAAGGAGGGATCTCCGAGTAGTTGATCGGTCGAGTGGATTGCACTCGACACCTTTGTTGGGCCCTCCCTGTTGTCCCTTGAGCTTCTTTGCTTCTAGGATCTTGGATAGGGCGTATAGGTCAGGCCTATGACCCTACCCCAGGTCTATATCATCATCACCCCCAGCGCGCCGGGTTCGGTCTGGGTCCGCCGGCGCCAGTTTCGGCCCAAACCGGCGAAAAACGGCCTCCTAGGGGCGCGACTGGGCCGTTTTTTGGGCGCCGGCGCTGAAAAATCGCCTGGGGAGGGCATGTTGAGGGCGCAGCTGGAGATGCTCTTAGCCTCACTGTTGTTTGAATTGAGTTGCTGTTTTCGGCGAACAGTCTTGCTAAGTCTCACTCGACTAAGGGGCTGTTTGGTTTGAGACTAAGTTTGCCTAAGGTTGCCATACCTAAGGTTAGGCAAATTTGACCAATTTGGGTGGATGTTTGGTTCAAGCCACACCATAGGCAAGCCACACTAGGGTCCCACATCACATACACTCAAAACGTGTGGCAAGATTCCCTTAGACTTGCCAACTTGTGGCTCTTATTTTGACGAACTAACCTTAGGCAAGTGTGGCTACATTGTATGGCAAAGTGTGGCATGGTTAGGCCTAGAACCAAACAGCCCGTGTAAAATCGATGCTATATCCTATGAGATCTTACATTGAAACCCGTGTAAAATTTTCTTTTCTGCTTTTTCTTTTCCTCTCTTGCATATAATGTCATTTGACTGAGACTTAGTTAACTTTAATCGACTGAGACCTAGCCATATCCTTTGGCGAATTTTATGTGAATCCCATGCATCCCTAACGGGCCCTGTCAATGAGCTTTGGGAGGAAAAGAAGTCCTGATCAACCTCACAGTCTCACAGATGGAGTCATGGAGAGGCAAATGCACCCAACCATTTCTCATCACAAATGTATGTACAATAAATGCTTTACATGTCTATAATGGTGTGGATCGTCACAAGATATACGGTGCGTGTCTCGGTCACAACACCACCGGCCGAGGTTGTCGATCATGTCGCCGCCGGTCAGGAGCAGGAGCACTGCGAGGAGGCGGTCTTCTTCATTGCGCTGGTCTCCATGATGGGGTCGTGCAGGTCCACCCTGGTGCCCCTCAGTGACAGCGCCTCGCCGCCGTCGCGGCCGTTGCGCGTCCGCCGCGCCTCGTCGAGCTCCAGCGCCCGGCGGGAGACGACGGCGAAGACCTCCTCGAGGAGCGCGAGGAAGGCGCGCTCCACGTTGTCCCCCGTCAGCGCCGACGCCTCGGAGAAGAAGAGCCCCTGCTCCTCCGCGAACCGCGCGGCCTCGTCGGCGGGCACCTCGCGGCGGTGCGCCGGCGCGTCGGCCTTGTTGCCGACGAGCGCCACGACGGTGGAGCCGTCGGCGTGCGCGCGGAGCTCCTCCACCCAGCGGGGCACGTGGTCGAAGGTGGCGCGCCGGGTCACGTCGTACACCACCATGGCGCCCAGCGCGCCCCGGTAGTAGGCGCTCGTCACCGCCCGGTACCTGCTCCCAACACACGCGCATGCTCAATTGTCAGTGACACACACTCTATTTTCTGTAAGAAAATCAGTCAAACATTTCACATTTCAACATGTCAATGTGCTCGAATTTGTGAGGAAAATTCCTTGGCCACACGCATATCAGAGCTTATTTGGAAAAGTCTACGTTCTTTTTTTGGTTTGGAAGAAAAGTCCAGTATTGACTATTGAACCCTCCACTTTGCTCCCGGTTCAGTTTTGACCCTAGAACACACAAGCAGTCCTAACAGAATCTTAGAATTAAGCACGAGGCTGTTCACTTTTGAACTCTCAACTAACTTGAAAGCGTTCTTCGCCGATGCTTAGTCTGTGCGGACCTGGTCATTTTGATGTCTTTTCTTTTCACGAATGTGATGTTTATTTTTTTCTTTAAGAAAATAGAAGCTTCATGTGGTTGCCACATTGATCAACAGATTCAATCTTTGACGATCAATTGATAAAAGTATACCTAGATTAATTAGTTTGATGTCAATAATAGTGTATTCGTCAGAGATAAGAAACTGTTTCACGGTCTAATCTAAAATTTTACGTAAATTCTAGTGGAAAAAGTAACACAAAGGTTGCGTGACATAACAATATAAAAACATCATATATTTCAAACTAGACAGAATAATATGTAGAGAAAATGGTACTCTAGTCATAGGCACAAATAAGCTTTTAAATAAAGTCTCAAAAAATTCGATGAAAAAATCACTACTAGTGTGAAAATCATAAAATGGTTTTTTTTTTGCAGCACTAGTTTTGTAACTTGGACGCTATGTTAGTAGGTTTTAGTATGGTACTCATTTCTGATTTACCCACAGGTCACAAATTGTCATAAATTATTTTAGTTTATAGGGGTCTGTTCCTATCTGATAGACCTTCCTCCGTAAGTATTTTCATAACTTTCAAGATTTTTAGAAACCACTATGACTTTTAAAGCTAAATCTTGCCAATACCCATGTCTCAAAAGCAACTCCAGCGACATCTAAAGAACCATGTAAATGAAACTCATGCCTCTACTACTCTAAAGCTCCTGCGGGCGTTACGTGCACAAAAGAGGTCATAATCCGGGCGCAAATTGGGGCACGTATGATCGCCCCACTACGCCGATGGTCTATTCCTAGAAAGGAGGAAAAGGCGCAGTAGGATTTTCTTTCTTCTCCTTTGAGAAGAGATCGCTTTCAGAGGTCGGCGTGCTCTAGTGGCCTGAAGAATCGTCCTTATTAGCAGCAGGATCGACATGTGGCCGTCGCATTTGAATGCGGCCGTAGCTTTCGCCTTCTCCCTTCCCCAAAGGAAGAAAGCTGCCTACCACTCAGCATTTCCATCTTATCGGCCGCCCCCTAGCCTAGCTTGCGTGCTGCGCTGATCCATTTGGTGATCACCGGATTAAATGCATGTGATGGGGCGATGGGGGATGAGGCCGACCGGTATAGTGCGTCGATTGACCGATCCCCTAATCCAGAAAGAAGCAACTGGTCCAAAATACTAATCGTATTTTTTTTCGTTCTTGGCAGCATGTACTCCACTAATCGTGTGTGGACGCGGCCAAATACAGAAAACACGTACGCAAACTTTTGTTTTTCCTTGGCGGAACAACAAAACAGACCCACCCACTGTTTGTATCTAAGCTTTGGAAAGAAGGTCGTGCTAAAAATTAAGCTAAGCTTTGGAAAGAAGGTGGTGCTGAAAATTAAGGAAGTGTATGTATGCAGCAAAGTTCCCGTGCTTGCTCTGGCACCAACAAGAGATTGTTGCGGAGGGTGTCGGGCAGCTAACGCTAACGCTAAGACGAGATGACCAGCACGTCACGTACGTACATACGTACGTGTGCTGAGAGTTGAATCTAGGCGTGCCGCCCGCCCAGAATTTTCATATCCCGGGAACGAGGATCGCATGTTCGCATGCGATCGATCGTCGACGCATCGATCGGGTTGGGCGTGCGCGAACAATTCGCCGAGAAGCTCGAAACAGTGGAGGAAGAAGAAAAATGGACCGCATATCAGAAGAACAGAGCTGATTAAGCGACCTGGCTGGAGGAGGAAGACGAGGTTATGGCGGCGGGCGTGCGTACCTCTCCTGTCCGGCGGTGTCCCAGATCTGGGCCTTGACTTGCTTGCGGTGGAGGGTGAGGGTGCGGGTCTGGAACTCGACGCCGATGGTGGACTTGGAGTCGAGGAAGAACTCGTCCTTGGCGAAGCGCCCCAGCAGCTGCGTCTTCCCCACCGCCGAGTCGCCCACCACCACCACCTTGAACACGTAGTCGATCTCCCCCTCCTTCTCCCCCTCCCACCCGGCGGCAGCCTCCTCCTCCTCCCTCCCCCGCGACACCATGGCTAGCTCCCTCCTGCTGACTGCAGCTTCTTCTTCTTGATGATCGAGCAAATGAATGAAACCTTGTTGATCCTAGCTCCCTCCCCTGTCTTGGTCACTCCTTTATCCTCTGATGATGGTCCCTTCTTCTTGATTCTTGATATGATGTGCGCACTGTGTGAGGGAAAAGGTGTCTATAAATCCCAATCAATGTCTATCCAGTATGCTTGGCTTGGCCGGCAGAGGGATATCTAGGATGTGGCGCTGGTGTGGCATGCAAGAGGAGGAGGAGGAGGAGGAGGACAGGGCATGGCGTGGCATGCAGTACTGCTTTTTATGAGGTTTACTGCTTCCTACTCTAGTGCACTAGCAGCCTTTGCCCTTTGTGTTCCGTGCGTGTCCTGCTTTCGGAGGGAAGGGAGGATCTCTGCGCGCGCCAAGTTGGGGCACCCTGCCGCCTACTCCTCCCTTTTCTCTCTTTTTTTCTTCTTCTTTCAAATCGTCTGTTTTTCCTTTTGCTTTCCTTTTTGAGGGAGCGTACGTACGCTACGCTGCTTCACAAATGCACTTCTCTGTAGTGTCCTCTGGCTCCGTGGCCGTGTCCACGGCCGCACGGCGCCACGGTGTATGCGAAGCTTGCACGCACGCTACGTAGGGTACTACTGTCTTCTAATCAGGCTCTTAATTCAGTAAGTACTAGTACTATCTTCTAATTAATCCACTCTGCACAAAGATAACTGCTACGGTACTACTCCTTTTTTTTCTATCTAAAAATAAAAAATGGTGATCGCTGTCAAACATATATGTGTATGTAGCCCCCCACCCTCCCCCGTGTCCCTCTCTGAGGCGACTCGGGGGAACCCTAGCCTCCCCCGCCGCCGGCCCTCCTTCATCCTCCCTTCCCCCTCGCCGCCGCCGAGGGCCACTGCCGGGCAAAGCCCGGGGCAGT
This sequence comes from Triticum aestivum, assembly GCF_018294505.1. NCBI lineage: Eukaryota > Viridiplantae > Streptophyta > Magnoliopsida > Poales > Poaceae > Triticum > Triticum aestivum. Next base: position 416,493,273 of record NC_057808.1, on the reverse strand, counting down.
GTTGGCGGCGGGGGGGCCTCTCCCTGACGCGTCCCTCTCTCTCCCCCGACGGCATGGTGCGGCGGAGCTCCAGCGAGGGCTCGGTCCTCTTGCGTGGGTGGAGGGTAGGGCGCCGTCCAGTGGTGCTGCCTCCGCGGTGACTGCGGCATGGGGCCCTTGACCCCAATCCCGATCTGGATCTGGTGGGGCTTGGGTCTGAGCCATGGTTGCTTGCTTGCGAGGCGTGGTGTTCGTCGAGTTTTGGCGGCCTCTGGGCACCGTGGGGGTGCCGGCAGCGGCTCTTGCTCGGCGTGGTGATGCTGGTGGGGGTGATGCACGGTGGAGAGCACAGGAAGAGGTGGTGCACGGTCGCGTGGTGGAGCGGGGCGGTGGTCTTCTTCGAGCTCAGTGGTGGGTGCAAGAGGTTACGGCGCGGGGCCTTGGCGGATGCGGATCTCAGCCAGGTGTGGTGGTGCCCGGAGCGGTGGCCGGGATTTGCTATAGTGGCCAGGGCGCATGGAGTGGCTCTTGTCGACGCCGGCTTGGCTTGGAGGAAGGCGGCCCCTTTGTGGTGTTGGTGGCGACGTGGCCAGGATCTGTGTTGGTTCCATGCCGGAGGTCCGAGCAGGGGCTCACACAGGGGAGCACCATGGTGGGCGTGCACGTTCAAGTGGGCATTTCGGCACGCCGGTTTCTGCCCTGTGTGGCCTCGGGTTGCAGCAGCGGCATGGAGTGCCAGCGGTTCTTCACTGTTGTTGAGGATGGATGGGTCCTGCGAGGTGGTTTTCGCGGCCGTGCTGGTGCTGGTTGGTGGTCGGGCTGCTCTCTGCCGTGCGAGGGCGATGTACCGCGGTGGTCTGGACATAGTGGCAAGGTGTTGCGACAGCGGCGGTGTGACTCCGACGGTTTGGCCAATTTGTTGATGGGGGTGGGAGAGCTGCGACGGTTGGATGAAATCCTGCTAGTATGCGGAGCTGGCGGCGACGACGCCCGCGGGTGTCGTTTCCCTTCTTGAAGGCGTCTCCAAGGTGTGTCGGCATCTCCCCTTCTTGACCGGATTGTGGTCTTCGGGCGAAAGCCTTGTCCGTTGCAAGACCGGCGATGGCGGCGATGTGGCGTCGTTACTCTGTTGAGAGCATCGCATGTGAAGACCTGGCCTGGAGGTTCTTTCTGTGGTTCTCCGGTGCTTGTCGTTGCCTGAGTCGATTTTTGTGGGCGCTATGTATGCAGTTGCCGGTGATTCAAGACGATGGCTTTCTCGGGGTGTTCCGAGTCCCTCTATCCACTCGCTGTCTCCTTTTAGGCATTCAAGGGTGGGTAGTGCGTTGGTAAGGGAATCCGGTTGGAGTTGTTGCTCTTTGAGGCAACCGGTTTTTGTCGTGACGCGGCTAGATGTTTGGCTTAGGGCAGGCCCTTTTCGCTTGTGTTTGTAATTGTCGCAGTGGAGTGTGGAGTTTCAACTACACTTGTTATTCACAGCAAGTTATAGTCTTTTGTAATTGATTTCTGCCTTTTATAATAATAAAATACGTCTAGGCGTACTTAAAAAAAAAGGTACCGCTGGCTCCTTTCCCTTTCGTGGGATGCAGAGCAGCCGGAGCACACTACAGATAATAAACCGAAACCGTGCCGGCCGGCGAGGTAGCAGCATAAAAAAAAGAGCGAAGAGACGACAGTGCGCCATGAACACCTTCGTGCTACGATCAGAAAATACGAAAAACACTACCATGTCTAAATCTTAGTGTCTACTAGCACCTGCTTAACAAGATGGTACGTACCGTGTACCGACCGTGCACCTACGGGGACAAATCCGTTCGTTGCCGTGTACCGACCGACGAAGAAACGTCGCCCGGTCGCGGGGGCGTTCTCTTCCAGGCTAAGGCTTCTGCCGGAGTTCAGGTAAACAAAAGGGGTTTCTGCCGGAGTTTGTTTTGCTCCCTCTCGTGGCCACAGCAGAGCGGCTTTGGGTCGCACTTTGGACCGCAAAGGGGGCTTTTCGCTTTGCCGTCGTGCCGCTGCAGCCGCCCCGTCCCTGTCTCTCGCTTTGGCTCCGCGCGTGTGTGGATGCGCCACGTAGGCTGAGTCAGTCAGTCAGTCACGGTGGAAAAATCAGCCAGGTTTCTGTCATAGACCGTGTAGCGCGTGTAGGCGAGGTGCATGGTTGCCTGCCGCGCCACCAAGGCGGAATCAACGGTGCTACAGTTTTTTTTTTTTTAAGGATCAACGCTGCCGCAATTTTATTTAACCAGCATAGCTGGGAATGTCGTCAGCGATTACAGATAGAACAAAGTCAGGGAGAGACCCCAGCCATACCTTACACAACTCATCACCCACACCTACCTTAGCAAACTTATGAGCAGCAACATTTACAGAACGACGAACCCAGTCGACACGAAACTCCATGCGAGTATTGAGCAGAGCTTTTATCTCTTGAATCCACGGCCCCACAGCGCTTAAACACCTCTCGGGTTGCAACAACAACTGAACAACAGCCTTGCTGTCGAGTTCCAGATGAACACATTGAATACCTAGCTCAACAGCAAGCTGCACACCCCGCCGGCAAGCAAGGATTTCCTAAACTTCAGGATCCGCCGTGTTAGGGAAGAAATGGCATATACCCTAGCCCTGAACGCCCCATCATGGTCCCGAAGGACAGCGCCGCCACCGCCTGTGTTTCTCTGTTTGGAGACGGCCCCGTCAGAGTTCACTTTCACCCAACCTTGCACTGGAGGTTCCCAGGCCTGCAAATGACAAGACTTCGGAGCTTTGGCCTCCACAGCATGAATGTCACGCCACTCTACCAAGTGCGCATGGACCCTGTCGACCACCTCTCTTGGATGAGCAATCTTCGCGCCATCTCGAGCTTCATTGCGGGCAAGCCACAAGCCGTACGTCGCATGAATGAAAGCTTGTTTCTCATCTTTAGCAGCGCTTGCGAAGAAACTCAGTAGCCAGCCCGACAGTGCCTTCTGGGAGTCAATGGGAAGCGGTGGTGCTGCCACCGCGACGCCCTTCTCTGAAGACAAGATCTGCCAAAACTGAGAGGAGTGAGGACACAACCAAAATCTATGAAGAACCGTTTCCTCTCTCCCGCAAGCAGAACAAAAAACGCCAGGCTTGATCCGGCGTCGATGAAGCTCATGACCAACCGCCAACCCATTCCGGATCATTCTCCAAACGTGAATCTTAGCCTTCCCCGGCGCGTTTGAGCTCCACAAGCCAAGATACCCTTTATGATCGTGAACCGAAGAGGATGAGGCCGGCCGTCCAGACCTCACGCGCCCCAGAGAAACAGTCAAATGATTGTTAACAAGCGCGCAAATGCTAGCCGCTCAGAAAACAAAACAAAAGCGCTGCAGACTGCAGTAGTGCCAAGGAGGCGGAGACATATATATGCAACTCATGCCTCCATCCATACACGTATGATATGGTACCTGCACCGTGCCGGCAAATCAATGGCCGTCAGGCTCCGCGCCCTGCCTAGCCTAGCCTAGCAAAGCTACTACCGCAGTATAGCATCGATCACGCACACACACAAGGACACTGCAGGCATTATGAATTTCTGATACATCGTCGTTGGTTAGCTGACCGTTTCGATGCGCTTTCAGTTCAGATATCCTACTTGCGCATAGAACCAGCGGAGCCTCTGTGTATGACAGTATGAGTACGACCAGCGGAGCCCCTGCATTGCACCGGAAGCACAGACCGCCCACGGACAGACTTCACTCCATCAACAACCACCACCAGCGGCGGCAGCTTTCTTCACGTGAAAAACAACCTGTCGTGGAATTGTCACGGCAGATGTCCTCGAGGTAGGACTTAGTCGTGGAGTCATCGCAGCTAGGAAGCTTGAAGGGGTTAAGCGGGACAAGGAACACGAGGGTTTATACTGGTTCGGCCCCTTACGGTGAAGGTAAAAGCCTACGTTTAGTTTGAGGTGGTATTGATTAGGGTTTCGATAACCAGGGAGCTAAACTGCTATGCCTGGCTCTCGATGAGATCTTTCTTATCCCTAAACCGCTACCGGGTCGTCCCTTTATATAGGGAGGCTGACGCCCAGCAGCTCTCAGAGTCCCGGCCGGCTCATAAGAGTGTCCGGCTCGGACTCTCAACTATTCTTGCCTTACGCTACAAGTTCTACCATAATAATGATTGTAACTACGGGCCTTAAGCCATATCCGGGTCTTAAGCCCATCTTTGGCCCACCGTCTTCAACCTTGGCGCCGGGCTTCTGGCAATGACCTTTATGAGTAACCCGGATCTCCTGGGGGGTGACTCTAAGGTCTATATCCTCAACATTAGGCCCCAGATTGATTTGAGCCGGCTCGTGTCAATCTTCAATCCTTCCGACAGAAAATCTCTGGCTTACAATTGTGTGAAGGCCATAACCCGGCGTGACGTCATCCTCTGGACTCCAGGTAATCCGTCGTGACGTCATCTTCCATTAAGTCCGTTTTTTACTCCGCCAGATCCGCAACGGATCTTATCTTTACTGTCATCCCAAAAATCGAGGCGTTTCGTGGGGAGATAACCACGCCGTGGTCTCCTCGTTTCTCGCGCCCACTTATGAGCTCACCCTTATAAATAGACCGGCCCGACAGGCCTTCAGCCACTCCTCTCTTCTTCGTCTTCTTCCTCGCGCCACTGCTCCCCTGCTCGAGCTCTGCTGCCGCCGCCGCCGCGGGTCTTCTCGCCGTCACCAACTCAGGCCGCTGCATCACCCTGATTTGACCAGAGAAACGCGACGACCTCCGCGACTCACCAGCCCCTGTAAGTCCTGCTTGCCCTGTAGAACAGATCTGCCGTAGGGTTCGTCCATGTTCTTCGTGTTCTTCGCCGTCACCCACGAGCCCCGGTAGTTGTCATTTTTACTGCCCGTCTTGATCTTAGACCTGCATAGACCTGTCGCGGTAGCTGTTTGGCACTCATTTCAAATGCAAGTAGATCTCTTTTGACTGCCTAAAGGCCCCATTCAAGCCCAAGAACTTCCCTCGCGTCTGTTTTTAGGTCTAGAAATTTTCTTTTTCAGCCGACCGTTTGATCCAAATTATTTACCGCAATGTGTGAAACTTGTTTTCACCACATTTAGTAAAAAACTGTACTTCGTTGAGCCATGGCGACTTACATTTCCGGTTTAAAGAAACCACACGCCACAGGATCTTCCGGCTCAAAAGAAGCCACAAGCCGTAAAAGTTACCGGTTTACTTACAACAAGGCTGTAGACGAACTGAATTACTCTTGGCATCTTTTTGACGGCTTAGATAACCCAATGTACTCAGATATATATCATTAGGCCCCTCCATGAGCCGCCACCTTAAACCTTGACTTGTAAGTCTCTTCCGGCTCATTATTTAAACCGGACATTTTTCCCTGTATCATAGGCTTCCCACGTTCATCATGCCTCCCAAAGCTCCCAAAGCACCCATCACTTGCAACTGGATGAGGTCCAACGTCACCGACGAGACCTTGACGGACTTTATGAAGTCGGGTTACTTGCCCAAGAAGGACGTCATGTCCTACCGTGCCCCTGACCCGTCAGAGGAGAGACCACAACCAAAGGACGGGGAGGTAGTGATTTTTGCGGATCACATGAGTCGGGGCTTCGCACCGCCCGGCTCAAAGTTCTTCAGAGACGTGCTGAATTTCTTCGACCTGCGGCCTCAAGACATAGGGCCCAACTCAGTGTCCAATATCTGCAACTTCCAAGTGTTCTGCGAGGTCTACCTTGGAGAGGAGCCCAGCCTGCTGCTCTTCAGAGAGCTCTTCTACCTGAACCGGCAGAATGAGTGCGCCAATGGGCCAAGCTTGGAGCTCGGTGGCATCTCCATTCAGCAGCGGAGGGACTGCCTTTTCCCTTACGCAGAGCCGCCAAGCCACCCCAAATACTGGAACCAGACATGGTTCTATTGGCAAGACACGTCACCGGCTGATGAAAGTCCGCTGCCCGGCTTTCGCCCCTCGCGTCTGGAACCGACACACCCACTGTCAAACAAGCTGACTCAAGCGGAGCGCCAACCTCTCCTCCCCACTATTAACAGGATCAAGGCTCTCCTGGGCAATGGTCTTAATGGAATTGATCTGGTCCGGGTCTGGATCTCCTGGCGGGTAATCCCATTGAGTCGTCGCCCCGGCTTAATGTGCGAGTACACGGGCCGGAAAGATGATCCCTTGCGACACAGCCGCAGCGACCTCCCTGAAGATGTCGCCGAGGACATGACCAAGGCTCTCCTGAACGAGAGCTTGGCAGACTGCGGGAGGACCGGGTTAGCCCCCTTCTGCAAGACCAATCCAGCCCCAGCAGTAAGCCACTGATTTGAACATTTTATCTTTGTCTACAGATAACCTTCATCTGAATCTTTAAGAAACCATCATTGTATTTTTCAGGCTGATGACAAATTCTGGCGGGTCAAATATGACCACGAGGCGGCCAAGAAGGCCAGGAAGGCGAAGAAAACCGCCAAGAGAGCCGCTCCCCGTAAGAAGGGAAGTAGGCCTACTGCTTCGGAGCTGATGCAACTAAGCGACAGCTCCGAGTCAGAGGTAACCCCTGAACCTGTAAACTCTTTGTTATGTTTTATTGTTTATTTCTGTCCGCCTTACCAACACTTGCCCATCAACAGGATGACACCGGAGCCAGTAACCCGGTGGTTGAAGAGGTAATGATACTTTCCTCCGACTCGGAGCCCTTGCCAAGGCTGAAAATCCGAAGGGTAACCCGGAAAGTAAGCTTTTCACATCCTTTAGCTTATCAAGATCCTCAATTTATTTTGAAGCGACAGACTCATGAGAGCCGGCGGCACACCCGGACCAACAAGGACGCCGACCTCTCTTCCGGCTTACCGGACGCGTCGAGGAAGCGCCGGACCGAGGTGATCTCAAATTTGTACCCTTTTCATCCTTTGGCGGGTGTTATCCTTCAACCGCTCAACTCTTCTGACTCAAATTATCAGGAAACTTCCCCCTCTTCTGGCGACTCTATGCAGTCAAGCCTGCCGGCTTTCAAGACCGTGCCCGGGTAATGATGACCATCTCATATTGTACTTGTCTTTACTTACATTTTTATGCTTAACCTTTCTGTCTTTTCAGTGCCCAGGCCAAACTCACCAAGAGGGCGAAGAAGACCAAGCCGTTCGAAGAGCCGGATTTGCCTGAGCCGGAGGTAGCAGGTCAAGAACCGCGAGCTGCCTCCGCTCCCGAAGCCACCGCTCCAACCGACAAGGCAACTGCAGAAGCTTCTGTTAACCCGGAGGCCTCCAGCTCGGCTCAACCAGCAGATGATCCGGACGTGGTAATCACCCGGACGGAATTTGTTGAGCCGGGGAGACCTACTGCGCTGGCCAAGTGCTCCGCCAAGGGGGAGTTGCTACAGCCCCGCCGGGTTAACCTGGACCTCACCGACTACGCCAATTTGAACATCGGAGAGATCGTCTCCGGCTTCGTCAGCCAGGTGCACAAGAGCCGGGTGCAGAGATCAGCATGGTAAACCAGATTCAGCAGAAGTCTGAGGTACCACTCGTCTTTCTTCTTGCTTACTGTATAGTTATCTTGTCATTCTTACCATGCTCTAGCCCCCAAGTCTACGACTTATGATAGAATGTGTTGTAGACTTTAAGTTCCGGGTTAAACACTTGAACCGGTCAATTGTAGATAGAAACGTTCAATATGCATTAGCCCCCAAGTGCCAAGTGTCTTTGCTTGTAAAGTGCTTGGGACTTTGAAAATTGTATAATAACTGTTCATCCTATAACCCGGCAATTATGCAGGCTACTTGCAAGAAATTCGAAGCTGACATCTCCGATCTGAAGAACCGGCTGAAGACACAAGAAATTGAGACCCGGAAGGCCAATGCCAAATTCGTGTCCAGCATTTCCGCTCAAGAAAAGCTGAAGACGGAATTTGATGCTGAACGGAAAGCCTGGGCCGAAGAGAAGGCCACTCTGGTGAACCGGGCCGAACATGCGGAGAAGGCCCTGTCAGAGAAGACGGCCGAACTCTCCGGCTTAAAGCGCCAAGTGTCCCAGATGGTTGCTGCAATCTTCGGTAAGTCATCCGCCGGCTTTCATCCAGTTTAAAATTTTTATATCTCATAACTCATCCTTGTCGGCGGCTTATCTGATGCTGTTAAACAGGTCCCAGAAGTGCCAACCTCAACCAGAGTGTGGTAACCAAGCTGAAGGCCGTGTACACCCTGGTGGAGCAGCTTTACACCGGGTCACAGCGTGCCTTGGCCGTGGTGGCCCTATCCAACGAGGTGCCGACTCACCTGGCAGAAGTTCTTCGCCGGCTCGCCGTTATGCCTCAACATATCCAAGAGCTGCGACGGGCCTCTGCAAGAGCCGGAGCGATTGCCGCGCTGAGCCGGGCCAAGGCGTTCCTTCTAGAGTTAGACCCGGCGGACATCGCCCTCGGCTATCCAAGTCTGAAGGAAGACGGCACAGCCTTCGACCAAAGGGACTTTGCCGCCTGCGTGAAGATCGTGCGCCCGGTCGCCACCCTCATTGGAAACGACACAGATCTGACCAAGTACCAGCCGGGTTACAATGCGGAAAATCAGAGGATCCCGACCCCGCGCTATGAAGCCCTCAGCTTAATCCCGCCGGCTCGTCAGCACACCTTCGCCCCGGAGATTGACCCGGCGGGGTTAATTGACGAGGAGGCTCAATTCGAAGCTCTGAGTGGCATCGACTGGAAGTCGTCGACCTTCCAAGCCTTGGGAACAGCCGGAGGAGAAGAGAGGGACGAACCGGAGACTTCAACCCAGCAAGCGTCTTAACTCTGCAGGCGGCTTGTAAAACAATGCTCCACCCTTTTGGATTCAATGAGTCTTGTAATAGAGTAGGACCAACACTTTAACTCTGCCGTGCCATCGTGCACACGTTGAATGCCGAAGTCCATTGAAGTTGTCTCCTTTATATTTCTCCGGGTCATAATTGATCATTCATTTTCCTTAAGCTCAAAATAGTTGCCTTTAACTATCCTGCATAAAAGGACAAATCACAAGTCTCTAGGCGGCTTACCGCACTGAGAATCATATGTTTTAAATATATAACCCAGAATATGAACCAAAAAAGACTGGTCCTCAATTATGTCCTTAATACAGCCGTAATAACACACGTAGCGGTCTGCAAGCATATTTCCGGTTTAGATAACCCGGGTAATAAGGTTGGTACCTTAATTCCGATTTACCTGTCTTAATAGTTAACACTGTAAATCAACGTTAAGCCGGCAAAGTGAGACCCGGCTGTACACACTTTGAAATAATCAGAAGAAACTTGCTATAAAACAGAAGAACTTAGGGGCTTCCGGTTCAAATACGACCAAAGACCCGGCCCAAAGGGGTTATGCTAGGATTCGAATACGATCATATAGCCCCCAGTGGGTGTGGCGATGCCAATCAAGAGGGTACCGACAGCTATGTTCTCTTTGGTTCGAATACAACCCATGTTTGAACAGGAAGCCCCCAAGTGATTTTAAGAATTGTTTAACGACGTTGATTCGAATACGATCCACGTAGGTTCCCAAAGGGTTAAACTAAGATTCAAATATGATCAAAGAAAACTCCACAATGAGCTCGGCACTTTGCCAATCAAATGGGTATCGACAGCTATGTTCTCTTTGGTTCGAATACGACCTATGTTTGAACAGGAAGCCCTCAAGTGACCTTATTGCCTACGGCTAGATTCGGATACGATCATAAGCCGGATCCTCCTTCAAGTTTATCATGTAATCTTGCAATGAAAACAACACGTGCACATTTGGAGGAGAAAAAAGGACAGAGGTCCTGCTTTATTGCTTATCATAATATATACATGGCTTAGAGAAATATGTACATCATGAGAGCCGGTGGCTCAAGTGTAGTAAGGCCGAAGCTGAGCTATGTTCCACGGCCGACGGGTCTCTTCCTCCGACTTACGTGAATCTTTGTGCTCCCGAATGTCAATGAGGTAATACGACCCGTTGTGCAAATTCTTGCTGACCACAAAGGGCCCTTCCCAAGGCGGGGATAGCTTGTGCGCGTCTGTTTGATCTTGGATGAGCCGGAGCACCAGATCGCCTTCCTGGAAGACCCGGGATTTAACCTGGCGGCTATGATAACAGCGCAAGTCTTGTTGGTAAATCGCTGAACGGGCTGCTGCCACATCACGCTGTTCGTCCAACAAGTCAAGAGCATCTTGGCGCGCCTGCTCATTATCCGCCTCAACATAAGCCACCACTCGAGGCGAGTGACGGATGTCACTGGGGAGGACTGCTTCTGCCCCATAAACCATGAAGAAAGGCGTAAAACCTGTAGACCTGTTAGGAGTAGTGTTGATACTCCATAACACGGAGGGCAACTCCTCCACCCAACAACCCGGCGTCCGTTGCAAAGGGACCAAAAGCCGGGGCTTGATGCCCTTCAGAATCTCCTGATTAGCTCTCTCAGCTTGACCATTGGATTGAGGATGAGCCACCGAGGAAACATCAAGTCGGACATGCTCTCGTTGACAAAACTCCTCCATGGCGCCTTTGGATAAATTGGTGCCATTGTCAGTTATAATGTTGTGTGGAAAACCAAAGCGAAAGATCACCTTTTTCATAAACTGAACCGCCGTGGCTGCATCACACTTGCTAACTGGCTCCGCTTCAACCCACTTGGTAAATTTGTCAACTGCCACCAAAAGGTGGGTCTTCTTATCCTTGGACCTTTTAAAAGGCCCAACCATATCAAGCCCCCAGACCGCAAAGGGCCAAGTAATTGGGATCATCCTCAGCTCTTGAGCCGGCGCATGAGCCCGTCGCGAGGACCTTTGGCAACCATCACACTTACTGACCAAGTCCTCTGCATCAGCATGAGCCGTCAACCAGTAAAAACCATGACGAAAAGCCTTGGCCACAAGAGACTTTGAGCCGGCGTGATGGCCACAATCCCCTTCATGAATCTCACGCAAAATCTCTTGACCTTCCTCAGGGGAAACACAACGCTGAAACGCTCTCGTAACACTGCGGTGATGCAACTCGCCATTGATAACAATCATTGACTTAGCCCGCCGGGTTATTTGTCTGGCCAAAGTTTCATCCTCAGGCAACTCTCCCCGGGTCATGTAAGTCAGATAGGGCATTGTCCAGTCCGGTATGATATGGAGAGCCGCCACCAGTCGTGCCTCCGGGTCAGGGACAGCCAAGTCTTCCTCTGTAGGCAACTTAACAGAAGGGTTATACAGGACATCCAGGAAAGTATTAGGCGGCACCGGCTTTCGCTGAGAGCCCAGCCGGCTTAGAGCATCAGCCGCCTCGTTCTTCCTGCGATCAATGTGCTCTACTTGGTAGCCCTGAAAGTGCCCAGCAATGGCATCAACCTCGCGGCGATAAGCCGCCATGAGAGGGTCTTTAGAGTCCCACTTGCCTGATACTTGTTGAGCCACGAAGTCTGAGTCACCGAAACACCTTACCCGGCTCAAGCTCATCTCCTTAGCCATCCGAAGACCGTGGAGCAAGGCCTCGTACTCAGCCGCATTGTTAGTACAAGGAAACATCAACTGTAGCACATAATGGAACTTGTCACCTTTAGGGGAAGCCAACACGACTCCAGCCCCCGAGCCCTCCAACTGCCTGGACCCATCAAAGTGAATAGTCCAATATGTGTTATCCGGCTTTTGCTCGGGCACTTGTGACTTTGTCCAGTCATTGATGAAATCCACCAAGGCCTGAGATTTAACAGCAGTGCGTGGCACGTATTTGAGACCATGAGGTCCAAGCTCTATAGCCCACTTAGCCACTCTCCCTGTGGCCTCTCTGTTTTGAATGATATCACCAAGAGGGGCAGAACTGACCACAGTGATGGGATGACCCTGGAAATAATGCTTAAGTTTCCGGCTCGCCATGAACACACCATAAACAAGCTTCTGCCAATGCGGATACCGCTGCTTGGACTCAATGAGCACTTCGCTGACATAATAAACCGGCCGCTGAACCAGATGCTCCTTACCCTCTTCCTTGCGCTCCACCACCACAGCCACACTGACAGCTCGTGTGTTCGCCGCCACATATAGTAATAAGGGCTCCTTATCAACCGGAGCAGCCAGGACTGGGGGCTCTGCCAGCTGCTTCTTCAAATCCTCAAAGGCAGTATTGGCTGCATCATTCCAGACAAAGTTATCAGTTTTCTTCATCAACTGATATAATGGCATGGCCTTCTCACCCAAACGGCTTATAAACTGGCTTAAAGCAGCGATGCGACCCGCCAAGCGCTGAACATCATTTATACACGCCGGTTTAGCCAGGGAGGTGATGGCCTTGATCTTCTCCAGGTTAGCTTCAATGCCTCTGTCAGAAACCAAGAAACCCAAGAGTTTGCCTGCAGGAACACCAAAAACACACTTGGCCGGGTTAAGCATCATCTTATAAACCCGGAGATTATCAAAGGTTTCCCTTAAATCATCTATCAGGGTTTCCTCCTTTATGGATTTAACTACAATATCGTCCACATAAGCATGAACATTGCGCCCAATCTGGTCATGAAGACAGTTCTGCACACAACGCTGATAAGTCGCCTGTGCACACTTGAGTCCAAAGGGCATAGACACATAGCAGAAGGCTCCAAAGGGAGTGATGAATGCCGTCTTCTCCTGGTCCTTAACTGCCATTTTAATCTGATGATATCCGGAATAAGCATCCAAGAAACTTAAGCGCGCACAACCTGCCGTAGCATCAATAATTTGATCAATACGGGGAAGGGCAAAAGGATCAGCCGGACACGCCTTGTTTAAGTCCGTGTAGTCCACACACATCCGCCAAGTGCCGTTCTTCTTGAGCACGAGCACCGGGTTAGCTAACCACTCTGGGTGAAAGACTTCAACAATAAACCCGGCCGCCAAGAGCCGGGCCACCTCTTCACCAATAGCTTTCCGCCTCTCCTCATTGAACCGCCGAAGGAACTGCCTGACCGGCTTAAATTTCGGATCAACATTGAGAGTGTGCTCAGCGAGTTCTTTAGGTACACCTGGCATGTCAGAAGGTTTCCATGCGAAGATGTCCCTATTCTCACGGATGAACTCGATGAGCGCACTTTCCTATTTTGGATCCAGATTGGCACTGATGCTAAATTGCCGAGATGAATCTCCAGGAACGAAATCAACAAGTTTAGTCTCATCAGCCGACTTAAACTTCATTGCCGGCTCATGCTCCGTAGTCGGCTTTTTCAGAGAGGTCATATCTGTTGGGTCAACGTTGTCTTTGTAAAACTTCAATTCCTCTGTTGCACAAACAGATTCTGCATATGCTGCATCGCCTTCCTCACACTCCAGAGCCACCTTCCGGCTTCCATGAACCGTAATGGTCCCATTATGACCCGGCATCTTGAGCTGTAAATACACGTAACACGGCCGTGCCATGAACTTGGCGTAAGCCGGCCGCCCAAATATAGCATGGTACGGACTTCTTATCTTGACCACCTCAAAGGTCAATTTTTCCACCCTGTAGTTGTTCTCATCTCCAAAGGCCACTTCCAACTCGATCTTGCCGACCGGATAAGCCGACTTACCAGGTACCACACCATGGAAGATAGTGTTTGACTGGCTGAGGTTCTTATCAATCAACCCCATACGACGGAACGTCTCATAATAGAGGATGTTGATGCTGCTGCCTCCATCCATGAGCACCTTAGTGAACTTATATCCTCCCACCTGAGGAGCCACCACCAAGGCTAAGTGACCCGGATTATCCACCCGGGGAGGGTGATCCTCCCTACTGTAACACCCTGAGAATCATGCTACAGTAACCCCCTGTGATTAAGCTAATCATATTGCTAAACAGGGCTAGATCACATTTGAACCACACCCTTGTCAAACTCCTAGTTCAAACTTCAATTAAATTTAAAAGTGGAAAATAAAAGTTTTCAAAAATTCAAACAAAAATGTTCAGTGGGTTCTAAATAATACACTGGTAATTATGGTGGAGAAATCACATTTTTATAAAATGTCTAAATACTTTTAAATGAAATAAAACAAAAAAAGGAAATAAACAAATAAAAGGAAAACAGAAAACAGATCCCAGAAAAAAAAAGGAAAAAGGGAAAAGACCCCCCTCCCCGCTGGGCCTCGGCCCAGCTGGCCGTCGACCCACCCTAGCCGGCCCACTCCCCCTCCCCGGTCGGGTCTCTGTTCCCCCGACCCCGTCGCTACAGGAGGCTGGTCGCCGCCGGACCCCCCCTCGCCGGCGATGAACCCCGCGAGAGGATAAGGCTGCCACGCCTCGACTCCTCGATCCCCTCTCCAATCCCCCTGGCGTCCCCATCCATTCCCCTCCTCCTCGCTCGCTCTCTTCCCTCCTCTGTCGTCCGAACGCCATCGCCGTGCCGTCACCGTGCTCGTGGCCACAAGCCTCCCCGGCGCTCGGGAGGATGTCGAGGAGCACCGCCGTCCTCTTCTGCACCGTATGCAAGCGCTAGGTTGAGCCGGAGTGCCTCGAGACGTCACCGCCGGCCTTCTTCCCCAACCACGGCCGTCGTCGTCCACCTCATCGATCTGCCTCGCCAGACCACCCCGCGCCCGCTTAGCACCTCTGCAGACCCCCCCTGTGAGCATCTCTCTCCTTCCCCTCACTCAACGCCCTCGATTGCGAGCTCTAGCAGCTGATCCGCCATCGGCCGAAAGCTTGCTCCACCGCTCACCTCGCCGTTGCGGCCACAGCTCACGCAGCTGGCGTTTGAGCACGCCGTCGTGCTCAACATCTCCGTAGGAAGCCGTAGCACCCACTAGCTCTTTCCCGCATGCCCCCTGCGTCTTTCCCGTCAGTGCCGTGCTCTGGTCGCCGCCTCGGCTCATCGCCGGTGCCATTTCCGACCACCTCGGCACCTGCCGCTTGCCGCGCCCGATGCGCGCGAGCGTCAGCTCGTCATAGGACCTAACCGCGCTCCAAATGGGCCACCGTGGGCGAAACCCGAGCTCACCCGCGCATCGCCGCCGCGTTGGAGCTCGCCGGAGCCCCTCTCCGGTGCCCTGCCGACGTGGCCGGCCGGGCCCCACCCCTGGGTCACTGCCAGTGGCCCCCACGGGCCCCAGTTGACTGGGTTGACCCAGTCAACTGCTGACTGGGCAGGCCCAGTCACTGACATGCGGGCCCCGCCGCAGAAATTAAAAAAATAAAAGAAAAGGAAAATGTTTTATAAATAAAAATAATTAGTTTAGCTAAACACTCACTGACATGTGGGGCCCATCCCTCTAATTATACTGTTAGATTAGTTTAATTAAGTATTAGACTAACAGAGGCTGACATGTGGGTCCCACTGGACCCACCTGTCTGGTTTGACTGGTCAGCCGACCTGTTGACTTGCTGACGTCAGCATTGCCTCATGCTGACGTCATAATTCATTTTTCTTAATATAAATAATTCAGAAATTCAAATAAACTTTGAAAATTCATATCTTTTAAACCGTAACTCGGATGAAAATGTTTTCTATATGAAAGTTGCTCAGAACGACAAGACGAATCCGAATACGCAGTCCGTTCGTCCACCACACCTCCCTAACCTATCGAACTAGCAACTTTCCCCCTCCGGTCCGTCTGTCCGAAAACGCGAAACATCGGGAATACCTCCCGGATGTTCCCCCCCTTCACCGGTACCACCTACTGTCGCGTTAGGGCACCCCTAGCACCGCTCATTGTCATGTCACGCATCGTCATGCTTATGTTTGCATTGTATTTACTGTTTCTTCCCCCTCTTCTCTCCGGTAGACTACGAGACCGACACTGCTGCTGCCCAGTTTGACTACGGAGTCGACGACCCCTCCTACTTGACAGAGCAATCAGGCAAGCCCCCCCTTGATCACCAGATATCGCCTACTCTCCTCTATACTGCTTGCATTAGAGTAGTGTAGCATGTTACTGCTTTCGGTTAATCCTATTCTGTTGCATAGCCTGTCATTGTTGCTACAGTTGTTTCCCTTACCTGCTACCCTACTGCTTAGTATAGGATGCTAGTTTTCCATCAGTGGCCCTACATTCTTGTCCGTCTGCTGTGCTATACTATCGGGCCGTGATCACCTGGGCGGTGATCACGGGCATATACTTGTATACTATATACATGACACATGTGATGACTAAAGTCGGGTCGGCTCGTAGGAGTACCCGCAAGTGGATCTTTGCGGCGGAGCGACAGGGCAGGTTGAGACCGCCTAGGTAAGAGGTGGGCCTGGCCCTGGTCGGCGTTCGCGGATACTTAACACGCTTAACGAGATCTTGGTATTTGATCTGAGTCTGGCCATTTGGTCTATACGCACTAACCATCTACGTGGGAGTAGTTATGGGTATCCCGACGTCGTGGTATCAGCCGAAGCTCTTTTGACGTCAGCGACTGAGTGGCGCGCGCCGTGTTGGACCGCTTTGACGTAACCGCCGTGATCGTGTGGGTTGCTAGGTCTGCTCGCGGCCGCGTTCGCAACGTGCAGGTGTGCTTAGGGCGATGGGCCCAGACCCCTGCGCGCATAGGTTTAGACCGGCGTGCTGACCTCTCTGTTGAGCCTAGGTGGGGCTGCGACGTGTTGATCTTACGAGGCCGGGCATGACCCAGAAAAGTGTGTCCGGCCAATTGGGATCGAGCGTGTTGGGTTATGTGGTGCACCCCTGCAGGGAAGTTTATCTATTCGAATAGCCGTGTCCCTCGGTAAAAGGACGACCCGGAGTTGTACCTTGAGCTTATGACAACTAGAACTGGATACTGAATAAAATACACCCTTCCAAGTGCCAGATACAACCCGGTGATCGCCCTCTAACAGGGTGACGAGGAGGGGACCGCCGGGTAGGATTATGCTATGCGATGCTACTTGGAGGACTTCAATCTACTCTCTTCCACATGCTGCAAGATGGAGATGTCCAGAAGCTTAGTCTTCGACAGGACTAGCTATCCCCCTCTTATTCCGGCATTCTGCAGTTCAGTCCACTGATATGCCTCTTTACTCATATACCCATGCATATGTAGTGTAGCTCCTTGCTTGCGAGTACTTTGGATGAGTACTCACGGTTGCTTCTCTCCCTCTTTTTTCCCCTTTCCTTTCTATCTGGTTGTCGCAACCAGATGTTGGAGTCCAGGAGCCAGATGCCACCGTCGACGACGACTCCCACGGCACTGGAGGTGCCTACTACTACGTGCAGGCCGCTGACGACGACCAGGAGTAGTTAGGAGGTCCCAGGCAGGAGGCCTTGCCTTTTCGATCGTTGCTACTTTTGTGCTAGCCTTCTTAAGGCAAACTTGTTTAACTTATGTCTGTACTCAGATATTGTTGCTTCCGCTGACTCGTCTATGATCGAGCACTTGTATTCGAGCCCTCGAGGCCCCTGGCTTGTATTATAATGCTTGTATGACTTACTTATGTTTTAGAGTTGTGTTGTGATACCTTCCCGTGAGTCCCTGATCATGATCATACACATTTGCGTGCATGATTAGTGTACGGTCAAATCGGGGGCGTCACACCTACTCCACACTATAGGCTGCTCAGACCACCGCAAGTAGCGTGGAATCGCCGGCTCAACAGCATTCACAGCCCTCTTATGAAGCTTCTGATCTCGCTTACACAGACTGGTGGTAAACACATGATACTGTCCACCGCTAAGCTGCTTTGGATTAGTCTGATAACCTCCCTGTTGCTGTTGATGACCCTGGCCAGACTGCTGATTAAAGCCCCCTTGACCGTTCTGAGGATTAGAATTTGAGCCGCCGCCCGGGCCATGAAAGCCGCCGGCGCCTGAGCCGCCGCCCGGGCCATTGTAATTCTTAAAGGCCTTCATGATTGCACAATCCTTTCATAGATGAGTTGCTGGCTTCTCTCTAGAGCCATGCCTTGGACAAGGCTCATTCAACAGTTGCTCCAGCGTCGGGCCTGACCCGCCGCCTCGGGGAGGGGGCCTCCCCTTGCGTCGCTGGTTATTACCTTATGAGCTGGCGTTGGCTACAAACTCTAGGCTGCCATCGGCCTTGCGCTTGCCTCCTCCTTGGTTCCCCGGGTTATGCTGAGGACCCTTGTCATTGTCGTTCTTCTTTCCCTTCCCTGTCCTTTCATCATCTGAAGCGGGGTCCTTGGTACCATCAGAATCGGCGTACTTGACAAGAGCCGCCATCAGTGTACCCATATCATTGCAGTCGCGCTTAAGCCGCCCGAGTTTCATCTTCAGGGGCACGAAACGACAATTCTGCTCCAACATTAAGACTGCAGAGCCGGCATCCATCTTATCTGATGAATGTATGATCTCCTTGACCCGGCGAACCCAATGTGTCGTGGATTCACCCTCCTGCTGCTTACAGTTAGTCAAATCCACAATTGACATAGACTGCCTACAGGTATCCTTGAAGTTTTGGATGAACCGGGCTTTCAGCTCAGCCCAAGACCCGATGGAATTCGGTGGCAGCCCTTTCAACCAAGTGCGGGCAGTCCCATCTAACATCATGGTGAAGTACTTAGCCATGGCCGCTTCACTGACCTCCAGCAGTTCCATGGCCATCTCATAACTCTCGATCCAGGCTGCGGGTTGTAAGTCTGCTGTGTAATTAGGCACCTTCCTAGGGCCTTTGAAGTCCTTGGGTAGACGTTCATTGCGGATAGCTGTCACTAAACAAGGGACACCCCCGGTCCTGGTAGGGATACCCACGTCGACGGAAGTCGTCGGATAAGCCGGGGGAGTCTGGTAAGCCGTCAACTGAGGCACCTGCTCCGCCTCGTGCCGCGCTCTGTCTTGGTCTGCTGCGTGAAAGGCTCCGTTATGAGCCGGGCCATGACCAGGGGGCGGGTCATGGCGTCGGACGTTACTTGAGCCGGTCGCTGAGACCATGTGTCTGTTGTAACTCGGGCTCCGGCCTGGACGAGGGGTCGAGTGGATCCTATCCCGGCTGTAAGAGTATGCCTCTTGCTGCGCCAGTGCTGTCTGAAGGAGTTCCCTGACCCGGCGGGTTTCAATAGCCGTCGGAGAGTCGCCATCAATTGGGAGAGCCGCCAGCCGTGCTGCGGCGGCGACCATGTTCTCCAGCGGGTTAGCATAATGACCCGGTGGTATTGGTACGTACTGAGGCGGCGCAGGGGCACCTGGGGAGGCCCCATTACGTGTGGCTGAATAAGGGTCCCTGACCCGGGCACTATGCCCCCTGGCGGGTTACTAGACCCTGCATCTGGCGTGTTGAAGAGGTTTCGTGGATCGTAAACCGGAGGGAGTCGAGATTGGGCCTTTTGATGCCTCCTTCTCATGACCTCATTGGACGCGTTCTGATCCATCGTGAGCCGGAAGGACTGCGCTTGAATCAACTGGGTTTGGGCATCGAGAGCCGCCCTCTCCGCAGCCATCCTGATCCCTTCTGCTGCCAGATCTTCCTTAGCTTTCACTAGATCCAACTTTAACTGTGCCACCTCCGCATCATGCTGAGCTTGATCCGCCGGGTCAACCGTGGCGTTTAACAGGGCCGTCATCTTGTCCGTGAGATCCATTAGCACCTGAGCCGGCGAGGGCACCGGGGTTCCTGCTCCAGCAGCAGGGTTCTGAACAGGCTGCGCACCGGCCATGAAGATCCCAACCCGGCTTGGCGGCTCAAACAGGTCCGGAATACTGTCACCATCGGAGCAACCCATGAGCCTGCCATCTTGAAGTTGATACAACGAGTTTGACTCATCGGTGGACGACTCGCCGTCAGAGCCGGTGGCCGTCTCATCACCAGATCCAGATCGATCAGAGAGCCCTCCATGGATACATCCCACAAAAGCATGCCTTAAGGCAGGCCGGGACCGGGCGGGTCGTGCACGCTGAGCCGTCTCGATGAGGTCGGCGCAGAGATCCGGCTCAGGGCCCGGCTCACCAACCTTGCCAATGAAAACATGAATTCCGCCGAAGGGGACCCGGTACCCGTACTCAATTGAGCCAGCGTCGGGGCCCCAGTTTGCATCGTCGATGTAGAGCTTGCCGCGACGACTCTTGGTCATCCGGCCCACATCATATCCCTTGAGCCCTTCGAAGCTGCCCTTCAAGAACTCAAATCCACCGTGCGTCAGCCCCACGGTGGGCGCCAACTGTCGTGGAATTGTCACGGCAGATGTCCTCGAGCTAGGACTTAGTCGTGGAGCCATCGCAGCTAGGAAGCTTGAAGGGGTTAAGCGGGACAAGGAACACGAGGGTTTATACTGGTTCGGCCCCTTACGGTGAAGGTAAAAGCCTACGTCCAGTTTGAGGTGGTATTGATTAGGGTTTCGATAACCAGGGAGCTAAACTGCTATGCCTGGCTCTCGATGAGATCTTTCTTGTCCCTAAACCGCTGTCGGGTCGTCCCTTTATATAGGGAGGCTGACGCCCAACAGCTCTCAGAGTCCCGGCCGGCTCATAAGAGTGTCCGGCTCGGACTCTCAACTATTCTTGCCTTACACTACAAGTTCTACCATAATAATGATTGTAACTATGGGCCTTAAGCCATATCCGGGTCTTAAGCCCATCTTTGGCCCACCGTCTTCAAGCTTGGCGCCGGGCTTCTGGCAATGACCTTTATGAGTAACCCGGATCTCCTAGGGGGTGACTCTAAGGTCTATATCCTCAACACAACCACATATACATGCCTGCCGTAGACGACACCCATGTACGTACTCTACTATACATGTACGGCCGAGACGATACATCGCACGTACGTGCCCCAAAAGCATGAAATCAATCAGAGCCCCGGATATTGAGCTTCGTAACGCCGTGTAGTTAAACCCATCTGCTTTCCTACCCTAGCCACCGCCGCCACCAGGCGACTAGGGCGAGGCGACTCTTTTCCTTCGATCTCCACCGGCCGGTGCGCTGGCCCCCTCTCCTTTCGGCCGCTGCTCCGGCGGCAGGAGGGAGGGGGGACCCCGTTCCTCCGCTCTGTAGTTAGGTTTTGGATTTTTAGGTCGTGGTGCGTCGTTGGGGTGGTGGGAGCGGCGCCCGGACGAATAAATCTGCCTCAACCCCACTCCCACACCGGCGGTGTCCTTCATGGCGGCGTCTCGGAGTTGATGGCATCGTGTCTCTGTCGATCCCTCAGATCGACAGCGTTAGGGTTCATGGATGGTGTTGACGAGGCGGCGGCGGCGACTCCATCAGGTATGTCTCTCCTTCTGCTCTGTCCCCGTTGCTGTGGCGTTGTCTCCGACGTCATGGTGGAGCAGGGAGGTTTTGTCGTTCAAGAGTACGCGCAGGCAGTTGTCTACGCAAGTGACAGCTGGAAGATGGAGTATCTTGTGTTGGGTCTGTGGTCGAAGGCGGGCAGTTCTGGTTTCCTTCTCCGACGTCGTCGTCATGCGAGGGTGTCAGTTCTGAAGTTCGATGGCGTGTCCGGGGACATGTTGCCCCGGTCTGATTCTTTCAACGGCTATGGTTTTGCTTTTGGCAAACTACTTTGGAGGTCCGTAAAGCTGCTGATCAGCGATGGAGCCGCGTCGAGCTTGGGCGAAGAGGTGATCTGTCTTTTTACCCTTTGGTGGCCGCTTCGGTGGTGTCGAAGGAAAATGACAGGCGTTGGTATTTTGCATAGGATTTTCCTATCTTTTCAGTCATGTATGGTCGGTGCTTACGTGCCTTGTAAATTGATCTTTATTCTATATAAATAAGACACGTATTACCATGCAAAAAAAAGCATGAAATCAATCGACGTGGCACTTTTTTTTTTGAGTGGCAGTCGACATGACAGTCGACACATGAACCTCACTCTTCTTCCTTTTTGAGGGGTCGACATATGAACCTCACATGAGGATACGCATTATATTTTTTTTGAGGCATGAGGATACGCATATGGGAATTGTTCCTGCTCGGCTCCTCAAGTTGGGCCTTAAGTGGGCCGGCCGAGGAGGAGCCAGTCTGCACGAGGATACAGCCCACTGGCCGTTTGGTGCCATCCGGCGCTCCAGGTGCTTGCTGAAACGCAGCGAGGAAGCCATGTTTAGTACCACCTCGCGCAGCGGAACGCGTTTCGACCGGTTTATAAGCCTCGCGCTTGCACCTTCATTGTCCCTTCAGGGACATCCGATAAAATTGGAACGATACAGAGAAGATTAGCATGGCCCAATCGAGAAATGGTCCAAATTTTTTCGAGATTTCGCGCGCTGGTCCCTAGTATTTTGCAGATAGCCCCCCGTCCCTTCCTCTTCTGCAGTTATGACCTTACGAGTTGCTTTTTCTCTGTACGGGCAGGCCCTTCCACCAGTCCCCTTTCTTCTTACCAAGTCCTCGGCGTCCAGATTTTTTTTTGCGCCATGGTCCCTTCTATCTTGCAGATATACACCCAGGCGGCAAGGCCTTTATGTCCTTCTATTGTTCATCATCTTTACAACCAGGTCCCTCCAGTAGTCCCTTAACAAAGTCTTTGGACTTGTATGTTGCTGTGTTTACTAGCTCGTTATTTTGCGGGGATACACTCCCTTGCTTATTTGCTAAACATGGTTTTCTATTTCTCTTGCAATGACTTATATCTGCTTTTACGTTGTATAATCTCTATAAAGGCACATCTTATTGCCTATATTTTCACTAACACTCCCTCTGTACTTCTTATACTAGTCGAAGGCACGTGCTTTGCACGTGTGCATTATTATTTACAATTTTCAAACGGGCAAGAAAAAAATCAATACAAACAGAGCATACATAAATTGCTTTAGCTTTGCAACGTCGTGCCGAGTTAATAAGACAAAACGTGTGCCAAGTTACAATGTCCTAATAAATTTTCGCTCTTAAATTGCGGAAAATATGTCAAGAAATTGTAGTTAGTACTTACTTTACAAACTTGAAGTCAATACGTCATGGGATCATATTTTGTTTAGAAAATGATCATCTCCATGCATTATACATCACTTGTACGTAGATGGAATGCACCCAGGGGCTGGCTAGAATTATTGAAGGGTTATACATCCAAAAATAATTACCAGAAAATGGTATATATGTTCATATTGTACATGCATGGTACATCTTCTTTTACATGTGCATAATGGAACTCGTGAAAAATCATGGCAAACAGTGGTCTCGCTCGCCCATCCCACCTGGTCTGAATGCAATTTTTTTAGGTGAGTCTGAATGCGTTTTTTTGCCTGACGCTCGGCCATATGGGCCAGGAAGCTTGCCATCGGGCCAGCTGTAGCCACTCCATCCAGTTCTTAAACACTCTAATATCATGTTATAAAAAAAACGATAACGCCAGGCCCAGGCCACAAGCCCACAATTCGCTAGCTCTGCCTCTGCCTGAGTGTCGAGCAGAGCGCCAGCGCGCCGCCGCTCCCCTTCGTCAGATCCCGTCCCTGCCCTCAACCCAGGAACGCCTACGTGAGGACCGCCGTGGAGCCGGTGAAGCACACGACCTCGCCATTCGACACTTGTGCTCGCCTCGTCTAGTCTTCATCGGCAGGCACGACGGCGCTCGCATCCAGCAGCCACGGCCCCGCGCAGCAGACGCCGGCATGTACCACGCTCCATTCCTCCACGGCTCCACCGCGATGGGGCTCATCAATCGGTTTCTCCTCGCATCCATCCATCTAGTCAAAGGGAGGTTGGCTGGCAATCTATTTGCCGAAGGCGGCCGTGGGCGTGGTATGTGGAGTTTTCTAGAAGAGCGACTGGATTTTAGGTTGGCGGGAGCACTGTGACTGGCGAATCCACGTGACCTGAGCCGTTCGATCCAACAGAATCAACGGCTACAAATAAATTTATTCTGCAAGCGGCGGGGAAGACATGTGAGATGGAGGTTGATTCAAATATTCAAACAAATGTGTACTATAGTAGTAGAGATTAGTGTACAGAGGAAGTACTTCTCGTTGTGTTTCCATAAATCACATGGTGTGTAAAGACATGAGTCCCTGCATTGTCTCACTGGTTTTAGCATATCATTTGTCCTTGATTTTGTTTTCTTGTGTATTTTAGGAAGTTCAAGGTGCTACAGTAAGACCAACTTGACCAAGTAGTTATATGTTTTATTTTATCACATCATGTGTATAGATAGCCACATTCTTACCCTCTTGCGGTTGTGCAGCCGTGTTCGATACGAACCGAGCAATGTGCCTCTCATATTATACGTGGACCAATTTTTCCCACCCCCATTAAGCTTAGCGCCCTACCTAGCCTAGCAAAGCTACTTATCACGCGCATACAAGGACACTACAGTTATTCTGAATTTCTAATACATAGAATGTACGTGCCCCTAAAAAAGCATGAAATCGACCGACATGACACATGAATCTCACACAAGTTATACCTCATTTATCAAGAGGAGAAGGGCCCCCAGCCCTGGCTCCATTTCACAGAAACGAAACCAACCATCAGTCAGTTATACTACATGGGCGTTCGCGGCAGCAGGCCGAAGTGCCCATGCCCACCCCAGCCAATGCAAATTCAATAAAAGGAAAACAAAAACCGTCCGGCGGGGTTATGGGATACAATAGCGCACACACTACCAACTTTGAAACAATCTCTCAACCTTGGGCCATCTTACTTCAGAGATGATACCTTCGCATATTTCGCCAGAGCTATGGTGGCCTCTCAGTCTGAAGATTCAGAGTCTTTTACAGCAAATTTGCCGCTGAGGAGGTTTCCAGCCAGGAGGCTGTCTTCCTCAACCGAGATCCGGCCACATCATCGGAGGTGTGCTCCTGGCCAGCAACCAGAAAGATGCAAAGATTTCCACCACGCGTTTTTTTTTTTGCAAGCCCTGAGCACTAGATCGCCCACTGAGAGCATGCTACCGCAATGCTTCTCAGAATCACCTGCAAATTAGTCCCGGAACTTATGTTAAAGCAGAGGCCATTCCTATTTTTCCAAAGAGCCCAGAGAGTTTGCTGCATGTAAAAGATCTACAGCTCAGTGCTTTTTGTTACTAACCCACCATCTAGCAATGGATTCGTATGTAACATCTGGGTTAATCCCAGTCGAAAGCACTCACATTTCTCCATACTTCAGTAGCAATAGCACAGCCACAAATGCATGCAAGGCTCTGGTTCTTCACAGAACAGACAAGATAAATCAGCAAGTGAGCAATTTCTCCATACTTCAGTAGCACTTTTCAGTTACACTAAAATGAGCCTCCAACTGTCCAAGCAACTGTGTTGCATACAACACTGCCACAGAGCAGCAAGACACCAACTGTTTCTAGCACCAGCAGGGCAATACTCATAGCTGACTGAAGTTTGAATCAACACCTGCAGGTCTTAGTTAATTTTCGACAAGTGTGATTTAGTTTGTTCCATCTCCACGTCTGCAAAACAGAGACACGAGTTCATGGACATCTCCGCGTCTGCAAAAAACAGAGACGAACAGCACTTCAGTGGCTGTACCAACTATGTATAGTACATATTTTCAAATATGTCAGTGTATAGCATGAAGTTGATACTTATTCGGTTGTGGGCTTCAAGCAAAATATGATGCCTCTTTTTGCAGGTTATTTGTTCGACATACATGACCAATACTCACTCAACATAGTTTTATTGTTAATTATGCAAGGACCATGACATGGCATGTTGCATGTGCTCTTTTTAGGTGGTTATCTTGAAGATAGGCTAAATTCTGTTTTGTCCAAAGATGTTGTCTGTTGTTGGTTACTCAGGCAAAGAATGCAAGATCGATTGTGTTCAGTTCATACACACTTAGTCACCTAGCCCACTTGTCATGCTCTTTAGCTAAAATTGCCACAGTTCTGTCCCCCATACTTTGACCAACCAGATAACCATACGCCACGAGTGATCTAGCAATAATGGACCTTTCCATTTTATTACTTCTAGAATGTAAGACACAACTTAGGCTGACAAAAATGTTATATTCACCTCGCAGAGGCTTCATGACAGAAAACACTGGGGCAGGAGTTTCTAAGACAACATAAGCTATTACTCCCTCCGTAAACTATTTAGTGATCTAAACGCTCTTATATTAGTTTACAGAGGTAGTACATATCTACTATTATATCTTCTTTGACCAGCCTTCAGAGAACCCAGTAAAAGGGCGAAATATATCTAGAGAAGCAAGACTCAAGGAGTGGCGAAAATAAAAACACGAAAGAAAAAATTGAGACATAAATTGGAACGAACATAAACATAAAATATAGTTCAGTTACGAACAAAATGACAAATAAACTCAAAATAAAATAGCAAGAGATCATATGCATAAAAAGATACGTGTAATTTCCGGTCTAGTACGGTTGGATGGGAGACTTTCAACATGCAGAGTGTTTGATGCATCTGAAGGAAGAGAAGGCCCATAAGAACCAATAAAAGGTATCTGTAAAGGCCCACATCCACCAATGTTTATCCTCACATACCTGTCATTTTTATAATGCATGAAAACAACGCACCTAAAAAAAGTGGTGCTTCCACTTTTGGGAGAAGCAACATACACAGTCATTTATTCTTGACATTTCTTCGACAACACTAGATGACATAGTCCGCAGGTAGTGACAGCCAAATCAAGAATTCTTTTGGACAAATACGACTGTAGAGGGATCATGAGAAGCAAGACTCAAGGAGTGGCGAAAACAAAAACACAAAAGAAAAAATTGAGACATAAATTGGAACGAACATAAACATAAAATATAGTTCAGTTATGAACAAAATGACAAATAAACTCAAAATAAAATAGCAAGAGATCATACGCATAAAAAGATACGTGTAATTTCCGGTCTAGTACGGTTGGATGGGAGACTTTCAACATGCAGAGTGTTTGATGCATCTGAAGGAAGAGAAGGCCCATAAGAACCAATAAAAGGTATCTGTAAAGGCCCACATCCACCAATGTTTATCCTCACATACCTGTCATTTTTATAATGCATGGAAACAACGCACCTAAAAAAAGTGGTGCTTCCACTTTTGGGAGAAGCAACATACACAGTCATTTATTCTTGACATTTCTTCGACAACACTAGATGACATAGTCCGCAGGCAGTGACAGCCAAATCAAGAATTCTTTTGGACAAATACGACTGTAGAGGGATCATGATCTGATATATCCATTATTCATGTCTAAAAAGTAAAGACATGAGTGATGGAATCCAGTAAATAGTACTGTAACATGTATAGTAAGTTAAAGACAATGCAAGCATCTCTTGACACTGTAGTTAGCGTCGCCCAACCCTTCTCTTCAACCATAAATATAACAAAATGTATTTTGCATATACACAGGCGAAACATGGTAAGGATTGAACTAACTGAACTGTAGTATGGTCCTTAGATGCAGAAAAGTTTGTTTTGACTAGATCCAGAAATTCCGTACAGAAGGGTCCTAGTTCTATGTAGTCAAATTTGAATGGCAAAAGCAACAACACTTTAGTGGCTGTACCAACTATCAAGATAGCATACCAGTACCATAGTATTCATCATCGCAAATTTAAAGATGCAGTTCAAATGTTCAATACGTACTAAAAATCTCCAGGTACAGCAGTCCTGCATACTGTTTTGTTCATTCAAAATAAATAGATTACTCAACAATCTTGGGTTTATGTTGAAATAAGAACATGACATGACCGGAGCAGAGAATATATTAATCCAATAGCTATAATTAGAGTGGAAAAATACTCGCTAGAAGGAGGGCTTGAACCTCCGACCTTGTGGTTAACAGCCACACGCTCTAGCCAACTGAGCTATTCCAGCTATTTTGATACAAAAATTATTTAACTCTATATAATATCACTAAGGCAAGATATAACATACAAAAGCTATGTGATCTCTTTCATGGCGAATTCCATCTCAAGTGATTGCAAACGGCACCCATTTTCTAAATATTGATGTCAATCCATGAGATTGGAGATGGACATAATACACCCACCATACATAAACCTTATACTTTTGTTAAACATTTGTAATAAAAAAACTTTGGATGCTCACAAAAGTTTGAATGTTTGATCCACTGTCGCATATTGTTTTGTATGGGTCACACAGATACATGATAAGTTACAATACAAAATAGCAAACTAGAGCATCTCAACATGTGACTTATAATACCAAATCCAATTCTAATATAGGCTCAACATAGCATATCAGTTAAGGCCTGAGAAACAATTAAGTTGTCCATTCTCGTTCAAAGGAAACAAAGTTTCAGATTGGTATTGAAGAAACTGAAACCCACAAAGATGCATCATTTGACCTCGGACCAGGAAAGAATTTAAGGTCCAATTTGAGCGAGTATTTTTTTATTCGCCAGCGTTAGGCTTACGCCGGCCAGAACCTT
Organism: Triticum aestivum; assembly: GCF_018294505.1. NCBI lineage: Eukaryota > Viridiplantae > Streptophyta > Magnoliopsida > Poales > Poaceae > Triticum > Triticum aestivum. Next base: position 416,465,146 of record NC_057808.1, on the reverse strand, counting down.
ATATTACTCAAACAGAGATAATACAGTGATTTGAGTTGGGGGGGGGGGGGGGGGGGGGAGGAAAAGAAAGAAAGGCAAATTACATGAAGGTTAAAATCTCACATCAAGGTGTGACAACATAGAACCCCAGTCCCGGTGTAGAGCTTGTCATTGGATATTCTTGCATCTGTGCGACCATAACGCCAGGTCATCAGCCGCAACCCTAGCAATGTGGTGGGTGAAGAGTCTCATTTCGAAAAATCATAGCACAACGCTTCTAGGTGTTCGAGAGAATTGCAATGAGAACGGTAGAGCGAACTTTGTCCATTAGATACCCACAACCAGTCGTCACCAAGGCTGCTGGGCGTGCCATCATATAGGTTGTCAAGCTCGTCCCAGAGAGGTCAAAGCAAGGCACGGCCGGGGAGAAGGTCTGCAATGCTATCGCAGGCGCCGCTCAATAGGCAAGCATAAGAGGTAGCGATTGATCTACAAAGTCTCCTCTCGTTGGTTTAAACACGATATTTGTGTAGCGAAATGAAGACTCTGCGTTTGTTCGGCGCATAGTTCTTCCATATTGTAGTCGGTTGGTCGGTCATGCCAGATCACTTTATATGCTAATTTTGTCAGAAGGGTCTTGCCCTCTCGCCTGCTCACCCTGTTGTCCGGAACTAGCGAATTCAAGTTAACCAAAGCCATAATACTACGTAATGTAGCCAGATCACTTTTCGCCGCATGGGATAATCTAGGGGTAAGATCGAGGTTTAGCTCCGGAGAAGCAAGCACCCAAGAGTGTGAAAAGAGAGCATGAAATTGGCAGGCAAGGGTAGTTTGCTGGTTGGGTAGCCAAAGATCATTCCAGAAAGAGGTGGTAGCCCCATTGCTGATTTTAACAAAGGCGATGGACTGGAAGAAATTCAGGCTTTTGAAAATATCGCACCAAACCGGCGTGGTGGTGTTGCCCAACGTACCCCAATCATAAATAGGTGACCATCCATACTTTTTAACGATGTAGTTTGGAGCAGGCATGGAGCCAGAGTCATGAAGTTTGGAAAGGTGTCTGAGGAGAAGGCACACATTCATATGGACCCCATTCGAAAACAGAGCACACACAAGGTCCCACGCCACTTTGCATGTCTGCCAGTAGTGTCTTGCCAAGACCAGAAAAATGCACAACAACGTTTGCCAATTTCCTGGAGCGTCCCAACTGGCAGCAGCAGCGCACTCATAGCATATATAGGAAGGGCACGAAGAGCCGCACGAACGAGGATGGCCCTACCAACCAATGTAAGCAGAAGACCCCGCCAACCCACCAAGCGGCAATCAATTTTATCAATGATAAAAAAGAAAGCAGAAATGTTTTGTTTGGAATATGAGAATGGCAAACTAGGTAAGATTGAGGGAAACTGGCCACAAGACATCCTAAGATCTCAGCAAGGCTATGAGAGGTAGCCGGGGCGGCGTGAATTGGAGAGAAAGTGCTTTTGTGGAAATTTATAGAGAGCCCGGTGGCCTCAGAAAATTGTAAGAGCAGCCATTTTAGGTGATGAAGTTGTTCCGCAACCACTAGAAGAACTATCAACGTGTCGTCAGCACATATTGAAGGAACGAACACGGCAAAGAGTTATTGAGAGGATGAGTAACCATGCCATATTCAGAGGCATGGATGATCATGCGTTGGAGCATGTCAGCGACCATAATGAAAAGGAAGGGTGACAGAGGGTCTCCTTGTCTTAGCCCACGCTGGCAAGGAAACCACGGGCCATGTTTCCCATATAGCAGAATAGCGGAGTTTGCAGTGTTGTTTATGAGGTTGATCCAGCGATCCCAAAGCAAAGGGATGCGTCTGGCAAGTAAAATAGCAGTCATAGCATCCCAAGAGATGGAGTCAAAAGCTTTGTGGACACCTATAAGAGGAGCACCGATGGCATTTACACCGCTAGTTCCTGCTACAGCGCCACCTTCCACGGTTTCACGGCATGCGATGCTTGAAAACTGATCTGGACGAGCTGGGCGCCTCCTCGCGTCAAGTTCTTCCACTGGTTGGCCAATAAAGATCGCTGCTAGACCGCGGACTGCAACACCACCCCAAATGCCTCCTATGCGACCAGGCCATGGAAACCATCTCGCATCTCCTTGTCAGCTGGCCCTTTGCATGTCAAGTCTGGCTCGATATCTTCGCCTGGCTGCAATTGACGTGCCACCCCCCGAGCCTGACGCAACCCTCGATAGTTGGTGGGAAATCACCAAGCACTCCACCCCCAAGGCGCTGCGCTTGCCTCTACCGCGCTTCTGATCCCCTAGATGGTTTGGAAGCAAAGGCGCGTGCGTCTTCGATGGCACCATCCCCTCTACCTCCAACCCATCGCGCGCATCAAGGAGGAAGCTACCCTATGGTCTAGGGCTAGAGCCCTCGGTCTCTGAATGTTGTTACCGACAACTTGGGACGTACACTAAACAATCACCATGTATCTTCCCCTCATGGGACATTGTACTGAACTCCTCTTGTTTTCAATGAAATGAAACACAAAAACTTTTTGCGTTTTCTCGAAAAAAAGCTTTATGAAAGTCCAGCTTTAAAACAATGGTTGGATTTTCCTTTCGAAGCAAGATTGAACGATATCAACAGCATGGAGGAAATTATCAGCTATTCCTCTACCCCTGATAAAACCTGTTTGGCCTTGGTGAATAAGATCAAGCATGAAACCCTGCGCTCTGTTAGCTAAACATTTGGACACAATCTTGACCGCACAGTTATGGAGGGAGACCGTTCTATAGTTCTCAGGTTGGTTAGCAACTTTTTAGGCAGCAACACAATATATGCTTTGTTGATGCGCCCACAAGTCGGCCGAACAATTATGAAAATCACTTAGAAGATTATTAAGCAGGTCTTCCTTGACTAGGTTGAATGCATGAACAGAGGCGTCCTGGCTAGGACTAACATTGTCATTCATACCCAAAGAGAAAGTTCGATCTCGTCCATCGTGAAAGGTCTCACGATGTCCCTGGCTTGCGAAACAGAGAGCGAGGATCCGGTCATCATGTTAGCTAGATCGAAGGAGAACGTGATGGAGTGGTAGTCCCAACTAGGTTCTTGTAAAAGACAAAAATACATACATGCTTCAGTAGACGACACCCATTTACCTTATATGTACGATCGGGACGATACATCGCGCGTACGTGCCCTTTAAAGCATGAAATCGACCAACACGACACATGAATCTCACGCAAGCATACCTCATTTTTTTAGGGGAAAGTGGCTCCCAGTCCCAGCTCAGGCTCCATTTCATACAAAAGAAACCAACCATCATTCAGTTATGCTACATGGGCGTTCGCACTTCGCAGCAGCAGGCCCAAGCGCGCATCCCAGCCAAATGCAAACTCAAGAAAGGAAATATGCCCTAGACGCAATAATAGAGTTGTTATTTATACTTCCTTATATCATGATAAATGTTTATTATTCATGCTAGAATTGTATTAACCGGAAACTCAGTACATGTGTGTATACATAGACAAACAGAGCGTCCCTAGTATGCCTCTACTTGACTAGCTCGTTAATCAAAGATGGTTAAGTTTGCTGACCATAGACATGCGTTGTCATTTGATGAACGGGATCACATCATTAGAGAATGATGTGATGGACAAGATCCATCCGTTAGCCTAGAGTAATGATCGTTAAGTTTTATTGCTATTGCTTTCTTCATAACTTATACATATTCCTTTGACTATGAGATTATGCAACTCCCGAATACCGGAGGAGAACCTTGTGTGCTATCAAACATCACAATGTAACTGGGTGATTATAAAGATGCTCTACAGGTGTCTCCGAAGGTGTTTGTTGGGTTGGCATAGATCGAGATTAGGATTTTTCACTCTGAGTATCGGAGAGGTATCTCTGGGCCCTCTCGGTAATGCACACCACTATAAGCCTTGCAAGCAATGTGACTAATGAGTTAGTTACGGGATGATGCATTACAGAACGAGTAAAGAGACTTGCCCGTAACGATATTGAAATAGGTATGAGGATACCGATGATCGAATCTCGGGCAAGTAACATACCGATGACAAAGGGAATGACGTATGTTGTCATGCGGTTTGACCGATAAAGATCTTCGTAGAATATGTAGGAACCAATATGAGCATCCAGGTTCCGCTATTGGTTATTGACCGGAGATGTATCTCGGTCATGTCTACATAGTTCTTGAACCCGTAGGGTCCGCACGCTTAACGTTCGATGACGATTTGTATTGTGAGTTATGTGTTTTGGTGACCGAAGTTTGTTCGGAGTCCCGGATGAGATCACGGACATGACGAGGAGTCTCAAAATGGTCAAGAGGTAAAGATTCATATATTGGAAGGTAGTATTCGGACATCGGAATGGTTCCGAGTGATTCGGGTATTTTGCCGGAGTACCGAGGGGTTACCGGAACCCCCCGGGGAAGTGTTGGGCCTACATGGGCCTAAGGGAGAGAGAGGGAAGCCTGCGGGGGGGGGGGGGGGGGCGCTTCCCCTCCTAGGGAGTCCGAATAGGACAAGGAGGAGGGGCGCAACCCCCCTTTCCTCTCCCCCTCCCTCTCCTTCCTTTTCCCTCTGGTGAAAGAAAGGGAAAAGGGGGGATCCTACTCCTATTAGGACTCCCCCCATGGCGCGAGCCCCCTGGACGGCCTCCTCCTCCTCCTCTCCTTTATATATGGGGGCGGGGGGCACCCCAAAGGAACATCAATTGTTCTTAGCCGTGTGCGGTGCCCCCTCCAAAGTTTACGCCTCCGGTCATAGTGTCGTAGTGCTTAGGCGAAGCCCTGCACGGATCACATCACCATCACTGTCACCACACTGTCGTGCTGACGCCCTCGACCCTCTGCTGGATCAAGAGTTCGAGGGACGTCATCGAGCTGAACGTGTGCTTAACACGGAGGTGCCGTACGTTCGGCACTAGGATTGGTTGGATCGTGAAGACGTTCGACTACATCAACCGCGTTAACCTAACGCTTCTGCTTTCAGTGTACAAGGGTACGTGGACACACTCTCCCCGTCTTGTTGCTATGCATCTCCTAGATAGATCTTGCGTGACCGTAGGAAACTTTTTGAAATTGGATGCTACGTTCCCCAACAGTGGTATCCGAGCCAGGTCTATGCATAGATGATATGCACGAGTAGAACACAAAGAGTTGTGGGCGATAATAGTCATACTGCTTACCAGCAACGTCTTACTTTGATTCGGCGGTATTGTTGGATGAATCGACCCAGACCAACATTACATGACCACGTTCATGAGACCGGTTCTACCGACGTGCTTTGCACACAGGTGGCTGGCGAGTGTCTGTTTCTGCAACTTTAGTTGAATCGAGTTTGACTACGGCCGGTCCTTGTTGAAGGTTAAAACAACACACTTGATGAAAAATCGTTGTGGTTTTGATGCGTAGGTAAGAACGGTTCTTGCTAAAAGGCCATAGCAGCCACGTAAAACTTGCAACAACAAAGTAGAGGACATCTAACTTGTTTTTGCAGGGCATGTTGTGATGTGATATGGTCAAGACATGATGAGATATAAATTGTTGTATGAGATGATCATGTTTTGTAAAAGTTATCGGCAACTGGCAGGAGTCTTATGGTTGTCGCTTTATTGTATGAAATGCAATCGCCATGTAATTGCTTTACTTTATCACTAAGCGGTAGCGATAGTCGTACAAGCAATAGTTGGTGAGACGACAACGACGCTACGATGGAGATCAAGGTGTCAAGCCGGTGAAAATGGAGATCATGACGGTGCTTTGGAGATGGAGATCAAAGGCACAAGATGATGATGACCATATCATGTCACATATTTTGATTGCATGTGATGTTTATCTTTTATGCATCTTATTTTGCATAGTACGGCGGTAGCATTATAAGATGATCCCTCACTAAATTTCAAGGTACAAGTGTTCTCCCTGAGTATGCACCATTGCTACAGTTCGTCGTGCCGAGACACCACGTGATGATCGGGTGTGATAAGCTCTACGTTCACATACAATGGGTGCAAGCCAGTTTTGCACATGCAAAATACTCGGGTTAAACTTGACGAGCCTAGCATATGCAGATATGGCCTCGGAACACTGAGACCGAAAGGTCGAACGTGAATCATATAGTAGATATGATCAACATAGAGATGTTCACCATTGAAAACTACTCCATCTCCTGTGATGATCGGACATGGTTTAGTTGATATGGATCACGTGATCATTTAGATGACTAGAGGGATGTCTATCTAAGTGGGAGTTCTTAAGTAATATGATTAATTGATTGAACCTTAATTTATCATGAACTTAGTCCTGATAGTTTTTGCATATCTATGTTGTTGTAGATCAATGGCCCATGCTACCGTTCCCTTGAATTTTAATGCGTTCCTAGAGAAAGCTAAGTTGGAAGATGATGGTAGCAACTACACGGACTGGGTCCATAACTTGAGGATTATCCTCATTGCTGCATAGAAGAATTACGTCCTGGAAGCACCGCTAGGTGCAAGGCCCGCTGCAGGAGCAACTGCGGACGTTATGAACGTCTGGCAAGCTGAAGCTGATGACTACTCGATAGTTCAGTGTGCCATGCTTTACGGCTTAGAATCGAGACTTCAAAGACGTTTTGAACGTCATGGAGCATATGAGATGTTCCAGGAGTTGAAGTTAATATTTCAAGAAAATGCCCGAGTTGAGAGATATGAAGTCTCCAACAAGTTCTGTAGCTGCAAGATGAAGGAGAATAGTTCTGTCAGTGAACACATACTCAGAATGTCTGGGTACCATAACCACTTGACTTAGCTGGGAGTTAATCTTCCTGATGATAGTGTCATTGACAGAGTTCTTCAATCACTGCCACCAAGCTATAAAGGCTTCGTGATGAACTATAACATGCAAGGGATGGAAACGACAATTCCCGAGCTCTTCGTGATGCTTAAGGCTGCGGAGGTAGAAATCAAGAAGGAGCATCAAGTGTTGATGGTTAACAAGACCACTTGTTTTAAGAAAAAGGGCAAAGGGAAGAAGGGGAACTTCAAGAAGAATAGCAAGCAAGTTGCTGCTCCTGGGAAGAAGCCCAAGCCTGGACCTAAGCCTGAAACTGAGTGCTTCTACTGCAAAGGGACTGGTCACTGGAAGCGGAACTGCCCCAAGTATTTGGCGGATAAGAAGGATGGCAAACTGAAAGGTATATTTGATATACATGTTATTGATGTGTACCTTACTAATGCTCGTAGTAGCACCTGGGTATTTGATACTGGTTTTGTTGCTCATATTTGCAACTCGAAACAGGGGCTACGGATTAAATGAAGATTGGATAAGGACGAGGTGACGATGTGCGTCGGAAATGGTTCCAAGGTCGATGTGATCGCCGTCGGCACGCTACCTCTACATCTACCTTCGGGATTAGTTTTAGACCTGAATAATTGTCATTTGGTGCCAGCGTTGAGCATGAACATTATATCCGGATCTTGTTTGATGCGAGACGGTTATTCATTTAAATCAGAGAATAATGGTTGTTCTATTTATATGAGTAATATCTTTTATGGTCATGGACCCTTGATGAGTGGTCTATTTTTGCTGAATCCCGATCGTAGTGATACACATATTCATAATATTGAAGCCAAAAGATGCAAAGTTAATAATGAAAGTGCAACTTATTTGTGGCACTGCCGTTTGGGTCATATTGGTGTAAAGCGCATGAAGAAACTCCATGCTGATGGGCTTTTGGAATCACTTGATTATGAATCACTTGATGCTTGCGAACCATGCCTCATGGGCAAGATGACTAAGACTCCGTTCTCCGGAACAATGGAGCGAGCAACTGACTTATTGAAAATAATACATACTGATGTATGCGGTCCGATGAGTGTTGAGGCTCGCGGCCGGTATCATTATTTTCTGACCTTCACTGATGATCTGAGCAGATATGGGTATATCTACTTAATGAAACATAAGTCTGAAGCATTTGAAAAGTTCAAAGAATTTCAGAGTGAAGTAGAAAATCATCGTAACAAGAAAATAAAGTTTCTACGATCTGATCGTGGAGGTGAATATTTGAGTTACGATTTTGGTCTTCATTTGAAACAGTGTGGAATAGTTTGACAACTCACGCCACCCGGAACACCACAACGTAATGGTATGTCCGAACGTCGTAATCGTACTTTATTAGATATGGTGCGATCTATGATGTCTCTTACCGATTTACCACTATTGTTTTGGGGTTATGCTTTAGAGACGGTTGCATTCACATTAAATAGGGCACCATTTAAATCCATTGAGATGACACCATATGAACTATGGTTTAGAAAAAAACCTAAGCTGTCATTTCTTAAAGTTTGGGGCTGCGATGCTTATGTGAAAAAGCTTCAACCTGATAAGCTCGAACCCAAATCGGAGAAATGTGTCTTCATAGGATACCCAAAGGAAACTGTTGGGTACACCTTCTATCACAGATCCGAAGGCAAGATATTCGTTGCTAAGAATGGATCCTTTCTAGAGAAGGAGTTTCTCTCGAAAGAAGTGAGTGGGAGGAAGGTAGAACTTGATGAGGTAATTGTACCTTCTCCCGAATTGGAAAGTAGTTCATCATAGAAGTCAGTTCCAGTGATTCTTACACCAATTAATGAGGAAGCTAATGATGATGATCATGAAACTTCAGATCAAGTTACTACCAAATGTCGTAGGTCAACCAAAGTATGATCCGCACCAGAGTGGTACGGTAATCCTCTTCTGGAAGTCATGTTACTAGACCATGATGAACCTACGAACTATGAGGAAGCAATGATGAGCCCAGATTCCGCAAAATGGCTTGAGGCCATGAAATATGAGATGGGATCCATGTATGAGAACAAAGTGTGGACTTTTGTTGACTTGCCCGATGATCAGCAAGCCATAGAGAATAAATGGATCTTCAAGAAGAAGACTGACGCTGACAGTAATGTTACTGTCTACAAAGCTCGACTTGTTGCGAAAGGTTTTCGACAAGTTCAAGGAGTTGACTACGACGAGACCTTCTCACCCGTAGCGATGCTTAAGTCTGTCTGAATCATGTTAGCAATTGCCGCATTTTATGATTATGAAATTTGGCAAACGGATATCAAAACTGCATTCCTTAATGGATTTCTTAAAGAAGAGTTGTATATGATGCAACCAGAAGGTTTTGTCGATCCTAAAGGTGCTAACAAAGTGTGCAAGCTCCAGCGATCCATTTATGGACTGGTGCAAGCCTCTCGGAGTTGGAATATACGCTTTGATAGTGTCATCAAAGCATATGGTTTTATACAGACTTTTTGAGAAGCTTGTATTTACAAGAAAGTGAGTGGGAGCTCTGTAGGATTTCTAATATTATATGTGGATGACATATTGTTGATTGGAAATAATACATAATTTCTGGATAGCATAAAAGGATACTTGAATAAGAATTTTTCAATGAAAGACCTCGGTGAAGCTGCTTATATATTGGGCATCAAGATCTATAGAGATAGATCAAGATGCTTAATTGGACTTACACAAAGCACATACCTTGATAATGTTTTGAAAAGTTCAAAATGGATCAGTCATAGAAAGGGTTCTTGCATGTGTTACAAGGTGTGAAGTTGAGTCAGACTCAATGCCCGACCACTGCAGAGATAGAGAGAAAAATGAAAGTCATTCCCTATGCCTCAGCCATAGGTTCTATCATGTATGCAATGCTGTGTACCAGACCTGATGTGTGCCCTGCTATAAGTTTAGCAGGGAGGTACCAAAGTAATCCAGGAGTGGATCACTGGACAACGGTCAAGAACGTCCTGAAATACCTGAAAAGGACTAAGGATATGTTTCTCGTATATGGAGGTGACAAAGAGCTTGTCTTAAATGGTTACGTCGATGCAAGCTTTGACACTGATCCGAATGACTCTAAGTCATAAACCGGATACGTATTTATATTGAATGGTGGAGCTGTCAGTTGGTGCAGTTCCAAGCAGAGCGTCGTGGCGGGATCTATGTGTGAAGCGGAATACGTAGCTGCTTCGGAAGTAGCAAATGAAGGAGTCTGGATGAAGGAGTTCATATCTGATCTAGGTGTAATACCTAGTGCATCGGGTCCAATGAAAATCTTTTGTGACAATACTGGAGCAATAGCCTTGGCGAAGGAAACCAGATTTCACAAGAGAACCAAACACATCAAGAGACGCTTCAATTCCATCCACGATCAAGTCAAGGAGGGAGACATAGAGATTTGCAAAATACATACCGATCTTAATGTTGCAGACCCATTGACTAAGCCTCTTCCACGAGCAAAACATGATCAGCACCAAGACTCCATGGGTGTTAGAATCATTACTATGTAATCTAGATTATTGACTCTAGTGCAAGTGGGAGACTGAAGGAAATATGCCCTCGAGGCAATAATAAAGTTGTTATTTATATTTCCTTATATTATGATAAATGTTTATTATTCATGCTAGAATTGTATTAACCGGAAATTTACACTACACAAAATATACACTTCCGTGATGATACGTGTTTGTCACAGTAGGTGACGTTTTCTGTCATGCATGTACATCCATGACGAGTTTATGATAGAATCAAGATAGTCATACCTGTGCTGTCGTAGAAGTGTTCCATGACATTACCAAAATTATCATTACGGGAGTGTCCACTTCCATGACGATAAATCGCGTGTCATAGAAGTGCTTTCGTCAAGGGTGACTGACATGTGGCATCCACCGTAACAGGTCGCTGTTAAGCTATTGAGTCCGGTTTTGGATCCGATAACCCTTTAACAGCCCGGACCAATGGGGATTTTCCACGTGTAAAATTATCATTGGCTCGAGGAAACACGTGTCGGCTCACCGTTGAGACAGATGTCATCCACTCATTGGACAGAATGTGTGAATGATACTTCGACACATGGCACGACCCAACAGAGGCCCATTCCGGTGAAAAGGCCAGCCCGTTTGACTTGGTCAAAAGATAGCGGGCCGGCCCACGGAAAGCCTGTTAACGGCCTGTTTGTACATAGCCCATTTACGGCCCGCTAACCCAGGGCCTGTTACGGCCTATAGGAATTAGGCCCACTAGCGTCATCTGGGCCGTCCAATATGATTCCAGCCCGTTGTAACTTCCGGCCCATGTCTGACCCATGATGTCTTTCGGCCCATATGAGGCACTTTGTAACTCTTGGCCCATTAACGGCCCGTGGTGAAACTGGCCCGTAATGAATAGTGTATCGCTTTATGCCCATTAACGGCCCATTATTCCATTGGGCCGTTTCCAACCCGTGTTATCTTTCGGCCTTCTCAGGGCCCATTTATTCTTGGGCTCATTTCCAGCATTCGGTTACTTACGACCCGTTACTGGCCTTTTCTGCTTGTGGGCCAAATTCAGCCCGCGGATACAGTCGGCCCGTTTGTGGCCCGTTAATCCGTTGGGCCATTTTCATAGCGTCATCAAATACGGCCGATTAACGATGGCCCGTTATGGTCGGCCCATGAACGGACGTTTCCAACTCTAGCTCGTTCAAGGCCCATAATGTGGTCCGTTGTGGGCCCATGTTTGGCCGATCGATCATACGGCCCGTAGAAGGCCCATTGATACTACGGCCCGTATAACGCCCGTTGTTTCTACGACCCTTAGAAGGCCCATTGTTTCTACAACCCATAGGAGGCCCATGGTGACTACAGTAAATATGTAGCCCATGGTTATTGTGGCCTAGTTTTAAAAAATAGGTTATTGCGGCCACTAGCAAACCGCAGAAAAAGAACTGCACTGACTACAAGCAAAGAAATAAACAAGACAACAAGGAAATAAATAAGCAAGCAACTTACGCTAGGCTATCACGGCTATTACACATATTACATCCACTGGGCATCAAAGTTCACCACCGGTGCAAATATAGGGAACAAAGCAGCATATCATATACACTGGTTGTAAAGTTGGTGACCAGTGCAAATAAACGCCGCAACAAAACAAGTCCAGAATTGAAACCACTTCAGAAGAGCTCAAGAAACAATATCCTGGGTATCCATAATGCTGGCAAGATGCTTAGCAAGCTTATTAACTTTCTCTTGTTTGGCGCTTAAATCCTCCAGCACTTGCTGTTGCACAAGAAAGTATGCATTTGAATTCTGCAGGGACTTCCTCAGTCCATCGGCTTCTTGCCACAGCACAACTGACTGATGCCTTTCAGCTTGTAGCTGAGACTGAAGAAGCTGAAGTGATTCAGGCAGCGAGTTCGAAGAGCTTGTGCCAGCGGTACTGGCCAGTAACTCGAACACTACATCAACGCAGGACTGTGGGGTTTTCTCACTGTCTACAAGATCGTTTTTATCACCTTTCTTGGAGGCCAACAGGGCTGTCTCACTATCTTGAACCTTATCTGCATTACTTTCTCTACCATTGCATAGTGGGGTGCTCTTCTCCAATATTCTGTTCGCATACTACAAGAGAAACAAGCAGACACATCATAGGTTTAGCATGTAGCATACGAAACTCATTTTGGTAAATCGGTTCAGTAGTAAGGTGGACAGGATAACAGCATGAAACAAACATATATCTATGTACTATGGTCACTATATTATCCATATCATTCTAGTTTATGTTGCCAAATCAAGATAGAGAAACAATTCAACTCATATATTTTAAGACACAGCAGCATAGACAGAATATAAGTGTGAGAAACTACACAGCTTGGCAACACTTGTAATGTGCATCACATGAGAACATAACTGTTTATACAACTGAAACTGAAATCAACATAGACCAAGAAGTTAGAACAGCAATCCAGTTAAACAAATAGGTTTAAAACATACCTGTTGCGCCATTGGAGTTTCAATTGGATCCTTCAAATTCGAAAGTAGTTGGTATGAGTAAATTCAGTGATGCAACAACAAAGGAGTATGGACCATAGCTACGGAATCTGACCTGAGAACAATTGCTCTTTTGCTTTAAACATGGAGTTTGGGTTCGCTGTGGTGGTCTTCGTGCTTTGGGCACTGCAGGTGCTTTACAAACTGCTCGTGTGGGGGTACTCTATGGTGGACATGGTGCTTTGTCAACTAGAAGTGGCTTACTATCCGCTGGGGTTGGGGTTAGATGGGTTGTAGCTGGTTCTCTGCCCAACGGTGTAAGTGTGCAATCTGGAAGAGTCTCGATTATGTGTGGTGGGGCTAGTTTGTGGGCCAGTACAACCATGGTTCTATTTGCATCAACGGGTAGCACTGTCTTTTGTGAAGAACGGGTTTTTGCTCCCTTAGATACTGCCATCACGCCCTCCAATTCAAATGGCTGATAAATAAGAAAAGAAATTGAACGTACAGACATTGTATGATAGACAGATGTGGTAATTCACATATATGTTGTCTAACCAAACAGGACATCATGACACAATTTCACATATATGATGCCTAACTAAACAGGATAGCATGACACAGTTTTAGATATATGATGGATAACTTAACATGATATAATGGCATAATTCAACATATGATGAGTATCTAAACATGATGACATGACAAAACTATATGATGTCTTTCTAAAATAGGTTGGGATGAAATAATTCACATAAATGTTGTCTAAGTATACAGGATGGCATGATATAATTGACATAATTGATCCATATACTAAGCAGCTGGCACTAGCATGTATGATCCCTAAACTAAGCAGATGGAATTCAATATTGTGCATATGATGTCTAAACTAAGCAACGCAAGACACCATATGTATGATATGAGAAATATAAACATTGCAACTTAGAGCATACACCTCAGGTGGGATATAGGACTGGTCATCTGTCTCTGAATCCTCCTCTGAGGAGCTCCCTGTAACCATCGAGATATATGCTTCAATAGGTACCTTTGCCAGCTCTGAAGACCTTGTTTTCACTCCTTATTTTTCCATAACCGGCTCAAATGGCTGATACACATGAAGAGTAGTTCAATATACATAGATTGTCGACAAATGGAATGTGTAATGAAAAAAAGATGGCATGAGATAATTCACATATATGATGCCTGGCTACATGGCGGTGCATAATTCACATATATGATAACTGGCTGAAAAATATGGCATTGCATAATTCACATATCTGATATAGAAAGCAAACATGAGGCATTCATACAAAGCATGTCTAATCTAAGCAGATGGCATGGCAATGCAAGACACCATATGCACCATATGAGCAATATAACCCTGCCAAGTTAGAGCATGCACCTTTGGGGGGGATACGACTGGTCATCTGTGTCTGAGTCCTCCTCCGAGGAGCTATCTGTAACCAGCAAGAATATTATTATGCCAGTAATGCAATTAGTCATGTTCTTCATGCATATTAATTTGAAAAGGACGTCCAACTTGATATTAAAATTCCTACGTTTTTTCTTTGAAATAGACACCAAAGGAAAAAAATCCTCCAGTTTTGCTTTGCTCCACTCCTAACCAAATGCATGAATAGTAGTACCATAGTAGTTCCATAGCAAAGGATCCATGAGGGATCGACATGAATGCAGAGTAACAAAGTGATGCAACGAGTGTACAACCTCTTTGGCATAGCCTTGTCGACCTAAGCATCATTGGGTTGGACGTGGAGGATGGTGATGCTGGTGTGACTGTCGGAGGCAGGGAAGAAGATCTAAGGCCTCTGGAAACGGCGCCGAGGGTACTGCTCCGCTGTGATGGACGGTTCCGTCATTGGAGCAGCTCCGGTGAGGTGTACGGCGGCGAGGCTGAAGCAGGACAAGACATACAACGTTAATCTGAAGTGGGACTCTAATATCATCTGCAATAGATGATGTAAAACACATCACCAAAAAGTGCTAGATGTAAAACGCACCAGCCGCGCCACGTCCGCTTCGACAGATGCTGTAAACACTATTTACTCTGAACTTAACTGAAGAAACTGAACTTTATAGTCGAAACTGAATTTTATTGTCGAAACTGATTGAACTAGTAGAAGAGCATTGCAATAGATGTTGAGGGCGTTCGAGCACTAGTAGCAGAGAAGCAGTGATCTAAATCAGCAGACGCTCATGCAGGAAACGCACTAGTAGAGAGCAAGTCGTGCAGGAGAACCACAAGCGAGTGCTAAAGTAGAAACTCCTGTAGTTGTCGGAGGTCGTGTAGCAGCAGCAGTAGCGCGAGCGAGAGCAAGAGCAGAGCAGCAACACGAACGAGAGCAAGAGCGGAGCAGTAGCGCGACCAAAAGCAATAGCAGAGCAGAGTAGCAGCACGAACGAAAGCAAGAGCAGTGCAGCAGCGCGACTGACAGCAAGAACAGGGCCGCAGCGCGAGCGAGAGCCGGAGCAGCAGCAGTAGCAGCGCGAGCGAGCGAGAGCCGGAGCAGCAGCAGTAGCAGCGCGAGCGAGCGAGAGCCGGAGCAGCTACAGCTAGTGCCGGTGTGGAAGTCGCCGCCGAGGAAGCAATGACATGGGGGAGAGATGTCGTGGATGAAGTGGCCGGCGACGGTGCTGTCGATGGAGACCCGCCATGGCTGCTCGGTGTCGAGCACTGGCAGCCTCGTGAGATCGAATAAAAGATAAAATGCAGCGGTGAGTGCAGAACCGCCTTGGTGGCGCCGAGTTGGCCTCGGCTTCATCGGAGGAATTGGTGAGGGTGCTGCGGTTCTGGTGGGGCAGGTCAAGACGGCGCTGTGGGGATGGAGGTGGTGCGATAGACGAGGCAAACGTCGGGGCAGCTCCTTGGAGGTGGAGGACGGGGCGGCTGATCCGGCGGGACGGCGAGATCAACGACGGATCCTCATCCGGTGCGGTGGATGAGGGACGGTGAGCTGTTGCGGTGGACGACGTCGTCGGGGAAGAGTCTCCCACTGGGCGGCGGTCGGGAGGCCGATGAAGGAGCGTGGGGTTTCGCTGGTTTTGACGGCCTCGGTGTACGAATGGGGGGGCGAAGGGAAAGGTAGGGGGATCCATGGCTTAGGGACGCGCTTGTCCGAAATGTAGGGTAAGTTACTAGCGTACCCCCACTGACTTTGACACCGCGAGGTCGAGCCGACATTTCCAGCTGAGGGGTAGAAGGGGGGTTTCGCGTGTCTGGGCTGCGGGACCGTTTTCAGATGAGGAGGGAGTTTTCGCGCGTGTCGAAATTTCGGAATAACAAGGCGCGGCACGGGTTGAAGAGGCGGGAGTTTCAAAGCAGATGAGACAAAAGATACTCGAGCTTGAAAATTTCAGGATAACAAGGCGTGGATTCCTTGTTCGGTAGAACAAACTTAACGTGTACAAAAAAAATTCATACAAGACACAAGAGAGTCATGTCCCCTTTTACTATATTGCTATAAATGTCATTGAAAAAACTACAAGAAAAACGTAAAAAAATCAGGAGAACAAGATTACCCTGTACAGTACCAAATCGATTCGCACTTCCCTCAACAACAACAAAAAACAAATCAATTCCCACCAAAAGAAAGAGTCATGTCCCTTTTTATATGATTAAAAATGCCAGGATCTCGAATTTCAATTTTTGAATCCACGTTATGTTGAATTCGAATATATCGTTAGGTGACCTTGCAGTTTATAATGTATGTAGTCCTACATTTTGATCTTCCATCATATATGAACATTTTACTCCACCCTATGAACATATATATTGTCGTCTACCATATGGACTAAATTTCAATCAATTTTCCTTATTTGAATACGATTGTTGTCAAGTTATACAATCATTTAAATATTATCTTGATAACAAAAAACATGCATATAGCAGTAATCATATTTCACTATGAACTACATGTAACATACGATCTCCAATTCAAATATTTGTATCCATTTTATGTTGAATTCAAATTAGAGTACATTGGTCTAGGTGGCGAGATGTTCAGGATAATCTAAACCCTGTTTTCATATGTATAATTTTTGGCTGAATTGGGACAATGGTATAAGCTTCTTGCAAAACCGGAGATTCTCTCAACAAGCCTCGTGGTTCCCAGAGGGAACGTGTCACCTTTGTGTGCGAAACGATATACGCTGCCTCCCCCTGATTTTCTTTATAGAGGCAACATAGAACTATATGAGTGCCCTGTTAAATTTTGGAATTATTCCGGGTTTGTTTGGCATTTTTTATACATTAATTGAGTTTCTGGACATTTAATGTGCATAATCCAAATTTTAACTACAAGCACATGCCCTGGTGCACGAAAGTTGGTTGAAAAATCACATGTGTGTCCTTGGGTGAATTTCTAGGTCCCATGCAAGAAATGGGAATAAAATTCAAACATCTGGGCGTCGTGACTCGGCCAAGAACATCGAGAAACTTGGTTTTTAAATTCATGTAATCCAAAACTCGCCTAGGAATCATGAAACTTGGCATGGTGTCATGTCATGGCACTAACATGATGTGGTAAAAAATTGGGCCGATTTGGAACAAGTTTTGGTATAAGCTTCTTGCAAACCGGAGCTTCTCTCAAGAAGGCTCATGGTTCTGAGAGGGAACGTGTCACCTTTGAGTGTGAAACGATATACGCTGCCCCCCTTGAGTTTCTTTACAGAGGCAACATAGAACTACATGAGTGCCCTGTTAAATTTTGGAATTATTCCGGGTTCGTTTGGCCTTTTTTATACATTAATTGAGTTTATGGTCATTTAATGTGCGTAATTCAGATTTGAACTACAAGCACATGCTCCTGTGCACCAAAGTTGGTTGAAAAATCACATGTGCCGTCGGGTGAATTTCTAGGTCCCATGCAAGAAATGGGAATGGAATTCAAACATCTGGGCATCGTGGCTTGGCCGAGAACACTGAGAAACTTGGTTTTAAAATTCTTGTAAATCCAAAACACGCCTGAAATCATGAAACTTGGCATGGTGTCATGTCATGGTACTACCATGCTGTGGTAAAAAAATTGGCCGAATAGGACAAATTTTGGTATAAGCTTCTTGCAAACCGGAGCTTCTCTCAAGAAGGCTCATGGTTCTGAGAGGGAACGTGTTACCTTTGAGTGCGAAACAATATACGCTGCCCCCCTTGAGTTTCTTTACAGAGGCAACATAGAACTACATGAGTGCCCTGTTAAATTTTGGAATTATTCCGGGTTCATTTGGCCTTTTTTATACATTAATTGAGTTTCTGGTCATTTAATGTGCATAATTCAAATTTGAACTACAAGCACATGCTCCCTTGCACCAAAGTTGGTTGAAAAATCACATGTGTGTCCTCGGGTGAATTTCTAGGTCCCATGCAAGAAATGGGAATGAAATTCAAACATCCGGGCATCGTGGCTCGACCGAGAACATTGAGAAACTTGGTTTTAAAATTCTTGTAAATCCAAAACACGCCTGAAAATCATGAAACTTGGCATGGTGTCATGTCATGGTACTACCATGCCGTGGTAAAAAAATTGGCCGAATAGGAACAAGTTTTGGTATAAGCTTCTTGCAAACCGGAGCTTCTCTCAAGAAGGCTCGTGGTTCTGAGAGGGAACATGTCACCTTTGAGTGCATAATTCAAATTTGAAATACAAGGACATGCTCCAGTGCACCAAAGTTGGTTGAAAAATCACATGTGTGTCCTTGGGTAAATTTCTAGGTCCCATGCAAGAAATGGGAATGAAATTCAAACATTTGGGCGTCGTGGCTTGGCTGGAAACATTGAGAAACTTGGTTTTTTAATTCATGTAAATCCAAAACTTCGCATGAAAATCATGAAACTTGGCTTGGTGTCATGACATGGCACCAACATGTTGTGGTAATTTTGCTGTCCGATTTGCGAAGGCGCACACATTAACAATCAACAAAGTCATTTTGGAACAAGTGCTGTCACGTTACAATCGGAAACACAAGTATTATTGAAATCGTGGGTGTTCTATTTACCATTTATGTGCCGCCACGCGTCCCCTTTTTTTATTAGCTAGGAGGCGCCGTGCAGGGTAGCTATTTGAGTACGGGAGGCGTGCGATCAGACCCCTGCGCATGCTTATCGGGAGGAGAACCCTTTAACCTCCATCTGTCGTCCACCTCTCTCCCAAGGTCTCCATTAATGGCGCCCGAGCCTCTATTTAATGGCGTGGCTATGTCTCATTCAACCGAGATTTAAGAGAGAGAAAAAAATCTGATTTTTTTGCACAAATCTTGATGTAAGATCCGACGGACCTATATAGCATCTACTGCGACTTATAGCAAGACTGATGAATATATAAGGACGACGACAGTGGATAATAAATGTCTTACATAATTAGGAAGATAATTAAAAAAGCCACATGCGGCTACGCTCGAAATACA
The DNA here is from genome assembly GCF_018294505.1 of Triticum aestivum. Taxonomy (NCBI): domain Eukaryota; kingdom Viridiplantae; phylum Streptophyta; class Magnoliopsida; order Poales; family Poaceae; genus Triticum; species Triticum aestivum. Next base: position 416,445,963 of record NC_057808.1, on the reverse strand, counting down.
CAAGGGCAAAAGAAGAAGGAAGACAACGATCTGGCTCGTTGATCTCTACTTTCTTGATGCGTTGCTGCATGCCGCGGGAACTAGTCTCCATGACGAGCGGCGATGAGCTCTGTCGTGTCCTCAAGACGCTGCTTGAGAGCATCCATGGATTCCTCCACTAGCCTTTGGCGCTCGATGCGGAGCATGTCATTCTCGTCCATAAGTTTCTCGACGATGACGCCGGTCCTCTTCAACAAGGCACTGATCTCCTCCTGCTGCTCTTCACTTCGGACGATCTTCGCCCTCAACAGGTCGCGCTCGGCCCGGAGACTCTCATTGCCCTCCCTTAGTTACCGGATGACGCCGGTAGCCTGTTCAAACGAGGCTTTCATGTTGTCCTGCAACCTCGCCCAGCCGGAGATCTGATCCATCTGGCTATGGACGATCGCATGCATGCGCCTGTAAGAGTCGTCGCCTGCTACCTCTTGATCATGCGTTGGTTTTCCCTTAAAGAGGAAAGGGTGATGCAACAAAGTAGCGTAAGTATTTCCCTCAGTTTTTGAGAACCAAGTTATCAATCCAGTAGGAGACTACACGCAAGTCGCCTAGTACCTGCACAAACAATCAAGAACCTTGCAATCAACGCGATAAAGGGTTTGCCAATCCCTTCAAGGCCACTTGCAAAAGTGAGATCTGATAAAGATAATAAGATATATTTTTGGTATTTTTGTTGTATAGATTGGAAAATAAAGATTGCAAAATAAATGGCGACAAAAATAGCTAGTTGACGGAAACTAATATGATGTAAAATAGACCCGGCGGCCGTAGGTTTCACTAGGGGATTCTCTCATGATAGCATATATTACGGTGGGTGAACAAATTATTGCCGAGCAATTGATAGAAAAGTGCATAGTTATGAGAATATCTAGGCATGATCATGAACATAGGCATCACGTCCTTGTCAAGTAGACCGAAACGATTCTGCATCTACTACTATTACTCCACACATCGACCGCTATCCAGCATGCATCTAGAGTATTAAGTTCATAAGAACAGAGTAACGCATTAGGCAAGATGACATGATGTAGAGGGATAAACTCACACAATATGATATAAACCCCATCTTTTTATCCTCGATGGCAACAATACAATACGTGCCTTGTTGCCCTTGCTCTCACTGGGAAAGGACACCACAAGATTGAACCCAAAGCTAAGCACTTCTCCCATTGCAAGAAAGATCAATCTAGTAGGCCAAACTAAACTGATAATTCGAAGAGACTTGCAAAGGTATCAAATCATCCATATAAGAATTCAGAGAAGAATCAAATATTGTTCATAGATAATTTTGATCATAAATCCACAATTCATCGGATCTCAGCAAACACACCGCAAAAAGTATTACATCGAATAGATCTCCAAGAAGATCGAGGGGAACTTTGTATTGAGATCCAAAAAGAGAGAAGAAGCCATCTAGCTAATAAGTATGGACCTGAAGGTCTGTGGTAAACTACTCACACATCATCGGAGAGGCTATGGTGTTGATGTAGAAGCCCTCCGGATCGATTCCCCCTCCGGCGGAGCGCCGAAAAGGCCCCAAGATGGGATCTCACGGGTACAGAAGGTTGCGGTGGTGGAAAAGTGGTTTTGTGGCTCCCCTGGATGTTTTCAGGGTATAAGAGTATATATAGGCGAAAGAAGTAGGTCGGTGGAGCTACGAGGGGCCCACGAGGGTGGGGGCGCGCCTACCCCCTGGGCGCGCCCTCCTGCCTCATGGCCGCCTCGTTGATTCCTTGACTTCCACTCCAAGTCTCCTGGATTGCGTTTGTTACAAAAACGATCCTCGCGAAGGTTTCATTCCGTTTGATATTCCTTTTCTACAAAACACTGAAATAGGCAAAGAAACAACAATTTGCACTGGGCCTCCGGTTAATAGGTTAGTCTCAAAAATAATATAAAAGAGTATATTAAATCCCATTAAACATCCAAAACAGATAATATAATAGCATGGAACAATAAAAAATTATAGATACGTTGGAGACGTATCAAGCATCCCCAAGCTTAATTCATGCTCGTCCTCGAGTAGGTAAATGATAAAAATAGAATTTTTGATGTGGAATGCTACCTAACATAATTTTCAATGTAATTTTCTTTATTGTGGCATGAATGTTCAGATCCGAAAGATTCCAGATAAAAGTTTAATATTGACATAAAAATAATAATACTTCAAGCATACTAACTAAGCAATTATGTCTTGTCAAAATAACATAGCCAAAGGAAGCTCATCCCTACAAAATCATATAGTTTGGCCATGCTCCATCTTCGTCACACAAAATGCTCAAATCATGCACAACCCCGATGACAATCCAAGCAATTGTTTCATACTTTAGTATTCTCCAACTTTTTTAACTTTCACGCAATACATGAGCGTGAGCCATGGATATAGCACTATGGGTGGAATAGAATATGATGATGGAGGTTGTGTGGAGAAGAGAAAAAAGGAGAAAGTCTCACATCGACGCGGCTAATCAACGGGCTATGGAGATGCCCATAAATTGATGTCAATACGAGGAGTAGGGATTGCCATGCAACGAATGCACTAGAGCTATAAATGTATGAAAGCTCAACAAAAGAAACTAAGTGGGTGTGCATCCAACTTGCTTGCTCACGAAGACCTAGGGCATTTGAGGAAGCCCATTGTTGGAATATACAAGCCAAGTTCTATAATGAAAAATTCCCACTAGTATATGAAAGTGACAAAATAAGAGACTCTCTATCATGAAGATCATGGTGCTACTTTGAAGCACAAGTGTGGAAAAAGGATAGTAGCATTGCCCCTTCTCTCTTTTTCTCTCTTTTTTTGGGCCTTCCTTTTTTTATTTGGCCTTTCTTTTATTTATTTATTTATTTATTTGGCCTTTATCTTTTTTTTATTTCCTCACACGGAACAATGCTCTAATAATGATGACCATCACACTTTTATTCATTTACAACTCAAGGATTACAACTCGATACTAGAACAAAATATGACTCTATATGAGTGCCTCCGGCGGTGTACCGGGATGGGCAATGAATCAAGAGTGACATGTATGAAAAATTATGCATGGTGGCATTGCCACAAATATGATGTCAACTACACGATCATGCAAAGCAATATGACAATGATGAAGCGTGTCATAATAAACGAAACGGTGGAAAGTTGCATGGCAATATATCTCGGAATGGCTATGGAAATGCCATAATAGGTAGGTATGGTGGCTGTTTTGAGGAAGATATAAGGACGTTTATGTGTGATAGAGCATATCATATCACGGGGTTTGGATGCACTGGAGAAGTTTGCACCAACTCTCAAGGTGAAAAAGGGCAATGCACGGTACCGAAGAGTCTAGCAATGATGGAAATGTGAGAGTGCGTATAATCCATGGACTCAACATTAGTCATAATGAACTCACATACTTATTGCAAAAATCTACAAGTCATCAAAACCAAGCACTACACGCATGCTCCTAGGGGGATAGATTGGTAGGAAAAGACCATCGCTCGTCCCCGACCGCCACTCATAAGGAGGACAATCAAAGAAACACCTCATGCTTCAAATTTGTTACACATCGGTTACCATACGTGCATGCTACGGGACTTGCAAACTCCAACACAAGTATTTCTCAAATTCACAATTACTCAACTATCACAACTCTAATATTACCATCTTCATATCTCAAAACAATCATCAAGTATCAAACTTCTCATAGTATTCAATGCACTCTATATGGAAGTTTTTATTATACCCATCTTGGATGCCTATCATATTAGGACTAATTTTATAGCCAAATAAAATTACCATGCTGTTCTAAAGGACTCTCGAAATAATATAAATGAAAAATGAGAGATCAATAATTTCTATAAAATAAAATCACCACTGTGCTCTAAAAATATATAAGTGAAGCACTAGAGCAAAATTATCTAGCTCAAAAGATATAAGTGAAGCACATAGAATATTCTAATAAATTCCAATTCATGTGTGTCTCTCCCAAAAGGTATGTACAGCAAGGATGATTGTGGTAAACTAAAAATCAAAGACTCAAATCATACAAGACGCTCCAAGCAAAACACATATGATGTGGTGAATAAAAATATAGCATCAAGTAAAGTTACCGATAGACGAAGACGAAAGAGGGGATGCCTTCCGGGGCATCCCCAAGCTTAGGCTTTTGGTTGTCCTTGAATTTTACCTTGGGGTGCCTTGGGCATCCCCAAGCTTAGGCTCTTGCCACTCCTTATTCCAAAATCCATCAAATCTTTACCCAAAAACTTGAAAACTCCACAACACAAAACTTAAACAGAAAATCTCATGAGCTCCGTTAGTGTAAGAAAACAAACCACCACTTTAAGTTACTGTAATGAACTCATTCTTTATTTATATTGGTGTTAAACCTACTGTATTCCAACTTCTCTATGGTTCATACCCCCCGATACTAGCCATAGATTCATTAAAATAAGCAAACAACACACGAAAAACAGAATCTGTAAAAAACAGAACAGTCTGTAGTAATCTGTATCAAACGTATAATTATGGAACTCCAAAAATTCTGAAATAAATTTTTGGACGTGAGGAATTTATCTATTAATCATCTGCAAAAATAATCAACCTAAAATCACTCTCCAGTAAAAAATGGCAGCTAATCTCGTGAGCGCTAAAGTTTCTGTTTTTTACAGCAAGATCGCAAAGACTTCACCCAAGTCTTCCCAAAGGTTCTACTTGGCACAAACACTAATTAAAACATAAAACCACATCCAAACAGAGGATAGATGAATTATTTATTACTAAACAGGAACAAAAATCAAGAAACAAAATAAAATTGGGTTGCCTCCCAACAAGCGCTATCGTTTTAACGCCCCTAGCTAGGCATTGATAATTTCAATGATGCTCACATGAAAGAGAAGAATTGAAGCACAAAGAGAGCATCATGGAACACGTGACAAACAAATCTAAGTCTAACATACTTCCTATGCATATGCATCTTATAGGTAAACAAATTATCATAGCAAGCAAAAACTAGCATATGCAAGGAAGCGGAAAGAAACAATAGCAATCTCAACATAACGAGAGGTAATTCAGTAGCATGAAAATTTCTACAATCATATTTTTCCTCTCTCATAATAATTACATGTAGGATCATAGGCAAATTCAACAAAATAGCTATCAAATAACATATTCTCAACACGATCCACATGCATGCGAAGTTGACACTCTTCCAAAATAGTGGGATTATCATTAACTAAAGTCATGACCTCTCCAAACCCACTTTTATGAAAAATACCATAAGATTGAACATTCTCCAAATGTGTGGGATCTAAAGTTGACACTCTTCCAAACCCACTTTCAATACTATTGCAAACACTAATATCAATCTCATATTCATCATGGGGCTTAAATAAATTTTCAAGATCATAAAAAGAATCACCCCAATCATGATCATTGCAGCAAATAGTCGACATAGAAAAACTAGCATCCCCAAGCTTAGGGTTTTGCATATTATTAACACAATTTGCATTAAGAGAATTTATAATAACATCATTGCAATCATGCTTTTCATCGAAGGAACTACCAAGTATGGGTGCAATAGCAGCGATCTCATGTTTAACATAAGGAACTATAGCAAATTCATCTTCATAAATATTAGCATCATGGCCACAAGAATAGCAAGCATCATGTTCATCAAGGGATATTTCAATCAAATCATCGGAATCATCATTATCTATAGATTCATGCATATCATTATTTTCTTCCAAAGCAACAGTCGTTCTCTCAATAAATTCTTTGACATAGACATTATGAGCATAGTTTTCATAGCAATATTTAAGTATGTCAAAATTTTCAGATTCGTAGAGAGTAATATCATACTTTTCAATCAAAGAAGCAACTTCATAAGCACCCTTAAAAGCAACAAATTCTTCAATTTGTTCGATATCATTGTAACTATAAACACCCTTTGCATAAGAAGATAAGATTTCTATTTTCATTAAACTCACATAGGTAGGGAAGGTGTTTTTAGGGTTCTTAGAGTAACAAGTAAAATCATAAATTTCACAAAGATTCCAAGAATAACACAGCAATCTGTTTATTTGATCCCATAAGAGTCTCCCTTTTTCAGACAAACGGCGACGCACAAAATGAGCATGCTCATCTAAAGATTTCCCATCAACTAGGCTAGTTGGCGTTTCAGCACAAGCGCATAAGGATCGAAGATGATCCAAGTAGAACACTTTAAGTGGATCCATATCAATAGAGTTTTAGCAAGCAAATATGTAGGCAAATAGAAGACACGTGGAAACACAAACAAAAATACATACGGGAAGAAGGCAAAGAAAAGGCAAAGGTTTTCAAAAATCGTTTTAGAGGTGGGGGAGAGGAAAAGGAGAGGCGAATGGCAAATAATGTAATGCGAGGGAGAAGAGTTTATGATGGGTACTTGGTATGTCTTGACTTGAGCGTAGATTTCCCCGGCAAAGGCACCAGAAATCCTTCTTGCTACATCTTGAGCATGCATTGGTTTTTCCTTGAAGAGGAAAGGGTGATGCAACAAAGTAGCGTAAGTATTTCCCTCAGTTTTTGAGAACCAAGGTATCAATCCAGTAGGAGACTACACGCAAGTCGCCTAGTACCTGCACAAACAATCAAGAACCTTGCAACCAACGCGATAAAGGGGTTGTCAATCCCTTCACAGCCACTTGCAAAAGTGAGATCTGATAAAGATAATAAGATAATATTTTTGGTATTTTTGTTGTATAGATTGGAAAATAAAGATTGCAAAATAAACGGCGACAGAAATAGTTAGTTGACAGGAAACTAATATGATGTAAAATAGACCCGGGGCCATAGGTTTCACTAGTGGCTTCTCTCATGATAGCATATATTACGGTGGGTGAACAAATTACTGCCGAGCAATTGATAGAAAAGCGCATAGTTATGGGAATATCTAGGCATGATCAACATAGGCATCACGTCCGTGTCAAGTAGACCGAAATGATTCTGCATCTACTACTATTACTCCACACATCGACCACTATCCAGCATGCATCTAGAGTATTAAGTTCATAAGAACAGAGTAACGCATTAGGCAAGATGACATGATGTAGAGGGATAAACTCAAGCAATATGATATAAACCCCATCTTTTTATCCTCGATGGCAACAATACAATACGTGCCTTGCTGCCCTTGCTGTCACTGGGAAAGGACACCGCAAGATTGAACCCAAAGCTAAGCACTTCTCCCATTGCAAGAAAGATCAATCTAGTAGGCCAAACTAAACCGATAATTCGAAGAGACTTGCAAAGATATCAAATCATGCATATAAGAATTCAGAGAAGAATCAAATATTGTTCATAGATAATCTTGATCATAAACCCACAATTCATCGGATCTCGGCAAACACACCGCAAAAGGTATTACATCGAATAGATCTCCAAGAAGATCGAGGAGAACTTTGTATTGAGATCCAAAAAGAGAGAAGAAGCCATCTAGCTAATAACTATGGACCCGAAGGTCTGTGGTAAACTACTCACACATCATCGGAGAGGCTATGGTGTTGATGTAGAAGCCCTCTGTGATTGATTCCCCCTCTGGCGGAGCGCCGGAAAAGGCCCCAAGATGGGATCTCATGGGTACAGAAGGTTGCGGCGGTGGAAAAGTGGTTTCGTGGCTCCCCTGGATGTTTTCAGGGTATAAGAGTATATATAGGCGAAAGAAGTAGGTCGGTGGAGCTAAGAGGGGCCCATGAGGGTGGGGGGCGCTCCTACCCCCTGAGCGCGCCCTCCTGCCTCGTGGCCGCCTCGTTGCTTCCTTGACTTCCTCTCCAAGTCTCCTGGATTGCGTTTGTTACAAAACCGATCCTCGCGAAGGTTTCATTCCGTTTGGATTCCGTTTGATATTCCTTTTCTATAAAACACTGAAATAGGCAAAAAAACAACAATTTGCACTGGGCCTCCGGTTAATAGGTTAGTCCCAAAAATAATATAAAAGAGTATATTAAATCCCATTAAACATCCAAAACAGATAATATAATAGCATGGAACAATAAAAAATTATAGATACGTTGGAGACGTATCATCGCCTGCCCGCGAGACATTTTCCCAGGCCGCCGCGGCGCGGCGGGACATCTCTACTGCATTCGCGGCGCGGTGGGACATCTCTGCTGCTTCCGCGGTGCGGCCGGACCAGTCTACTGCATCGACGGCGCGGCGGGACCTCTGTGCTGCTTCGGCGGCGCGACAGGACCTCTGTGCTGCTACTTCCGCGCGGCGGGACATGTCGGCTGCTTTTGCGGTGAGGTGGGACATCTCTCGTGCTTCCGCTTCCATGCTCGCCTCTCCCTGGTGGTAATCTCTCGACCCAGAACTCATGCTGGCCATGGCAGACACAAGGGAAGGATGCTAAATGACTTGTTTGTTTTTGTGGATGAGGAGTTGAGGAGGAATGTGCAGTCATCTTGGCATAGTAGTATTTATAACCGAGTACTAATACGCTCCTAAGTGGGAAACCGTTTAGGTTGTGATCGGTGTGAATAGATTTGCAATCAAATATAGCGTGGTAGTAGTAATTTGGAATGTGATGAGACGCAAGCTCAAAATTTATTGACGGTTCTAGTTTCGAAGTGCAGCACTATTTCCGGATGGCGTAACGTGGGCACGTGTTCTCGGCCGTGGTGTAGCATATGCCATGGTAGTTCTTTTTCTACTGCTGTGTACGTGCAATAACTGGCACCGTTGGATACATATCTTACAGTTATTGGGGCGTTCGATAGGAATAGCCTCGTGGCGAGCTATAGACTAGTCTTTTTCAGACGCATTACACCTATCTCTTAGGACTTCTCGCGCGCACCATCTCTAGCTCCCTAGGTCGATGCCACCCACATACACTTGTACTCTAAGTTTAGTACGTTATACAGGAAGAGAAGAGGTGCACGCATGCACTTGTCCTCTCACACACACGCATTTGTAGCTACGAATTGTATTGTTCTCAACCATCCGATTGGCTTTATCATAGGTTTCACGTTGCTCCTTGGCCTTGAGATTGAGAAGTTTAAAACGCGGAGGCTAAGCTGGAGGCGCGAGGTTTTGGTTAATGTGCGGGCCGCACACGGCACCAACACGACACAAACTTCGTCTGCCTGGTGCGCATGCAATCAGGTGAGTTGTCCAAGTATAGACACAACCAGGCCCTCCTTGGTATCTGCGCCTCGACTTAGGCTGGTCATAGTGGATAGTAACATAGACTAGTACTAACATGCATATGTTACTAGTCCATGTTACTACCTTCATAGTGGGTAGTGTCAGTACTACCTCCATCCTGGTTTATTGGTCCCCATTATATATTGTGTCAAATTTTGACTATAGCTTGAACTAACAAAACGTTCATGCATGTTACCAAAAATTATATCATTGAAAACTATGTTGAAATATGAATCCAACGATATAATTTTTGTTGACATGCATTAACATTTTGTTAGCTAAATATTTGGTCAAAATTTGGCACGAACTACAAAGGTGGCCTATAAACCAGGACGGAGGTAGTATGTGATAACATAGATGTCTTCATTTATTACTTTGTAGACTCATTTTGCATTGGAAAGCGCTATGTGATGGTAACATATTTATGTTACTCTATTAGCCTCTCTCCTCATTAATTACTTGCCACCTCATCATTTTTTCTTAAGTGGCATCTATGTTACTACCTAGTATGTTACTCCCACTATGACCAGCCTTATGCGCAGAGAAATTAGGATCGGAGGGAGTACTACTAGTAGTAGTACTACTTTGATGTGTCGTGTGAACTCGCACAAGTATGCAACACTTCCTGAACAAACAAGCATATAAGCTGTTATATTTCTTATAAGCTATTATACTTCTTACCCAAATGATCTTTATATCCAACAGACATAAAATATCCGTTCAACTGTTGGAAATTACTTTAATTGCTGATCTGATGTCGAAGTAATTTCTGCATCTAGACTGAGCTAACCCCTATATTAGCATATTACTAAGATAAACAGAAGGCACTGTAGAATCATTTAGGACGTGAGCTTGTCAATCTGAATGTGGTGGGGCACCAGCTTAGCCCCGGCCAGCAGCTTGGGCGGAACTGTGAAGAATGTCAGCTCCTGCACGACGACGTCGCCAGGATCCTTGCTGCTTGTCACCTCCATTTCCACCTTGACGGCGCCGGTCCTGCCTTTGGGCTCCCCCGGCGGGCCGTTCACCCACAGCTTGGCCACGTAGTGCGGCAGTGGGGACGACCCCGCTCTGATGCAGATGACCGACACGGCGATAGGCGCGCCGATGTCGAGCACGCCACCGACCAAGAAAAATGCACGACCGTCCTCCTCCGTGAACAACAAGAGTCGTGGCTCCGACAGTGGCACTTGCAGCTGGAGCACCTTGCCGTACTGGATCCTATGCACGGGCATGGGATGCATGGTGCTGATGTGGTGGGAGAGTGCCGGCGGCGGGCCTTCGTAGCCGCAGACGGGCACGGGGCATTTGCAGGGCACGAGCGGACACACGCTCTGGTGATCGGCGAGCTTGTGGTAAGTGACGTAGAGCCCACAGCCTTCGTGCGGGCACACCACCCTCACCGAGGAGAGGATGTCATCCACCGCGATGTTCCGCACGTCGAAGCCACCACCGCGCTCGCACTTCTTGCACTGCCGCTGGTTCCCGGGACACTTGACGCGGCAGTCCGTGCAGGCCAGGTGCCCTCCCTTGCACTGCACAAATCAATCGAACAACACATCAATCAAGAAACCTGCACCTTGCTCGATCAGCCAAACGGTGAGGTTTATTCGAGCCTCATACACTGGAGGCTTCAAGGGGCGGAGGCACAAGGGGCAGTGGAGCAAGGTGAGGTCCACCGAGACCATAGAGAGCTCCATCGTCGGGTCCTGTTCCGTCTGCATGATCTCGCCCTCCTCGTGCACAACCATCTCTCGCTTTAGGGCCGGGGCATTACAAAGCTTTATCATCACATATTCATACTACTTCAAGGTGCATTAAATCAACACATGCAAGTGTCAAAAGGAGAGTCACGGCATGCATGCATGCGTTGTAATTAATGCATCGATAAACGCAAATTATTGAAATATATCGAGTGCAGTGCTTTGATGTGTCGCGTCAACTCGTACAACAAGAAGTTTGATTACTACAACACCCTCTCGCCTTAACCGCACCTGCCTTTGGCTGGAGACAGGTGGGCCACCCACCTGTTGCGCCCACCTGTCATACACGCAAAGGCAGGAGCAGTAAGTCAATGAAGCTGCGTCCCTCCCTCGCCCATGAGCATGGTGGCTGGCAGGACTAGGAGAAGCTTTCGCTACACACTCTCCCTCCCGCACACGGTGGACATGCAACAGTTCATTCGGTGTCAGATGGCCAGAAGCATACTGTAGTACTCCTCCACTGCAGTAGTACTCCATCATTGTTCGACTTCCCGAAGAGGCGAAGAGCCAAGCGCAGCCCGGACACTCGTGTGGCAGTTTCATGTGTAGAGTAGTCTAGGATAGCGTGTACCGTGCCTGTAAGCTTAAAATCATTGGGGTCGGCTCCATGCTTTTTTTATTAAAATAATCTTCTGGCCCTACCTGTCATCCTGGTGATTGTAGTTTGCACGCTCATCTGGTCAAGACAGGAATATATATTTTAATTTGTGGCGGGGTAAATGTTAGAGGTTGCAGCAAATATATTGTACACTGCGGGTCTTTCAGCCAAGTTTAGAGGCAACCATGTGGGGCCAGTGCTATGATGTGTCGCGTCAACTCGTACAACGAGGAGAAGCTTGATTTGACTACTACACGCCTTCTCCCTCGCCCATGCGACGGTGGCTCGTAGACGAGGACATGCTTTTGCTTATAGTACTACAACAAGCTACCCCTCCCGCTCGCGGTGGACGGACATGAAATAGTGGATTCGATACTATAGATGTAGCAAATAGTAACATCATTGTTCGTCTTCTCGAAGAGGCGAAGAGCCAAGCGCAACCCGAACGTGGCAGTTGCGAACCTTGGAGCACGCATATAGCTAGGCTCTTGCATGAGGCAAAATTGCTATTTGAGCCCACTATTGTAGTACTACCGGCTGGTATAGCCGTGTAAACCGGAAAGGAGTATTTGCCTTTCTAGAGATTTCAACAAGTGACTAGACTACACCCTAAAGGAGTAGTACATATGGAGCAAAATGAGTGAATCTACACCGTAAATAAATACGTAGTCCTCTCGTTTTCCTCTCTGCCTTGGTCGTGGTGCACAATATTGAGTATACTAGTACTGACTAGTCTCTTTTCTACACGCATTTACATTTTTTTAACATAGTACAGACGCAAGCGCTCATATACACACACGCATACACTCACCCCTATGAACGCACACATGCACACCCTACCCCTATGAGCACCTCCGAAAGACTGAGCCGGCATATCTCATCTTGAAATTTACGGAGTCACCATAGGCACCTCGTCGTCGATGGGAACATCTCCTAAGTCTGGTCATAGTGGGGAGTAGGAGTATCATAGTATATTAGTATCATAGGTGGTCTTATTTATTGCCATGCATGACACATAGTAGCATAACATTTATTATGTTACGGTATCTACCTATGTTATTATAACCATGTTACCCCCACTATGGCCAGCCTGACACGCAATGGACGCGAGCGGCAGTCGCCTCCATAGGTGCTTGAATGCCAAGGAGGGAGAGGGTAGAGGTTCCCGAGACTTTGAACGGTCAATGATGCATCCTCAATTAGCATGCAGAGGGGATTAATTGGAGAAGCAGAATAGAGCCAGCACGATGTGAATGCAACAGAGTTTGGACTCTCATATAAAGGCGCCCCACCACTCCAATCCATCTACTCCTAGTCTCTGTGCAACACTGCTAACTCCAATCCAAGACCAAGTGACCAGAAGCCACGAGCACCTATGGAGGCAATGGACGCGAGCGGCAGTCGGCTGTGCCAAATCATCCAAGACGCCGGCCTGCGGCCCCGCACCGCGCAGTGTTTCCAGACGGTCTGGCGACCGCCGGCGTCGTAGCCCTTGCCGACGCCGGCTTCGCCTCTCGCATGGACGACATGATGGTCCAATCCATCGGCAAGTTCACCGCCGTCAAGAAGCGCGCGGACGACCTTGCCGTATTGCTCCAGCCCGTGCACCCAGGCTCCTCATTGCCTGCCACCCTCATCGGCCTCCATGGTGACGAACTCTTTCAAGCCCTGGTGGCCCTGCAGGTGCCGGAGGTCGCGACAAAGAATGTGCACCTCGAGGCCGCGCTCGCCGCGCAACGCCTCGCCAAGCAAGAAACCGTCAACCTGCACATCCACGTCTACGAGGAAATCGTCTACATAGGCCACTACAAGGCCAGCGAGGACAGAAAGACGTTGGCCTTCTTCCAGCGGCTAGAATCTTTGGACGCCATTGTTCAGAAGCACGTCGACCTGGCCACAAATGCCGCTGCTACTTAGTCGCCGTTCGGTGGGCCGACGCCCTGAGTCGAGGAGGTGGACGTCGTCGATGGATGCATCTCTTCTTCTTTCCTCCTGTAACCAGAACTGCATCGCCTCGTGGCCTTAATGTTTTATTAGTATAGTACTCCCTCCGTTCCCAAATATAAGTCTTTCTAGAGATTCCAGCAAGTGACTACATACGGAGCAAAATGAGTGAATCTACACTCTAAAATATGTCTACATACATCCGTATGTTGTATTCCATTTGAAATATCTAAAAGGCTTATACTTAGGAACGGAGGGAGTATATGTCATTTTTATTCCAGTCGTAATGTTTTCACTGTGATGTGGGGCCGCAGTTGAGCAAACCGGCCATCGGCAGATCCCCACCCCGCCCGCCGGGCGTCGACTGAGTTTAGAATTAGAAGAGAGAAACGAGGGAGAAGAGCTAGCTATAGCACGGACGTTGTTGTCAGATGGGACTCATGTTGATAGAATAGGAGTACTGAGCACTCGTACCTCTTTTTTTAGGGAAAAAGTAGTCGTATGTCTAGTACCACTAGCTGGGTGCGTGCGACCTATACCTATTATCACTTTAGGTCTCCTTTTCGAACCGCAGCTACGCTTCACCGTACATATTTTTTCACGCATTTATCCTCCTATATGTACTCCTATGCTATTTCCACGTGCTCCCTTTCGCCGACATGTGGGACATAGAGCATGTGGGTCGTAGTGCATGCACGACTTGGAGCATATGCCGGGCTACTTTACATTTCAGACCTCACGAATTAGATGCAAACCCCCTGCAGAAGAATAAATAAATAAATGAATTACTACATGAAACCGGATTATTTTCGTAGAAACCGGAGCACGTTCATTAAATTTTGGACATAACACGTTTATAAAAAATGACCGGACCTAAACCAGTCTAAGGGCCTCTTTGATTCACAGGATACTGAAAACACAGGAATGGGGAAATTATGATGGCGATGAACCGAGACGAGGAGAGCTCTAACTCAGTTAGAGGTTAGAGTTAGATTCTAACCCTGAACTAACTCTAAATCAAAGAGGTGTATGGATGGCAGGGTTAGATTGACAATAAATATTCTTTCTCAATCATTTGACTACTTTGGACCCTATTTCCTGCCGGATTTGGTGTGGCCGGCTTTTGTGTGGCCTCCTCCCACTCACAATTGACATAAACGAACCATCTTTACAAATCAAGCATGCAAAACATGATAAATTTTACATCGTCCATACAAATGAGATATCTCACTTAAACATACAAGTCGTTAATCAAGGTTCACAAAAAAATACACTCCATGAAACAAAGCATGAGCTAACTCATCAAGGAAGTCATCCACGATAGGGAGGGAGCCCGGAGCCCCTCACGCACCCAGGGAGGAGCTCGTCATCGTCCCTCTGGAGGAAGGCTCCGTAGAGACGAAGCCCCGGGAACCCCTCCGACGCCGGCGCTTGCGAGTTGAGGTCGACACCGGCATGGGTAGTAGGGCCACTTGCCGATGACTGCGAACCGAATCATTGGGCCTCTAGAAATAATGCAAGCCTGAAACTGAAATACCTAGAAAGGTGAACTAAATCTTTGGGCCTCTAGAAATAATGCAAGCCTGAAACTGAAATACCTACAAAGGTGAACTGAATCTTTGGGCCTCTAGAAATAATGCAAGCCTGAAACTGATACCTAGAAAGGTGAACTGATTCTTTGGGCCTCTAGAAATAATGCAAGCCTGAAACTGAAATACCTAGAAAGGTGAACTGAATCTTTGGGCCTCTAGAAAGATTTATTACCTCCTCAAGCAGCATCAACCAATTCCATGCGTGCACCACAAATCTATACCAAGTTTAATCAAGATCTACTTTTCCAAATCAGAATTAGCGCTAGAGCGAGCAAGATCAATGATATGGCTGTGAGACAGAGAAGGAACGAACAAACTCACCCCTCTCGCGACCTCCCTGGTAGATGCGCCGCCGCCGCGCACGACAGAGGGAGAAAAACATCCGGTGAAGGGGGAGCGGGGCGAGCTTCGAAGGCCGGAGGGAGAGGGCGGCCGGAGGAGGGTGACGGAGACCGGAGGGAGAGGGCGGACGAAAGAGAGAGAGGGCGAGCGGCGGAGCGGCGCTTGGGCGGGCGGCCCGATGGGGAACAGAGAGGAGTGATGCGAGGGGGGGCGGAGGGAGCGATTGTTGGAAATATGCCCTAGAGGCAATAATAAATTGGTTATTATTATTATATTTCCTTGTTCATGATAATCGTTTATTATCCATGCTAAAATTGTATTGATAGGAAACTCAGATACATGTGTGGATACATAGACAACACCATGTCCCTAGTAAGCCTCTAGTTGACTAGCTCGTTGATCAATAGATGGTTACGGTTTCCTGACCATGGACATTGGATGTCGTTGATAACGGGATCACATCATTAGGAGAATGATGTGATGGACAAGACCCAATCCTAAGCCTAGCACAAGATCGTGTAGTTCGTTTGCTAAGAGCTTTTCTAATGTGAAGTATCATTTCCTTAGACCATGAGATTGTGCAACTCCCGGATACCGTAGGAATGCTTTGGGTGTACCAAACGTCACAACGTAACTGGGTGGCTATAAAGGTGCACTACAGGTATCTCCGAAAGTGTCTGTTGGGTTGGCACGAATCGGGACTGGGATTTGTCACTCCGTGTAAACGGAGAGGTATCTCTGGGCCCACTCGGTAGGACATCATCATAATGTGCACAATGTGACCAAGGAGTTGATCACGGGATGATGTGTGTTACGGAACGAGTAAAGAGACTTGCCGGTAACGAGATTGAACAAGGTATCGGGATACCGACGATCGAATCTCGGGCAAGTAACATACCGATTGACAAAGGGAATTGTATATGGGATTGATTGAATCCTCGACATCGTGGTTCATCCGATGAGATCATCGAGGAGCATGTGGGAGCCAACATGGGTATCCAGATCCCGCTATTGGTTATTGACCGGAGAGTCGTCTCGGTCATGTCTGCGTGTCTCCCGAACCCGTAGGGTCTACACACTTAAGGTTCGGTGACGCTAGGGTTGTAGAGATATTAGTATGCGGTAACCCAAAAGTTTTTCGGAGTCCCGTATGAGATCCCGGACATCACGAGGAGTTCCGGAATGGTCTGGAGGTAAAGATTTATATATGGGAAGTCTTGTTTTGGTCGCCGGAAAAGTTTCGCGCATTATCGGTATTGTACCGGGAGTGCCGAAAGGGGTCCGGGGGTCCACCAAGGGGGTCCACCTGCCCCGGGGGCCACATGGTCTGTAGGGGTGTGTGCCTTGGACTATATGGGCCAAAGGCACCAGCCCCAAGAGGCCCATGTGCCAAGAGATAAGGGAAGGGAGAGTCCTAAAGGGGGGAGGCACCTCCTAGGTGCCTTGGGGAGGATGGACTCCTCCCTGGCCGCACCCTTCCTTGGAGGAAGGGCCAAGGCTGCGCCCCCCCCCTCTCCCTTGGCCCTATATATAGTGGGGGGGAGGGAGGGCAGCCATACCACAAGCCCTGGCGCCTCCCTCTCCCTCCCGTGACACATCTCCCTCCTCCCGCAGCGCTTGGCGAAGCCCTGTTGGAATCCCGCTACTTCCACCACCACGCCGTCGTGCTGCTGGATCTCCATCAACCTCTCCTCCCCCCTTGCTGGATCAACAAGGAGGAGACGTCGCTGCTCCGTACGTGTGTTGAACGCGGAGGTGCCGTCCGTTCGGCGCTAGGATCATCGGTGATTTGGATCACGACGAGTACGACTCCATCAACCCCGTTCTCTTGAACGCTTCCGCTCGCGATCTACAAGGGTATGTAGATGCACTCCCCTTCCCCTCGTTGCTAGATTACTCCATAGATTGATCTTGGTGATGCGTAGAAAATTTTGAATTTCTGCTACGTTCCCCAACAGCGATCTGGTGCGGGCAAGGGAGATTTTTTTTGAGTTCTCTTTTAGTGGGCCCGAGGAGAACTAACCCAATTAGAACCTCTCCATCGGGTAGTTTTTTTAGCTGGTTTAGGGCAAACTAGCTCAAACTAACCCCTCCTATTTGGATAATTTGAGGCTATTTCAACCCAAACTAGCTCTAACTCTGGGATCCAAACAAAGAGGAGTAGTATTGTACATGCTACAGTCTGGACCGTAGCACATTGTTTTTTATGGCCATATCACCACAATGTTTTCTACTGCTGGTTCACTGGGCTGCCGTGGTTCGCACTGCTGGTTCACTGGGCTGCTGTGGTTCGCACTCCTCCGACGTGAGTAGTAGTACTACTAGTATATACTACCTCCGTCCTGGTTTATTGGTCCCCATTGTATATTGTGTCAAATTTTGACTATAGATTGAACTAACAAAATGTTCGTACATGTTACCAAAAATTATATCATTGAAAACTATGTTGAAATACGAATCCAATGATATAATTTTTGTTGACATGCATTAACATTTTGTTATCTAAATATTTGGTCAAAATTTGGCACGAACTACAAAGGTGACCTATAAACCAGGACGGAGGTAGTACCGCATGATTCTTTGTTCCTTCTTACTACTACGTACTTCGCCGACATGTGGGAGAGCTAGCATCCAGGTCGACGTGTCATGCACTAGATTAGAGTGCGGAACGGAAGGGGGGCATCACCCCGGTCGTACCACCAGTAATTCATGACTATAGTGAGTAGTCATATCACAAGTCTTTCCAGTAGTAACGCGCTGTCAAATCGCACAGCCCGACCTTTCCAGCAGTAAGTAAGTTGAATCCGCTACTCCCTCACCCTCCTCGCCTCTCTGTTAAACCGCCTACACGAAAACTGCCCGGGAAAAGCCCCGCCCTCAACTTTTCACTACGCGAAAATAGTTCGAGCTTGTTCGTTCTATATAAATACTAGTATTGTATGTTTATTCACCCGTGGGGTTGTTCAATGAATGGAGGGCCGGGGAGCACAAGTGAACAATACTACTACTAGTAGTAAGTAGGAGTCGTACAGTTAGTCACCTTAAATAGAGAGTTTCTTTTCTTTAATGCCACGTACACAAATTGAAACGCTTGTTGTGGAGAGAAAAAGATAATCACTCCACTATATATGTACGCAGGGGCATGAGCGCTTGCTTTACTAGTGTTGCTCTCTTCATTCTCTCATCCTCTCCAGATCTAAACAAGACAGTGGTAGCAACATTTTCTCTCTGCTCACCGCTGGTCACAGATCCGGCCGGATCCCTTCGCCGGTGTGTGTAGAGGACTAAAAGGTGCATCATTCACGCGGTCATCACCGGCGAGGGAGGAAACCCACAGCTGCCGGCGGGGCCCGATCCTCTGCCCATGACGTTCTCTCCGACACAGGGCCGGCTCAGGAGGTCCTCCTACCCTTCTTCCTCCCTGCCGTATTGTGCGCAGATCGGACCTGCCGCCGCCGACATCCCGACGACCCTCAGGTACAAGTTCTTTGAAAGCGGCCTTGCTCTACTGCCCCATCTCCCCACGTGACTGCATGTGCATCTTTTTCTACTTCCATCAGCTCTTCCAAATCCATCTAAATTTTTAGTATTATTAGAGGTAAAGTTGCATTCGAATCTAGGACTTGGTTCAAACAACGAAGAAGTAGGGGAAAGTCGTACAATGAATCTAGGACTTGATTCAAAGATAAAATAACAGGGGGAAAGTAGTAGAGACCAGATACCCAACCGGTCTCTTGTTGAAAAGGGAAATAATGTGAAAACTCAGTACAGACTGGATAAGGAACATATCTATTATTGGTTGAAAAAAGGATAGAAAGTGGCGGCTGGTGGACAAGTCAACAGAGTATGTCCAGGATTAGATTTGCTGCCCTCACATAGTAAAAGGTCTCCAGGATTAGATTTGCTGCCCTCACATAGTAAAAGGTGTCCAGGATTAGATTTGCTGCCCTCACAGAGCATGAACAAACTCGGCATCACCACTTTATGTCTCCTTGTAGGTACATTGTGCTGATGCGTCCACTGTCGCATGTCCTTATACCAACCTTTTGTTGTTGTTAATGTAAGGGCGCATGTAAAATGAAGCGATCACACTGTTACCTTAAGGACATGTCTAACCAGTGTTATTGTTAATCTAATGCCTCCAGTGATATGATGCAATTAAATTGTGTTACAAATGGTACTCCTGCTGTTTTCCCCAGTATGATAAGTAAGTTGCTATTGTGCAGATAGGGATATCCATTTCACCTTGTTGCTATTGTGACCTTTTGGTGAACTGCACAAAACACTTTTTTTGGAATGAGTGTCTTGTGCAGTTTAACTAAAATGTCACGTGGGCAACATCTCTCAATGTTGGTGGAACTGCACAAAATGGTGATTGGAGTTTCCAAAATCTCCATCAAATTCTGCTGGTAATCTTGTGCAACATTTATTAGCTTTTGCAAGATGAGCCGCCACTGTCACCACAATGGCACTTTATTTTAGCGGAACTGCACAAAAGGATACGCAAATTATAGTTGCACCTTACATGAGCAGGACAACCAACCTTAATGTTGTTGAATTTTAGTTCAACTACTAAAGAAGAATGTGCCAGCTCACGAGAGCAAGTACTTCTTGCTAGCTGAATGATGCAATCTTTGCTTTATTTCAGGTGAACTACAGAAAAGGCGCATGAATTGAATCATGGAACTCCAGGCTGGCCTCATCCGAGTGGATTTGCATGTTCACCACATCGAGTCGTGGCGGCATAGGGCCCTCACACCGGTCAGTATTGTCCTTTATCAACATGATTGTGCTTTGTCATACTGTGCTAATGTTCTATTTTTTTAATAAAACTATTCTATCGCAATCTTTTCTCGTTTTGGAAATAAAGTTTGCTTTAACTAGTGCCACTATTATAGTAATCATGCTCTTTCTTATTTGTGCAAACAGGAATACTCAATTACAGATGTTGTGATGGTCAAGAGCATTCGCCAAGTTCTTGGGTTGTATGACACGGCTAGCCAAGATGGATTTAATCCTGATATTCAGTTTATCAAAAGGCTCTAATGGGTTGGTTCTGAATCTTGCAAGCTGGGAATCAATGAGATGTGTAGGCATCTTTGTTGTACTTATTGTTTGAATCTTATTTGTTGGTTCTGAATCTTAAAAGTTGGGAATCAATGAGATGTGTAGGCATCTTTGATGTACTTATTATTTGAATCTTATTTGTTGGTTCTGAATCTTGCAAGCTGGGAAACACGGCATGATGATGCAGAGGACAACAACCATACCAAATAGTTCAAAGTTGGTAGTATTATCTGTGTGAAAGTGCGACAAATGTGTTGATCGTGTGTGTCCTGAGAATAATAATTCTAATTGTTGTGCATGTTGATCTTGCGGCACTGAGAACGAGCCAATGCATTGCTTGTTTTAATAATAAATTTCTATTAAATCTAATTAAATTTAAGTAAAGTGACCACTAACACTTGTTATTACAGTACGAATACAGACCCGCTCGTGAACCGACGTGTGGCCGGAATAGGTTTCTTAATGGAGGCGTTTGAATGCGCCGAGGGTGCATGTTCTGCTGGGCGTGCAGCGGGCGAAGGAGGGGTAGTAACTATTGTCGCCTGTACACACTCAGTTTACTGTTGAATCCAGTTCCCCAAGAGCTGAAAAATGAACTGCTGCCGCCGCCCATCCACTCGTTCACTTGAAGAGACTCCAATGGCGATCCGAGGGGTGAGCCTGCTGGATATGGACTTCAGCAAGGAGTTCACCTTTGAGTTCGCAAGTCCCATGGCTGCACCAAGTTGAATGTGATGTACACCAACGATCCAGACTCGGTGAAGCTCTGCCTCGCCGAGTTCAAGCAGTACCTACAGGACGAGAAAGCACAAGGTCGCAGGACTAGACCTTGTGCCCATCCATTCATCTCCTGACAGGGACCAGCGGATCGCGGTCGCCCAGGTATGCGTGCGGGACGAGGTTCTCGTCTACCACTGCTGTAGGGCCATCAGAGGTTCTGGAGCATTCGCTCGTTTCATCGGCAGTGCCGACTGCACCTTCACTAAGGTGGAGAGAAGGAAGAACGCGACGATTTGGCCATCTGGTGCAACAAGCTTGCCGACATCCAGAAGCAATACAAGATCATCGGCAACGGGTAGGAGAAGGACTCCGTGGTTGACCTCGCCAAGACTATCGTCGACCCCTGCTATGCCAACATGAAAGAAGACAACGATACCAAGGACCTGAACAAGTGGGAGGTACCTCTGAATCTAGCCTACATAATCTACACGGCCAAGGACGCATACGCATGCTACGACATGTACAGGCGGATCTTGGACATGAGGGCGTGTCTGCTTCCCGTAACCGACGAGTACACGGACAGTCGCAGCGTCATGATCAGTCGTGCCAGGAAGGTCTAGATGTTGTACTTTATCTATTTATAAGCACCTTTATCATCTGAGTGTTTCATGCATTAGCCTATGTGTCGTAATTATTTGTTTTGTCCAAAATATTTCTTCTAAGAACCCATTAACATGTTTGCTTTTTTAGTGGCTATTTGCTTATGTATGTAACTAGTTCACTCGTCCGTTTCAAAAAAAAACTAGTTCACTCGGCTGTCGTGCTTTGAATCTCCTTCCTCCCAACATATTCCCCTTCTCAGGTGGACCCAGCAGGTCTCGTGCACAGACATATGGGACCAACCACCTATCTATTTGTATTTCTTTATTTTGTTCAATCTTTCATCCTCTTCCTATAGAGTGGCTGGCCATCATAGCCTATGGCGTTGGCTAGGCCATCCCTCTACTCCCACACATTGTCCGGCGGCGGCAGCTCCACCAGCCCACCCTGCAAATGAACAAGTCAACCCTCGTACTCCCCTCCGCCTGTGTCTTCCCCCGCTCCGGTTCGTTCGGTCCGAGGTCTCGACGTCGTCATCCGCCTTGGTGCTCTCACCGCGGCGCCGCCGTCTGTCGTTCCCAACATGGTCAGCAAAACAAGAGGAATCGGAAGACAACTGTTCGTCGAGAGGCTGACAGTCCCGGGTCCACCAGGTCCATGGCCTAGGTTTTGTTGTTTAACATGGGTAGCCCATGACATGTTTCAACATTTTTCGGATCCAGCATGTATCAAGCGGCCTCTGGGCCTCCCAACCTAGCTTGTCTATAACATCAGCAGCCCAAGTTATGTTTTTTTTTCAAGACGACGCACAACTCAGTTCTATTTTTCTATAAGAAGGCAAAACTGAACCTATGTTTTCTATAAGAATGCAAGACTGAACCTATATTTATATCTTATTTTATTACATATATATATAATAGAAACAACATAAGGTTTCGTTAAACCTGTCGTTCGTCCAACCATTTTATAGACCTTCCCACTTCCTTTATTTTTTGTTTTCATTAATCCTATATCTGAATTTTCTCCCACTTTCTTTTTGGATGTAAACTGAGTTTCTCCCAGTACTTCTCCCTAGAACCAACTCAACTATCCCACGTCTAGCCTAAAAAAAATAATACCCCACGTCCTATTAACTCATCAAATTAAAATGATATTTTATTTCGTAAATTGAAAGTTCTTACAAAATAATAATAATAATTGTTTATATATAACTTGCAAGTTAACTCCTAGTGATTGCATACATAAGCTTGCAAAGATTTTACTGACCAATGCAGTAATAGACGTGCAATCATGTGTTTATGTTTTTATAACATTTCTCCGTCCAGCCCAATATGATATTTTCACCCAGCCCAGCAAGTCCGCGGATTTCAAGAAAAATGCAAATGGGTTTTAAATTCTACCATATATATAAATGGGCTGCATAGATGCTACATTATTGTTTCACCCAGCCCATCAAATGGACTAAAAAAACAAATGGACTGGCTGACATGTGGGCCAGTAGGTTGTAGCCTAAGCAAGGCGTTGGATTTACATCCAACAGCCGGCATTCTTCTTCCCCCAGCGCTGCCGGGACCGCCTGCTCCAGCCTCCAGCGTCCAGCGGCGTTGTTTTGCGTGCCTCGCAGCGAAACGCTACCCCGCCGACGGCCAGGCCATCCCTCCACTCCGCACCTCCTGTTATTCTCTGCTGAGTGTAGGCCCACCCCGCACCCGAACCAGTCAAGTTTCCCACTCCTCTCCGTTTGTGATTCCACTGCCGCGTCTTCCCCATCTCCGGGTCGTTCCAGTCTGGGGCCTCGCCGTCGTCCACCGCCTCGCTGCGCTCGGCGCGACGTGGTCAACAAACGAGAGTCGTCGGAAGAGGACTGTACGTGGAGAGCCTGACGGCTGGGACCCACGAGGTCCATGGTCGCACGCAAGGAAAGTTCCTCCTTATTAAGTTGTTTCCTCCCACTGACAGCTGGGACCCACCGGCTGTATCTTCGCACGGAAGGAAGTGCCTCCTTGTTATGCGAAAAAAACTATTCCTCTCGATGACAGCTGGGACCCAACAGATTTGGTGGCTGACTTGTGGGCCTACTAAGCAGACGTGTACGCAGGGCTTTGTCAACTTAATCAACAAATGATTCTAGCAGCTGGACCATTGGATGTTAATCTAACAGCCGTGCTCCTTCTTCAACCTCTGTTCTTGCTCCTGTCTCCCGTGGGCGGTAGTGCTGCCGCGCACCCGAACCAGTCAAGTTTCCCACTCCTCTTCATCTGCGACTCCACCGCCGCGTCTTCCCCATCTCCGGGTCGTTCCAGTCTGGGGCCTCGCCGTCGTCCACCGGCCTTGGTGCGCTCGGCACGGTGTGGTCAACGTGGTCAACAAACGAGAGTCATCGGAAGATGACTGTACGTGAGAGGCTGACAGTGGGGACGCACCACGCCCATGGACGCATGCATGCAACTGCATCCTTTTTACCCTGAAAAATTATGTTTTCTCCCCCTGACTGCTGGGACCCACCAACTACATCTTCGCATGCAAGGAAGTGCGTCCTTATTACGGTCAAAAAAATATCCCCTTGACAGCTGGGACCTAGCAGTTATATCTTCGCATGCAAGGAAGTGCGTCCTTATCCTCCCTGACAACTGGGACCCACCTGGTCGAAGCATACATACCGTTGTCTGTCTTGTCGGAACGTGTACGTACATACTGGTCGATCGGTCTCTCTGCAAGTATGAACCATGCAGAGGTGGAACCGTGGCCGAGTAAGTAGTGGCACATGTCATAGTAGAGCCCCCCACGTAGTAATTCAGGCTGTCCCGTCTAAATCGTGTACATGTACATACAACCACACGCCAAAAAATATGGCCACGTACGTATATACGAGCGGGGTCTCGAATGCCTACTCGCGCATACGTACGGCCAGCACTCGTATACATGGCTGGGTCAGAACGGAGAAACTGCGTCGTCTTCATGTTCATGGGGAGGCAACAGAATGTGTCATGTTCATCGAGAGGCAACGGAACGTGTGTTGTTCATTGGGAGCCAACCGGCTTGGACGGAACAACCGATGGAAATGAGGCCTGGCGTACCGCAGAACGGAGGAAACGGCCTTGTGTTCGACCGGCCATGGTCGAAACGGGATCTTGTTCATCGGGAGGGGTCTGGCGTACCACAAAACGGAGGAAACGGACTTCTCTTGGACCTCCTACGGTCGAAACGGGGTCCTGTTGATCAGGAGGGGTGTGGCATAGCGCAAAACGGAGGAAACGGACTTGTGTTGGAGTGCTACGGTCGAAACGGGGGTCCTGTTCATCGGGAGGGGTGTGGCTTACCGCAAAACGGGACTCCACGGGATATTGTTCATCTCCACCGTCGACCTCCTTCAGCCTCCACGGGCTATTGTTCATCCACCATCGACCTCCTCCAGCCCCCACATGCGACTATTCATCCACGGGCTCCTGTTCATCCAGCCTCCACCGCGCGCTCCTCCACCGGCAACTGTTCAACCAGCCCTTTCCACGGGGTCCTGTTCAACCAACCCCTCCATGTGCTACTGTTCATCCAGCCCTCCACCTGCTACTGTTCAACCAGCCCTCCACGGGGTCCTGTTCATCCACCCCCAACTGGCTCGATCGGGGTCCTGTTCATCCAGCGGCAACGGCCTCTACTACCACGGGGTCCTGTTCATCCAACCCCCACCGGGAACTGTTCATCCAACCCCCCCCCCCCCAACAACGCTCATTGTTCATCCAGAGGCAGCATCGATCGGCTTCAGTTAGCAGCAATAGCGAAGGAATCACTCGGGTTCAGTTAACAGCAAGGGATCGATCAATCGCTCGGGTTTAGTAACGCGTAGCCTGCAGTGCAATCGCTCGGGTTCAGTTAGAGCTCAACGCCTCGCTCGGGTTCAGTTAGAGCGCAACGCGTTGCACACGCGCATATGTGTACGAGAGAAACGCGCATCGCTCGGCCCCCGACCATCCACCGTCACTGGGAACTCCCCCATATTTTCCTCGCCCTCGCTTCTACCACGGTTTTTTCCATCATGGACGGTCCAAAGAATGTCATGCAACTGCGTCTCTGGCCCACCCAGGACGAAAAGCCCATTTTTCTGTCATGATTTTTTGTCATAGAAGTAGGAGCCCACCACATCTATGATGATACCGGGTTTGGTCACAATTATCGTCATAGAAGTGTCATAAGTAGACAAAAAAATTCGTTCGGCCCAAAATGTTACGGATGTGTCTTTTTTTGTAGTGTTAGTACATGTGTGAATACATAGACAAACAGAGTGTCCCTAGTATGCCTCTACTTGACTAGCTCGGTAATCAAAGATGGTTAAGTTTCCTGACCATAGACATGTGTTGTCATTTGATGAACGGGATCACATCATTAGAGAATGATGTGATGGACAAGACCCATCCGCTAGCCTAGCATAATGATCGTTAAGTTTATAGCTATTGCTTTCTGCATAACTTATACATATTCCTCTGACTATGAGATTATGCAACTCCGGAATACCGGAGGAACACCTTGTGTGCTATCAAACCTCACAACGTAACTGGGTGATTATAAAGATGCTCTACAGGTGTCTCCGAAGGTGTTTTTTGGGTTGGCATAGATCGAGATTAGGATTTGTCACTCCGAGTATCAGAGAGGTATCTCTGGGCCCTCTCGGTAATGCACATCACTATAAGCCTTGCAAGCAATGTGACTAATGAGTTAGTTACGGGATGATGCATTACGGAACGAGTAAAGAGACTTGCCGGTAACGAGATTAAACTAGGTATGAGGATACCGATGATCGAATCTCGGGCAAGTAACATACCGATGACAAAGGGAATGACGTATGTTGTCATGCGGTTTGTCCGATAAAGATCTTCGTAGAATATGTAGGAACCAATATGAGCATCCAGGTTCCGCTATTGGTTATTGACCGGAGATGTGTCTCGGTCATGTCTACATAGTTATCGAACTCGTAGGGTCCGCACGCTTAACGTTCGATGACGATTTATATTGTGAGTTATGTGTTTTGGTGACCGAAGTTTGTTCGGAGTCCCGGATGAGATCACGGACATGACGAGTAGTCTCGAAATGGTCGAGAGGTAAAGATTGATATATTGGAAGGTAGTATTCGGACATCAGAATGGTTCCGAGTGATTCGGGTATTTTACCGGAGTACCGAGGGGTTACCGGAACCCCCCGGGGAAGTGTTGGGCCTACATGGCCCTAAGGGAGAGAGAGGGAAGCCCGCGGGTGGGGGGTGGCGCGCGCCCCCGTCCTAGGGAGTCCGAATAGGACAAGGAGGAGGGGGCGCGGCCCCCCTTTCCTCTCCCCCTCCCTCTCCTTCCTTTTCCTTCCGGTGAAAGAAAGGAAAAAAGGGGCGGCGAATCCTACTCCTAGTAGGACTCCCCCATGGCGCGCGCCCCCTGGCCGGCCTCCTCCTCCCCTCCTTTATATATGGGGGCGGGGGGCACCCCAAAGGCACATTAATTGTTCTTAGCCGTGTGCGGTGCCCCCTCCACAGTTTACGCCTCCGGTCATAGTGTCATACTGCTTAGGCGAAGCCCTGCGCGGATCACATCACCATCACCGTCACCACGCCGTCGTGCTGAAGAAACTCTCCCTTGACCCTCTGCTGGACCAAGAGTTCGAGGGACGTCATCGAGCTGAACGTGTGCTGAACACGGAGGTGTCGTACGTTCGGTACTAGGATCGGTTGGATCGTGAAGACGTCGACTACATCAACCACGTTAATCTAACGCTTCCGCTTTCGTTCTACAAGGGTACGTGGACACACTCTCCCTGTCTCGTTGCTATGCATCTCCTAGATAGATCTTGCGTGATCGTATGATTTTTTTTGAAATTGCATGCTACATTCCCCAATAGGTACAAATGCACATACCTCAGCAAAACAACCTTCAGCATGTGGTTTCTCATTTGCAAAAGAGAAAAGTATGTTTTTGTCCCTCAAGTTCCCCAAAAATGTAGACTTAGTCCCTCAAGATTGTTTGGTATACATTTGGTCCTTCAAGTCTCAAAACTGGATAAATTTGGTCCAAAACCAGATTTTGAGCACGTTGACTAGGTTTGACCAACGAACAGTAAATTCAAAGAAAAAATGCAAACAAATTCAATAAAAATATGAAATTTCATGAGAACCAACATGCTTGGGTGCACTAGGTGCGTGTAAAATTTTCTAGTCAAATAACATCTGAGGAGCTCTAGCAAAAAAATTGGCTTTTTTGTGAGCCAAAATTTGTTTTTTTCACGAGCTCCTCGAATGTCGAAACACCACACAAATTTTCATTTGGTTCTTCAAGTGCAAAAAATATGGTGTATGTGCTTCTTTTCATTCGGTTGTTCACCGGATTCAGCGCAATTTCGGTAGCTCATTGTTTGCTCTAATTTCCGTGTAGGATGGATGCAAGTTTTGGTATTTGGAAGAAGATTACATCGATCTATTGATAGCACAAAAATTGATAGATGCTCGTGCACTCGTAGCTAGAATAGAGGCTATAGGTGAGACTATGCGAAGCAACGTCTACTTCTTTCAAATTGAAGAAGAAAGAAGTGTGCAAGCTCGAGAAGCCATAGATCAACAATGAAGACATATAGAAGTTATTAATCCAACTAGTGGGAGCAGTTATCGAAACTGGATACCTTTTAAAATGTCTAATTGTGGTTATTGTTTTCTTTGGTCTTACTCTCGTAGCGAAGAATTGGTGAATTATGTACTCTAATGTATCAAAATGTTGTTGAATGAAATAAAGAAGCAAAGAAATGTGTTTCGGTGGCCGAAAATGATATGCAGATGATTTTTTTACTCCATTATATATAGGGGATCGGCTAGGTCCGCCTAAATTAATCTTGCTGGAGTAAATTTACTCCACTAAGGGTTTACTCCACCGGATACTCCACTAGTTATTGGGGATCGGTTAGAAATGCCTTAAGCATTGTACTAACTGAACTATAGGTCAACATTGTCCTTAAATGCTCAAAGATAGTTTTGATTTGATCCAGAAATTCCATACACCTGATGGAGTCAAATTTGAATGGCAAAATTCCATACAACTTTAGTGGCTATACCAACTATGTATAGTACATATTTTCAAATATGTCAGTGTATAGCATGAAGTTGACACTTGTTCGGTTGTGGGCTTCAAGCAAAATATGATGCCTCTTTTTGCAGGCCAATACTCGCTCAATATAGTTTTATTGTTAATTATGCAAGGACCATGACATTGCATGTGCATGTGCTCTTTTTAGGTGGTTATCTTGAAGATAAGTTAAGTTATGTTTTGTCCAAAGATGTTGACTGTTGTTGGTTACTCAGGCAAGAATGCAAGATCGATTGTGTTCAATTCATACACACTTTAGTCACCTAGCCCACTTGTCATGCTCTTTAGCTAAAATTGCCACAGTTGTGTCCCCCACACTTTGGCCAACCAGATAACCATACGCCATGAGTGATCTAGCAATAATGGACCTTTCCATTTTATTACTTCTAGAATGTAAGACACAACTTAGGCTGACAAAAATGTTATATTAGTTTCTAAGACAACACTGGCGCAGGAGACTTCATGACAGAAAACACTGGGGAAGGAGTTTCTAAGACAACATAAGCTATTACTCCCTTTGTAAACTAATATAAGAGTGTTTATATCACTATTTTAGTGATCTAAACTCTCTTATATTAGTTTACAGAGGTAGTACATATCTACTATTATATCCTCTTTGACCAGCCTTCAGAGAACCCGGTAAAAGGGCAAAATATATCTAGAGAAGCAAGACTCAAGGAGTGGCGAAAACAAAAACACAAAAGAAAAGATTGAGACATAAATTGGAACGAACATAAACATAAAATATAGTTCAGTTATGAACAAAATGACAAATAAAATCAAAATAAAATAGCAAGAGATCATATGCATAAAAAGATATGTGTAATTTCCGGTCTAGTACGGTTGGATGGGAGACTTTTAACATGCACAGTGTTTGATGCATCTGAAGGAAGAGAAGGCCCATAAGAACCAATAAAAGGTATCTGTAAAGGCCCACATCCACCAATGTTTATCCTCACATACCTGTCATTTTTATAATGCATGGAAACAACGCACCTAAAAAAAGTGGTGCTTCCACTTTTGGGAGAAGCAACATACACAGTCATTTATTCTTGACATTTCTTCGACAACACTAGATGACATGGTCCGCAGGCAGTGACAGCCAAATCAAGAATCTTTTGTACAAATACGACTGTAGAGGGATCATGATCTAATATATCCATTATTCATGTCTAAAAAGTAAAGACATGAGTGAAGGAATCCAGTAAATAGTATTTTAACATGTATAGTAAGTTAAAGACAATGCAAGCATCTTGACACTGTAGTTAGCATCGCCCAACCCTTCTCTTCAACCATAAATATAAAAAAATGTATTTTGCATATACATAGGCGAAACATGGTAAGAATTGGCCTACTGAACTGTAGTATGGTCCTTAGATGCAGAAAAGTTTGTTTTGACTAGATCCAGAAATTCCGTACAGAAGGGTCCTAGTTCTATGTAGTCAAATTTGAATGGCAAAAGCAACAACACTTTAGTGGCTGTACCAACTATCAAGATAGCATACTAGTACCATATT
Source organism: Triticum aestivum (assembly GCF_018294505.1). Lineage (NCBI taxonomy): Eukaryota > Viridiplantae > Streptophyta > Magnoliopsida > Poales > Poaceae > Triticum > Triticum aestivum. Next base: position 416,415,506 of record NC_057808.1, on the reverse strand, counting down.
ATTCATCATCGCAAATTTAAAGATGCAGTTCAAATGTTCAATACGTACTAAAAATCTCCAGGTACAGGCAGTCCTGCATACTGTTTTGTTCATTCAAAATAAATAGATTACTCAAAAATCTTGAGTTTATGTTGAAATAAGCACATGACATGACCGGAGTAGAGAATATTAATCCAATAGCTATTAATTAGACTGGAAAAAAAACTCGCACTTTAGTGGTTGTACCAACTATCAAGATAGCATACTAGTACCATATTATTCATCATCGCAAATTTAAAGATGCAGTTCAAATGTTCAATACGTACTAAAAATCTCCAGGTACAGGCAGTCCTGCATACTGTTTTGTTCATTCAAAATAAATAGATTACTCAAAAATCTTGAGTTTATGTTGAAATAAGCACATGACATGACCGGAGTAGAGAATATTAATCCAATAGCTATTAATTAGACTGGAAAAAAAACTCGCACTTTAGTGGTTGTACCAACTATCAAGATAGCATACTAGTACCATATTATTCATCATCGCAAATTTAAAGATGCAGTTCAAATGTTCAATACGTACTAAAATCTCCAGGTACAGGCAGTCCTGCATACTGTTTTGTTCATTCAAAATAAATAGATTACTCAAAAATCTTGAGTTTATGTTGAAATAAGCACATGACATGACCGGAGTAGAGAATATTAATCCAGTAGCTATTAATTAGACTGGAAAAAAACTCGCTAGAAGGAGGGCTTGAACCTCCGACCTTGTGGTTAACAGCCACATGCTCTAGCCAACTGAGCTATTCCAGCTATTTTGATACAAAAATTATTTAACTCTATATAATATCACTAAGGCAAGATATAACATACAAAAGCTATGTGATCTCTTCCATGGCAAATTCCATCTCAAGTGATTGCAAAAGGCATCCATTTTCTAAATATTTATGTCAATACATGAGATTGGAGATGGACATAATACACCCACCAAACATAAACCTTATACTTTTGTTGAACATTTGTAATAAAAACACTTTGGATGCTCACAAAAGTTTGAATGTTTGATCCACTGTCGCATATTGTTTTGTATGGGTCACACAGATACATGTTAAGTTACAATACAAAATAGCAAACTAGAGCATCTCAACATGTAACTTATAATACCAAATCCAATTCTAATATAGGCTCAACATAGCATATCAGTTAAGGCCCGAGAAACAATTAAGTTGTCCATTCTCGTTTATGAGGAAACAAGGTTTCAGATTGTTATTGAAGAAACTGAAACCCACAAAGATGCATCATTTGACCTCGGACCAGGAAAGAATTTAAGGTCCAATTTGCGCGAGTATTTTTTTTATTCGTCAGCGTCAGGTTTACGCCGGCCTGAACCTTATATTACTCAAACAGAGATAATACAGACATTTGAGTTAGGGGGGAGGAAAAGAAAGAAAGGCAAATTACATGAAGGTTAAAATCTCACATCAAGGTGTGACAACATAGAGCCCCAGTCCCGGTGTAGAGCTTGTAGTTGGATATTCTTGCATCTGTGCGACCATAGCGCCAGGTCATCAGCCGCAACCCTAGCAATGTGGTGGGTGAAGAGTCTCATTTCGAAAAATCATAGCACAACGCTTCCAGGTGTTCGAGAGAATTGCAATGAGAATGGTAGAGCGAACTTTGTCCATCAGAGCCCGCAGCCAGTCGTCACCAAGGCTGCTGGGCGTGCCATCATATAGGTTGTCAAGCTCGTCCCAGAGAGGTCAAAGCAAGGCACGGCCGAGGAGAAGGTGTGCAATGCTATCGCAGGCGCCGCACAATAGGCAAGCATTGATCTACAAAGTCTCCTCTCATTGGTTTAAACACGATATTTGTGTAGCCAAATGAAGATTCTGCGTTTGTTCGGCGCATAGTTCTTCCACATTGTAGTCGGTTGGTCGGTCATGCCAGATCACTTTATATGCTAATTTTGTCAAAAGGGTCTTGCCCTCTCGCTTGCTCACCCTGTTGTCCGGAACCAGCGAATTCAAGTTAATCGAAGCCATAATACTACGTAATGTAGCCAGATCACTTTTCGCCGCATGGGATAATCTAGGGGTAAGATCGAGGTTCGGCTCCGGAGAAGCAACCACCCAAGCAATGGAGGCAGACCGTCTGTTGGAGTGTGAAAAGAGAGCATGAATTGGCAGGCAAGGGTAGTTTGGTGGTTGGGTAGCCAAATATCATTCCAGAAAGAGGTGGTAGCCCCATTGCTGATTTTAACAAAGGTGATGGACCGGAAGAAATTCAGGCTTTTGAAAATATCGCACCAAACCGACGTGGTGGCGTTGCCCAACGTACCCCGGTCATAAATAGGTGACCATCCATACTTATTAACGATGTAGTTTGGAGCAGGCATGGAGCCAGAGTCATGAAGTTTAGAAAGGTGTCTGAGGAGAAGGGACACATTCATATGGACCCCATTTGAAAACAGAGCACACACAAGGTCCCATGCCACTTTGCATTGTCCGCCCGTAGTGGTGTCTTGCCAAGACCAGAAAAATGCACAATAGTGTATACCAATTTCCTGGAGCGTCCCAACTGGCAGCAGCAGCGCACTCATAGCATATATAGGAAGGGCAAGAAGAGCCGCACGAACGAAGATGGACCTACCGGCCAATGTAAGCAGAAGACCCCGCCAACCCGCCAAGCGGCAATCAATTTTATCAATGATAAAAAAGAAAGCAAAAATGTTTAGTTTGGAAGTTGAGAATGGCAAACTAGGAAAGATTGAGGGAAACCGGCCACAGGACATCCTAAGATCTCAGTAAGGCTATGAGAGGTAGCCGGGGTGACGTGAATTGGAGAGAAAGTGCTTTTGTGGAAATTTATAGAGAGCCCGATGGCCTCAGAAGATTGTAAGAGCAGCCGTTTTAGGTGATGAAGTTGTTCCGCAACCACCGAAAGAACTATCAACGTGTCGTCGGGATATTGAAGGAACAGTCACAGCAAAGAGTTATTGAGAGGATGAGTGAGCATGCCATATTCAGAGGCATGGATGATCATGCGTTGGAGCACGTCAGCGACCACAATGAAAAGGAAGGGTCACAGAGGGTCTCCTTGTCTTAGCCCACGCCGGCAAGGAAACCACGGGCCAGGTTTCCCATTTAGCATAGCAGAGTTTGCAGTGTTGTTTATGAGGTTGATCCAGCGATCCCAAAGCAAAGGGATGCCTCTGGCAAGTAAAATAGCAGTCATAGCATCCCAAGAGACGGAGTCAAAAGCTTTGTGGGCACCTAGAAGAGGAGCACCGACGGCATTTACACTGCTAGTTCCTGCTATAGTGCCACCTTCCACGGTTTCACTGCATGTGATGCTTGAAAACTGATCTGGAAGAGCTGGGCGCCTCCTCGCGTCAAGTTCTTCCACTGGTTGGCCAATAAAGATCGATGCTAGACCGCAGACTGCAACACCACCCCAAATGCCTCCTATGCAACCAGGCCATGGAAACCATCTCGCATCTCCTTGTCAGCTGGCCCTTTGCATGTCAAGTCTGGCACGATATCTTCGCCCGGCTGCGATTGACGTGCCACCCCCCAAGCCTGACGCAACCCTCGATAGTTTGTGGGAAATTGCCAAGCACTCCACCCCCGAGCTGTTGCGCTTGCCTCTGCCGCGCTTCTGATCCCCTAGATGGCTTGAAGCAAAGGAACACGTGCATCTTCGATGGCACCATCCCCTCTGCCTCCAACCCATCGTGCGCATCAAGGAGGAAGCTACCCTATGGTCTAGGGCTAGAGCCCTCGGTCTCCGAATGCTGTTACCGACAACTTGGGATGTACACTAAACAACCACCATGTATCTTCCCCTCATGGGACGTTGTACTGAACTCCTCTTGTTTTCATTGAAATGAAACACAAAAACTTTTTTACGTTTTCTCGAAGAAAGAGCTTTATGAAAGTCCAGCTTTAAAACAATGGTTGGGATTTTCCTTTCGAAGCAAGATTGAACGATATCAACGACATGGAGGAAATTATCAGCTATTCCTCTACCCCTGATAAAACCTGTTTGGCCTTGGTGAATAAGATCAAGCATGAAACCCTGCGCTCTGTTAGCTAAGCATTTGGACGCAATCTTGACCGCACAGTTCTGGAGGGAGACCGGTCTATAGTTCTCAGGTTGGTTAGCAACCTAGCACCCAACTTTTTAGGCAGCAGCACAAATATATGCTTTGTTGATGTGCCCGCAAGTCGGCCGAACAATTATGAAAATCACTTAGAAGATTATTAAGCAAGTCTTCCTTGACTAGGTTGAATGCACGAACAGAGCCGTCCTGGCCGGGACTAACATTGTCATTCATACCCCAGAGAGAAAGTTCGATCTCGTCCATCGTGAAAGGTCTCACGATGTCCCTGGCTTGCGAGCGAAACAGAGAGCGAGGAGCCGGTCATCAGGTTAGCTAGATCGAAGGAGAACGTGACGGAGTGGTAGTCCCAACTAGGTTCTTGTAAAAGTCCAAAATGATGCGCTCTTTGTCCAAGTGAGAGGTGAAGGACGAGCCAGCCACTACTAGAGATTTAATTTGGTTTTTAATGTATCGAACCAACACGCAAACGTGCAAATAAGCAGAATTTTCATCCCCCAGAACGTAGTCTCTAATCTTAGCCCTTTGCCTCCAGTATGCCACCAATTCAGCGTTAAGGCGATGGAGAGCAAGTTTCACAGCCATCCTAAGCTGAAGCTCAAGAACAGAAAGCAAACAAGATTCCTCGAGCTTGTCCAGGAGATTGATGGTCGTATGGCAATTCTTGGCCAGGATGGAAGGGAGACGATAGTTGGCCGACCATTTTTCAGCCACATCATGAGTGCGCCTGAGGCACAAGGCAAGCATACCTACCGAACCCCTCAAGCACTGCTGCGAACTGACGCTAGCCCAATTTGTAGCAACCTGATTCCGGAAACTAGAGTTTGCAAGAAGAGCGTTGTTAAGATGAAAAATCGCAGGTTTCGGGATTTGAGTAGCGGCAGCAAGTTGGATGGGAACATGGTCAGACGTGGATCAGTAGAGGAGGTCAGAGAGCTATCTGGGAATTTTTGAACCCAGGCAATGTTAACTAACGCACGATCAAGTCTCACTAAAGTGGGCACGTCCTGTTGGTTAGACCACGTAAACAGCCGATCAAGAAGAGGGAGGTCTTGCATCTGCATTGTCTGAATAGCATCAGAAAAAAGGAGAACCTCATTCGAGTTGAAGTTAGCAGTTGATTTGTCGGCGGGGCACAGAATCAGATTGAAGTCTCCTATTATAGCCCATGGGCCGGAAATTGTCAAAGAGAGGTCGTTGAGCGAGTATTTGTCATGTATGTCAAACAAATAACCTGCAAAAAGAAGCATCATATTTTGTTTGAAGCCTACAACCGAACAAGTATCAACTTCATGCTATACACTGACATATTTGAAAATATGTACTATAGTACGATAGTGAGTCACATATTCTCTCCATCCCAAAATAAGTTTCCGGCCCATGGGCTATAATAGACGACTTCAATCTGATTATTTTGGGACGGAGGGAGTACAAAATAAGGGATTTCACAAACAGTAGAAACAAATTGATCATCTAGGGAGCAAAGTTTGATGTGCTAAAATACTAGAGAAAGGAAAAATAGTGGTAGCAATGCAAGGCACTTGTCAGAACATTTAGGTTAAAGCTATCTGCCAGATGCTGGATATCAAATGAATAAATTCATATAAGGAAAGATGTATGATACATAAAAAAAAGTAAACACATAACCTATTGGAAGTGAAACATAGCAGAAAAGAACATGGCAAATGGATGTATTGTGCATGCAGATCCTAGAATGTTAACTCTAGCTCAGTAAGAACATGAAAGTTGTGGAACCAAATATTGAAACAATCAACAAGGATTGACAACTACCATAAGAAATTACATAAGAGTCACAATTTCGGCACCCAATGATATTAATGCAAAGGATGTGCAAATGACACTTCAAAAGATTTAGTGACATTAGTATTAAGTAGGATACTAGAATGTAAGAGACACAACTTAGGCTGACAAAAATGTTATATTCACTTTGCAGAGACTTCATAGCAGAAAAACGCTGGGGCAGGAGTTTCTACGACAACATAAGCTATTACGTGTCTACTATTATATCCTCTTTGACCAGCCTTACTTCACAGAACCCAGTAAAAGGGCAAAATATATGTAGAGAAGCAAGAGTCAAGGAGCTGAAGCACTAAATGGTGAAAACAAAAACAGAAAAGAAAAGATTAAGACATAGATTGGTAAGAACATATAAATAAACATAAAATATAGTTCAGTTATGAACAAAATGACAAATAAACTCAAAACAATAATAGCAAGAGAATCATATGCATAAAAGGATACGTGCAAGGATGTAGACTTTTAACATGTAGAGTGTTTGATGCATCTGGAGGAAGAGAAGGCCCCTAAGAACCAATAAAAGGTATCTGCAAAGAGGTACCAAGTCAAGTCTTTCTTTTGGTTCTAGAGGAGCCTTACTTGACAACAATGACAACCTGGAACGATCGGAAAGCCATATATACATGGTACATGTACAATATCCAGCCTGCCTTCAACTTGCATACAAAGCCTTGATGCCCGGGCACATCCTCCTGTTGTCCAGCAGCTCATCCCCATAGTCGTCGATATCGACTTCGTTCAGCTGGAAGTCCTCCGACTTGCAGTGCTGCTCGCTCCATTCAAACCACAGCTTTGGTATCACCTCCTTCTTCAATGCAGTTTCATAGGTGTTCTCCTCCAGAGAATCAGCTGCTATGAGCCAACACTTTCTTCTACTGGCTGACGGGTAACATAGGGGTTCAAAACATCTAGAATGACGACTCTTGATGCGCCGACCAGGGAGATGCCCTCCCCACATGCCTTGGTAGAGCCAAACAGGACTTTTGCATCAATAGAGTTGTCAAACTGATCCATTGTCAGTTGTCTATCTTCTGAAGTAGATTTATTATCACCACGGGTCACAAAGAACTCCTTTCCTACTTGCCAGCCCCTTGTCTTAACCAATAGCCTTTCCAAAAAATTCATGCGAAGTAATGTACTGACTAAATGCAATGACCTTCTCTCTCGCAGATTCCGCAAGTGCCAGGATATTGGTGAAAAATCTGGCCTTCACCGTCGGCCACGTTGATAGACCGGACCAGACTATCAACAGTTACACCTGTCAAGCTGGAAGCCCTATCTCCAGCATCAACTTCTAATATTTCTGACAGGCATGGATGCATGTACAGGGCAGTTCCTACTGCGTTTTTTTTTACTTCTCATAGGCTTCCAACTTATGAACGATTTATTTCTGCTTGGGGCTGAGTTTCAAGAAGACACCGAAGTCTACTAGGCCAGGTAGTTCATCCAAGATATCACCCGTGTAGTAGTGAAGCAAATCTTTTGATAGTTCTCTAAGACTTCTAATGACATGTGCTTTTCTCGTGAAGTTATCATCATGCAGTAGGGTCTCTTCTACTGACTCGGTGAATTTATCAGAGACCCCTTTTGAAATCCTGTGACCTGATATTGATACTTATCAACGATAGGATGAGATGCTACTATCTTGAGAAACTTTGGGCGTACAAGATTCAAGATGTTGAACACTTCTGCAACGTGATTCTGGGAAAGTATAGGATGAGATGCTACTATCTTGAGAAACTCTGGGCGTACAAGGTTCAAGATGTTGAACACTTCTACGACGTGATTCTGGGAAAGTGTAAGGACCACATTACGTGGAGTATGTACTCTGCACAGTGATTCTAGCACATCGTCGACTCATTCCTAGGTGTATGGCCCTCATCCATTATAAGTAGGTTAGAGACCATAAGCAACATGTCCCAGCATGCAGCTGCGACGGTGACAGCCCCATCACTATTAATGATCCAAGAGAACTGAGTGTATCCAACCAAGAGGATACTCCTATTGGTTTGCCAAGCGTTAAGGATTTCCAACTGATCTGCTCTGTCACCCTTGACAGAGCACAAATCATACAGTGGTATGTGACAGAGCACAAATCATACAGAGGTATGTCCTCCACTTGCCACCGTTGAAATTCCCGTTTCCATGTACCTAATATGCCTTAGGGAGTACAACGAGAGGCCTTCCAGAGGGATACTTTGCCAAGAAGCTCTGAATAAAACTAATCAGCATATAAATGTTTTCCCCGAACTAGGGGCATGAGCTAGAATGCAACCTCCTGGTTTGTCAGATACTATATTCTTAACCAGAAAGTGGAAACCTGCCAACTGATGTGGTCTCATTTGCTTTTCATGTCTTGGATGAATAGGGAATGAACTGCATACAACGCATCATGATCAACAGCAGTTACACATACCAAATACTGATTTGGGATTGATAAGATTTCTGTAAACACCACCCACTCTGGCTTGCTGCCATAATTGAGCAATGAGCATGAGGGATGAAGGTTCACAGCCTGATCTGTCGAAATCACCTGGTAACCAAACTTTTCATGTCCTAAAAACATAGCAAGATTGCCTGTAAGAGATGATAGAATAATTCTCTTTAGCAACTTATCATGCATAGAGAGAACCTCAGGATTCCAACACCAATAACTTGGGACAATAATGTTGAGTTCATGCTTTAGACAATTTTCAAGCTCTGATATAGTTTCCTGGCACTTCCTCATGGTCTTGGCGTTGATGCTGTTCTGCCAGCACCACATATTCCTGTTTCCATTCCCATCCTCCCATTTTTTATAAACAGCGAGTAAAGTGAAGAGATCTCCATCTTGGTGACACAATCGGACCTTCTGAAGGTCAGCTTTATATTTCTCCTCATTAGTGCCCACTCTACAAAATATGCTGCTAGAATTTGCCATAACAGCAGCTAGAATTACACCTTCCTTCCTCAAACCAGAATCAAAGCAATCAAGCATAATTTTGCCAAGCCTTGGCTCAATTCCCAATTTAACCAGGTAGCGTCCAGTATCAGTCAGCTCAAACAAATTACATTTACATTTGACAGCACCCAATTGTTCAAGGTTCTTCAAAGCCATATTGATTGCTTCTGGATTTGGGGCATCAACAAACTCAAAATTCTGTGCATCCCTAACACCCAAAGCAAGTAGTCTCAGAACAGCAGTGCCAAGATGAACTTTCCGGATTTCAGGTTCTTGATGTACTTCCATCATTCTGAAGTGAGATTCAGAGTAAAGCCTGTAACACTTCCCTGCTCCTGTTCGACCGGCCCAGCCAGCACGTTGATTAGCGGAACTTTGGGAAATCCAATTTACTTTCAGCACATTGAGACCACTACTAGGCACAAATCTGCTCTCCTTGGCCAGTCCAGGATCAACAACATACTTCACTTCTTTGATGGTCAGTGACGTTTCAGCCATATTCGTGCAGAAGATAACTTTTCTCTTACCGGGATATCTGTTGAAAACACGACTCTGTTCTACATGGGAAAGCTTTCCATGCATAGGAAGTACCACAGCACTTGCATCGCTGAAGTTTTCACAGGCCCACTCAACTTCCAGTAGAGATGTCAAAAAAGCAAGTATGGCACCCTCTTCTTCATTCTTGTGAATCACCCTTACCACCCTTACAACATCATTGACATAAGAAGCAGTAGCGCAAGCATCATTCCGAGAGTTTGGTACAATGTTGAAGGAAGCATCCACTGATACATCTGGGATATATTTAATTTCAACAGGAAAATTTCGCCCTTTAACATGGAATGTTTGACAGCCATAAAAATATTCAGCTAGTCTATTAGCATCAGCAGTGGCAGACATTATAATGAGTCGCAAATCCACCCTATCAAGCAATGCCTAACGCATTGAGTTCTTCAGCGACTCACATCAGCAGTGACAATCTCATCAGAATCCTTTGAACGCTTTTCAGAGAAATATGATCTTGACCTTGATGCCTGACATGAGGTAAACATAATGTCAATTGATTGTTCCAATCATACATTTAAACTTCAGTTCATTCCAAAGTTTATATTATGCCATCATTACATTTCTGAAAAATTATAATGCATAACAGTAGATACCGAATATCAGAAAATAACAACTACATGTGCTATACTAGAAAAGTTTATTCATGCTGGAAATACAGGAATAACCAAAATAACAACCCACGAGGTCTGTCAGGCTCTGCGGCATGAGCAAATGTGTCAATTTTGTCGGATAAGATGGCATGAACTAATTCTCAGGTATGATTGGCATATTGTGCCCCTTTAGGCACTTGGCTCTTATAAAAACAGATTTTGTTCAAACAACGTAATAGTGTAATACAAAATAAAAAATGTATTTCAAAGCAGTTTCAGCACACCAAATGGGAATCCCACACGTGCCTGTGGGCCACTTTGCTGTTGCTAAAAAGGATATTTGGTAAGAACTTCCAAAAATTAAAACTACATATGTTGCTAAACGGCCTCAGAGTTACAGAAGCATCATCACATATCTTAAACAAATAACATACCTTTCTCCACTGATAATCAATGATTGTGTCAGCCCTTCTCTCACAATCATACCGCAGACACGGCATACATGGCCCAGATCTTCATGAATCTGCATTTCATGATTGCAGACGTTGTTCACCTCTTTCTCATTGGCTGCCTCTTCAAGTGTGTCGAGCTGGCCAATAAATATAACTAAATCACTATGGCAAACAACATAAATCCAAATAAACAATTTAATGAAGATAAAGTTTGCAGATTTCTCTTATTGAGCTGAGCTCATCTATTCTCAAACTTTACAAGTTGAATCAATTTGCAGACAAAGCACGAAATTATAAGCACAACTATAAAATTACAAAATGATATGTTTGAAAATGCTGCAGCAACAAAAGTCATTAGTCTGTGATTATAATTTGGACCTTAGAGCTTTCAATTGCCACTGAGTACTCATTGCAAAAATCTTCAGGACCATCACTTTCCTTTTCTTGTATATGTTCTTCCTCCATAGGCTCATCTTCCCCCATAGGCACATCTTCCTCCATAGGCTCGTCTTACCCCAGAGGATTGTAAGGTTCTGAGGGCAAATCAAATACTGCTGGATTTGCTTCATTTTTTCTTTTTCTTTTCTTGGCACAATTTCAACATCCCCATCTACTTGGGAGCTTGGATCAACTTTTCGTTTTTTTTCTCTCCTTAGGAAGTGGAGGGGAAACTTGTGTTTCTGCTATTTTCTCATTATGGGTAGCAACCTACATTGAGCAGGAAGAGTTACGGCTGGAAGATGAAAAATTTCAGCTTTGAATTGGAATAGATTCAGCAAATATCAAACAATTATCCATTATTTTCAGTACAAGAGAAAGGGGTACTTGTGAACTAAGATGCATCAAATACATACGGATGAACATTAAAAAAATTGAAAACAAAGATAACAGTATCGCAGTGCCCTTCAGAGATACTGATGAGGCAGTGCAAAGTTGATGCTACTAGTTTGTCATTACAAACATGTAGAACAAAATCGACAATAAAAAATTGCAAGTGAAAAGTACATACAGCCAGATCATGGATACATTCCTCAGGTCTTTTCTGCAATATAACTCTCTCAAACAGAAATGCTGATGGTTGATAGCTGGCCGAAGGATACTGATTCATTAAAGTTGCACTTGGACTATATGGAACAATTTCACTGTTTTGGTCTCTATCATGCATTGTCTCATTTACTTCATCAGTTCCTTCGATTACCACTCTCATGAGAGCACCAGCCTGTTCTGATGGTATCAGCTGTTTATTTTTCTCAGGCGTCAGTTGTTTGTGTGCTCCTGTGCTTTCATCATCATCATCCGAATCAAGAACTATTATGTCACTCTTTTTCTATTCTCTTTGCTCGATAGAATTGTGTGCTCTTTGCTCGATTGAAGTAGCACTTCTGCTGATGTTGCATATAAGCCCCATGCAAGGTGGACAAGAAAAATGTGGGATGCATACAAGGCAATCATAAGTAGAAGCACAGACAGTTACATGTGGAGAACTATAATGATCATAAAATGCAGCGGCCATTATGTAGTAGTCAACCCACTAATTGTTCAACACAAGCATAGTAATTGATGAAAAAATAGGCACCTTATTCATCAATTCTTTCTCCTAGGTTTACTAGGCATCCTTATTTTTGGCATTGAGCTCTGTATTTCACCTGGTATAATCCAATTCAAGTAGTAATGAAACTTTATGCATAAAGCTAGTAGCTACTAGAGATACACTAGAAATATCACCTACAGTAAATTCAGTCCAAATTCAAATACTGTTCTTTGCTTCTAATCATGCACAGAATACCCAGAAAAGGAGTCTCTAAAGAAAAGAAAAACACAAAGGTGACGTGAGTGTAAAGGGCAGTGGAAATACTTCAACTGGGCAAACTATATTCACACTAGCATTTCAAAGAGCAAAGTTGCTTCAATATCTACAAACATACAAGCTTGCAAACAACAATGTACTAGCAGGAAACAGATCACCACAATAACACCTATGACCGTATCCAGCATAGCAAAGAACAATACTCATGAAACAACCAGAAAGTGGAAACCTGCCAACTGATGTGGTCTCATTTGCTTTTTATGTCTTGGATGAATAGCAATGTCTAACACAATAAGTTCTTCAGCGACTCTTAACATCACCAACGACAATATCGTCAGAATCCTTTCAACGCATTTCACAGAAATATGATCTTGACCTTGATGCCTGACATGAGGTAAACTCAATTCCAATGATACATTTAAATTTCATGAATGCCATGAAAAACATTGAAAATACTGATAAGCCAAAGTTCCATATTTGCTCCTAAGCCCATGTCCTGCGCAATATTGCCAGGCCACATCATCTATCTATTTATACTAAAAGTACAACATGGTAGAGATAGAAAAGTAGACTATAAATTCTCACAAAAAGGCAAAACATTCAACCATTGGTTGAACAGACCAGCTTATTGATCAAATTTTTGCACAAACTATTCCGTTTCAAAAACAAAAAATGTTTGAGCACAAACTGCATGAACCACATCCTACCATTGTTTATCCTCGCATACCTGTCATTTTTATAATGCATGGCAACAATGCATCTAAAAAAAGTGGTGCTTCCACTTTTGGAATAGCAGGAAACAATAATCTACCATGCTTCTGTTCTAGATTCTCGTTAACAAATCCGAACATGTATTAGTCTACAAAATAATATCTCAAATATCCCTGTTAAGCTAGAAAACAACCACAGAATTGACTATTAAGCTTCCCACAAAAAATATTCGAAGATAGGGCTATACTGCTACTGTAGCCCTATGTTTTTTGTAGACATAACAGAAAGCCAGGCGTACACAAAGCCAACAAACAGACAATTGCATAAGCAACAACCATAAGCATCAACAAAATCTATTGTATTGACTACTAACATAAGCATCAACAAAATCTGATACGATTCCATTTATCTATGCTAAAATACCACATCTATTACTGTTGTCCCTTACACTTTTATATGAATCTCAAGGAACAAAACAAACAATTAATCTACATAGGCAGATAAATGAGCAGTAAACAAGCACAAACCAAAGTCATGATGTCAAGATTAATGCACATACCTCAGTGAAACACAAGGGCCTTCATCTTATGGTTTCCCATTAGCATACAGAACTACAAAAGGCAGCAGATCTGCACTCCTCACCGTACACACAGGAGTCAGACCAGGCAGAAGTTAGAATCGCATCACAATATCACATGGTCAAATTTGAGCACAAACATCCTACCAATATTTATCTTGTTTTTTTTAATCTTTTATGCATGGCAACACTACACCTAAAGAAGCAGTGCTTCCACTTTTGGACAAGCATCATACATGAAGTCGTTTATTCTTTACAATTTCTTCGACAAAAAAACAAACTTGAGTTCATCCAAACACACTTAACAGAAGAAAGAAACCCTAGCTGCCAACAAGAGCAATCTCCTCTCCCCTCAGCCTCCAACCGACGATCCGTCGCTGCGGCGCAGAGGGGAGAGGATTCTCTTTCCCGTCCTTTGTGCACTAGGTTTTGGTCTCACAGCGCCGTCGCTCCTACCCTGATGGCGGTGTCATCTCGAATACCCCGTCTCGGTGATGCCTGTTGCGGCGTTGTTGAGGTGCCTGGAAGTTTTCCTCCCCATTTTTCTTTATGGACGATGGGCTGGTTATTTGTGTTGTCTTTTAGCATGGCTCCATGTGCATCATCAAGGCACATCGCGTTCTTTACCAACCTCCTCTCTCAAGCATTTGCAAGCAAGAACGCTGACTTAGTCTGACAATGCTAGCCTCCATGGCATGTTGACACTGGTCTATTTAGGGTCGCCCAGCCCTTCTCTTGAGCCAGAGATATAACTAAATGTGTCGCCATGCAATTATATGCAGGCTAAAGAAGGGAAGCATTGGACTATCCGAACTACATGTCAACATGGTCCTTAGATGCAGAAAGATTGTTTTGATTTGATCCAGAAATTCCATACAAAAGGGTCCTAGTTCTATGTAGTCAAATCTGAATGGCAAAACAAACAACACTTTACTGGCTGTACCAACTGCCAAGATAGCATACAAGTACTAATGAGGGTCCTATTGTTTACCATTGTAAATTAAAGGATATACACACTAAATCTGCAGGTCTTCAAAGCTACTATGTTTAACTGTGGACAGCCATTGGCCTTTATACAAAGTCTCCAGCATGATGTCTTGTTCATACAAAATAAATAGATTGCCAAACAATGTTCAGTTTATGTTGAAATAAGCGCATGACATGACCAGAGTGGAGAATACATTAGAGGCATCCAGATAAGGCATGATGGGAAAATAGCTCGGTGCAGAAAGAATCCAACAGCTAAATTAGAGTGTCTACTATAATGCATTAAGGCATATTCGAATAACCAGAGGATTGCACAAAGAATCGAGGTCAAGAAACTAGGTGAACATCAAAAACCTGCTGCAATTATTACTACTTCAACTGTGAAGTTACACAAGATAAGACTGGGTAGGCTCATTCATGTCAGGCCATTCCTCATAACCTACATTGACTAGCACAGTGATTTTTCTATTAAGCGCCAAGGATTCGAGAGACTGGGGTTGAAAACGTAAGGAGAAGCCATAAAATGGAAAGATCCATTATATGTTACATTAACATTACTTATGGCCAGAGTAGTTGTACAAAATGATTGCCGTGTGAATCTGCGAAACCACACACCAGTGTGATGAGTTAGCAGCTAAACAGCTATATATTATAAGCATTGTATCCTATGCATAGAGGAACAGTATCTTAAACGTATCTGAGCAGAAATAGACTCCCAAAAACATATTACAGTGCACGCAAATAAAACAAGCATTTCATGGATACATTGAGGGACATTGCCATAAATGCCAAGGAAAATACACTAATATAATCACAATGGTAAACTGACAGGGAAAATGTAGGGATGATATGGCAATGACTTGAATCAAACATACCGGTCTTTGTGTAGACAAACCAAACATCCATTTAACTACTATGTCATGCAATCTAATCCAATCCAATCCAAATTCATGGATAAATTTGAAAAACATTGCAAGGTCAAATTGGTGGGCAAATAGGTTCCTGATTTTAGGGTCATGGCCAAATAATTTCCTCTGAACTAACACACACCCAACATTTCTGCTTGAGTTGCACATTTGTATGGAGCAGTCGCAGTGTCGCACCATCTGAGATTAATTTTACAGAGCTAGCATCTCCTACTTTTGTTCTTTCTAGAATAAACATGGAAAGATGCATCATTTTCTTAGAAGAAGAGCCAAAGCGGCTGATACAATGTTTTTCGGCCTACTGTGCTAACCTGCGGGATTAGCAACCAAAATTGGCAATTTTTATTGACAATTACGGTGACAGCTGACAAGAGAAGTATACAGAAACTAAGGGACGATTGCGGCTTGCCTCAGCTCCCTAGCGGCTGCTGCTTCACCCGTGGTGCGGGTGCGGCCATGCGCCACGACGCTGCCTGTCACTCCGCCTCCCAACCATCCTCCTACGCGGCGCGCTCTCGCCACCGCTGACCGCGAATACGATACCACGCCGCACCTGCCGCCGCTGCCATCTCCCTCTCCGTCTCCTAGAGGGCCCCTCTGTGTGCGCCCGCCCGATAGACAATAGTGGCTCTCAGTGGGCTTTCCCGACTGGGCATCCATAATGTACATCTAACACAATTAAGAGGCCCACTACCAACCTCAAACACCATCACCATTAAGGCTCATCATCTCGCCATCTTCCTCCTCCGCTCGAATCCTCCCATGCCCCATTCTAAAAAAAAAGACTCCTCGCCATTTCCTCCTTCCTCGCCGGCGGCGCGGTTGGACGGAGAGATCCCCTACTATCTGCCACGGGCGGCGGGTACATGCACCCGCCACCGATGAGGACATGTTACGGCACAACACAACCAAAAAGATCTTCACAATTCCCAAGCACCTACCGGAAATCAGGACGCCCGGCGGGCAGTTCCGCGCATCCCTCCCCTGCCAACGCGAGCCTCGCCCGAAACCGCAAGGAATCCTACCACCCCAACCCCGCACGGCGCCCACGCACAAAGGAACATGGATCGAGAGTCATGGCATATGGTTACTTGGTTGGCCGAAGTGTGATGGACACAATTGTGGCAATTTAGCCAAAAGAGCATGACAGGTGGGCTAGGTGACTAAGTGATTATGGACCGAACAGAGCTTTGCTTATCTTCAAGATAAGCAGCTTAAAGAGCACCAGGCACATGCCATGTCATGGCCCTTGTGTAATCCACAATAAAACTATATTGACGTAATATGCCCACCAAACAGAAACCTTTTACTTTTGTAAAACATTGATGATATGAAACCTTCAGTTCCTCATAACTGTATTGTATGGGCCACACAGATACATGATAAGTTACGGTACAAAATGACAAACTAGAGCACCTCATACAACATTTAACTTAAAAAAAAACAATTCCAGTTCTAACATAGGCTCATCATAGTGTATCAGGTAAAGCCTGAGAAACAATTAATCAAGTTGTCCATTCTCACCCATGAGGTAACATAAGCAAGGAAGAATTTGCAAATTGATGGTTTCAGATTGATATATAAGAAACTGAGACCCACAGGATTTATCGCCTAGCACGAGCCATCAGTTTACCTTGGACGGACCAGGAAGGAACTGGAGGTCCAATTTGACTGAGTATCGGTCATGCATGTCAAACAAATAACCTGCAAAAAGAAGCGCCATTGTTTATTTCAAGCCCACAACCAAACAAGTGTCAATTTCGTGCTATAACACTGACATATTTTGGGATAGTGAGACAAACAAAATAAGGGATTATGCTAACTGTAGAAAGTCTGAAATGAATCATCTAGGGAACAAAGTTGATGCACTAAAATACTAAAAAGAAGGAAAAATAGTAGTAGCAATACGAGGCACTTATCTCAATATTCAGGTAAAAGTTATCTGGCAGATGCTGGATATGAAATGAATAAATGCTACACTTATATTTGCAAGATGTGTGATATATAAACAATAGTTAACACGCAACCTACTGGAAGTGAAGCATAGCAGAAAAGAATAGAGCAAAGGAATGTATTCTCTATTCTGCATGCAGATTCTAGCATGTAAACTCTAGCTCAGTAAGAACATGAAAGTTATGCAAACAAACAATGAAACAATCAACAAGGGTTGACAACTGCCATAAGTACTTATGTAAGAGTCACAACTTGGGAACACAACGATATTGATACAAAAGGATGTCCAGACCAAAGCTCAAAAGAATTGGTAACGTAAGTATCAGGTATAGAATTGGTAACACTGACAATGATGTTATATTCACCTTGCAGAGACTTCATGGCAGAGAAGGCTTGGGCAGTTGTTTCAAAGTCAGCATAAGCTATTCCATGTCGACTATTATATCCAGTCTTAACCAGCCTTACTGCACAGAACCCAGTAAAAGGGCGAAATATATCTAGAGAAGCAAGAGTCAAGGAGCTGAAGCCCTAAATGGTGCAAGCTAAAACACAAAAGAAAAGACTGAGACATAAGATTGGTAAGAACATAAACATACAACATAGTTCCCTTATTAATAAAATGACAAATAAACTCAAAATAATAATAGCAAAGGATACGTGCAAGTTCCCGTCTAGTACAGTTGGGTGGGAAACCTTCAACATGTAGGGTGTTTGATGCGTCTGAAGGAAGATGTGGCTAATAAGAACCAACAGAAGGCATCTGTAAAGATGCACCAGGTCAAATAAAATAATCCAGTACTTCACATTTACTGATGAAGCTGCTAGTCTTAATGAGGAACAACGAATTATTGTGTTACCTCATTGTTTATGTAAGACCCATAAGGCAGTCCCATTGATTCATCAAATCCAGCTATTTCCAGCTCAAAACCAGTCATCCGCGGTCCAAAAGGCATGTCTACAGAAGGGTGTAATAACTAAATTATATGCATGTATATGTTACTGGGAATGAATGAACTTCTACAAGACATTGAGCGACACGTGACTCGTGATTGCTACCAAACAGGGCTAAAGGGGGACGGATCCCTCCCTTAACTGCCCACTGTTAGGTAGAAGTGAGACCACTCCACCAATAAACGCGGATAGCACCCAAGCGGATAGGTAGAAGTGGGACCGCTCCACGAATAAGCATGGATAGCACCCAAGTGGAGTCCCCGTGAGGATTCAAACACAGATGTGTAGGTTGCTTGAAATTATTAATTATTAATTATACCTACCATTTAAAAAGCAAGACCGATAAAAATAAACAGGACAGCATTAACTAAAGTGTGGATCTAACTATATCACATATATCAAGAAATGGACATCTGGAGAGGGGGAAAAGGCAATCTCACTGTTACGGCGTTACCAATGTGAAAAGGGTTTAAATAAGTTAAAAAAATGACGAGCATGTCAACGTTTCAGTATCGTTTGCTAATGATGACCTCATTTAACATCTATGAGGTTAAAATGGACATATGCACGCTGATTTTTCATAACACGCAATAACAGGACAGCATTAACTAAAGTGTGGATCTAACTATATCACAGATCAAGAAAGAGACATCTGGCGAGGGGGAAAAGGCAATCTCACTATTACAGCATTACCAATGTGAAGAGGGTTTAAATAAGTTAAAAATGACGAGCATATCAACGTTTCAGTATTGTTTGCTAATGATGACCTCATTTGTCATCTATGAGGTTGAAATGGACATATGCACGCTGATTTTTCATAACACGCGTTAACATGAGAGCATTAACTAAAGTGTGGATCTAACTATATCACATATCAAGAAAGGGACGTCTGGAGAGGGGGAAAAGGCAATCTCAACTGTTACGGTGTTACCAATGTGAAAAGGGTTTAAACAAGTTAAAAGATGACGAGCATATCATTCATAACAAGCATTAAAGATATTCACACGCATTGATAAATGTAGGGGACTTTTTGAGATGAGAAAAATCTAAGCTGCCAACTGAGGAGATGGTGATTTATGTAACCTATCATGCAGCTCAGCGATGACAACAAATATACAACTAATGCCCAAATGGCAATTAGTCATACTCAATAAAATATTCGAAGGGTACTAATAGGAAAGAGGAACTAGCTTTATTAAACTATTAATTGCTGCGTCAAAAGTAAGGGTGCGACCGTGCTACGACGCAGCAGCATGCAAACCCTAAGCTAGATCGACCAGATTGACATAAGCACTATTGACCAATTCAAGTTTTTAAAGATTTGTAATATATTTGGTCATATGATGTCCATTTCAAAGCTCTTTAGAACAATTGTAGAAATATGTGCTGTCAGTTTTGCGCCAATGTTTTTAACATAGCAAAAGCTGGCAACACTTAATCCACATGTCAAAATGCTACCAACACGATAGAGAGAAAAATCCCAGAACTGTATCCTATAACTATCCTAGGATTTTTCTTCGAAGATTTAACAGAAAAAGTTAGGCTAATGAGACAATAATCTCCCATACTTATGTTCTAAATTATCATTAACAAATTCAAACCTTCAGTCTACAAACCTGATGCAGTGATGCTTTAAAACAGGTACAATCTAACAATCAACAACATCTCGAATATCCATGTTGAACCATAAGAGAAACAACTGCAGCGTTGACCATTAAGCTTCCCAGAAAAAAATCAAAGATATTTCTATAGCCATATGCTTTTTACCTAGACATAATCAAAAGCCTAACCGTACATATGGCCAACAAACAGACAATTGTATAAGCTACAAACATAATAATAATAATAAAGTATTGTATAAACTACAACCATAAGCATCAACAAAAATCTACTCTATAAACTACAACCATAAGCATCAACAAAATCTACTCTATAAACTACAACCATAAGCATCAACAAATCTGATAAGGTTTCATTTCTCTTTGCTAAACTTTTATATGAATCTGCAGGAACAAAACAAAGAATTAATCTAACAGAGGCAGAGCATTGAGCAGTAAGCACAAACCAAAGTAGTCAGGACGGTGACGCTTGAGAGGAGGGGGCCAGCTGGCAAAGGCGGCTGTGCCACCATCTGTACGGCCTGTGGGAGATGCAGCGCCGCCATCGGTGGAGGGCTGGCACGCAACAGCGGCTGGCTCATCATGTATCCGGCATGTGGAGGCTGCTGCACCGTCATTGGTGAAGCGACATCATAGAAGGACGGAGGTGCCTTCATGGATGGAGGACCCCTGGGGAAAGGCAGAGGTGCCATCACAGGTCTGCCTTGTAGGGGCAGGGTCATGACCAGCTCCCGCAGGGGCATCGGCACCACCGTGTTTGCCCCTTGCATCACCGGGGGTCCTTGCAGGGGCGTCGAAGCCATCATGTTCACGCCCTGGACCGTCTTCATCACAGGCGCGCCTTGTGGCGGCGGCGGGGGCGGCAGCACCGTCAAAGACCCTTGCTCGGTTGGGAGGGCCCCAGGAGCGCCATACATCCCCGCCGACGCCGCCGCGCTGGCCTGGTGGACCGGGTTGGCGGCGAGCACGGGAGAGTTGGGGTTGGCCACGGCAGCCTGGTGGAGCGGGTCGGCGGCGAGCAGGGGCGAGTTGGGGGCGGCAACGGAATCCTGGTGGAGCGGGTGTGCGGCGGACGCAGATGGATTGCGGGCGGCCATCTCTGGCGGCTGGTGGCGGAGAGAGCAGGACGTGCCGGATCTACTCGCCGGAGTGGGTTAGGGTTTCGGGGACCGGCGGCGGGTGAGGTTCGGAGGAGGCGCGGGCTAGGGCTAGGGAAACGAGGCATCCTTATATACGACGGCGCGTGCTCCGGGTTGCCGATTGTGGCATCCGGCCGTGGCATCGGGGTCGCCGTTGAGGAAGGAAACGCGGAAACGGCGAGGAGGCGCGGCGCGCGTGCCTGGCGAGTGTGAGCGCGCGGAGGCGGCAGTGCGAATGGGTGCGTGGGTCTCGTGTGCTGGGCCTGGGTGGGTTTCGGGTGCAAACTCGGTGCTCTGTGGGCGATATGAGCCCAGGCGCAGGCCCAGAGTGCAGGTGTTCGACTGTCCATGGCACGGAATTGGATACCCAGGGACAGCTACAAATCCACTGTCCAAAAACCCCTCAAAAATAAAAAATTCACTGTCCAAAACCCGCCCACTCGGGTGACGGAGCTCATAGAGAGTGCTACTGCGTCATGGAGGGAGGAACTTGTTCGCTCGGTTTTTCACCCCTTTTGACGCAGAAGCTATACTCAGAATTCCGCTATGCACTAGTAGAATCTCAGACTTTTGGCCGCGGAACAAGGAACATCGAGGCATATTTACAGTCCGCTCGGCCTACCGCATGACCGTGAGAACAAAATTTAACAGAGAAGGATGGCTTGAAGAAAGGTAAGGCTCATCTCACACAACTTGAGAAAGCAGTGAGTGGAATTCGATTTGGAATGTTCAGGTTCCATCGAAACTTCAAGTGTTCATTTGGCGACTAGCACAGCACTCAATTCCATCTGATGAAGTGCTTCGTCGCAGGAACATGGCTACCGCAGGAGCATGATCTCTGTGCGGGGCGCATGATACCTGGCGGCATGTTGTTTTAGCTGTCCCATGTCCCGTTGTACCTGGGCCCTATCTTTGGAGCCAGTGGTCGAACAGTTGAGTATGAACCAAGAGGAGAATGCAGGGCATTGGACAGGGCCATCTCGAGAAATTCGGGGCCCCGGGACGAAAAACAAAATTGGGCCCAAAACTTAAAAAACAGTCATATAACAGAAGAACTAATATAACTCAAGCATACTCTCACTTTATTACACAATTCCAGTATGATTTATTTTGTATAATATTTAGAAATATACCGAATACTAATGCTAAAAAACAGCAAAGGGATACTAGAGCAATAAGCTCACCTCATGTTCTACCGAAAGTCAGCATTCGTCTAGTATTCCTTGAAATGAAATCTTCAATCATATCCTCATACTTAATCTTCTCCAAGACATCATTTTCAAGTTCTATTGTTGCCAACCAGTGAGTCTTTCTGTTTTACAAACCAAAGAAATTTAATGATTCATTATTCAAACATG
This sequence comes from Triticum aestivum, assembly GCF_018294505.1. Lineage (NCBI taxonomy): Eukaryota > Viridiplantae > Streptophyta > Magnoliopsida > Poales > Poaceae > Triticum > Triticum aestivum. The sequence continues at coordinate 416,393,014 of NC_057808.1, read as the reverse complement.
AAATTTCCTAATTATTGTGAATAAAAATACAAAGACATGTACAACTGACCAACAACAGACTTAATATCATCTTAGTCGGTTACTCCTAGGGCCTGCTCCTAACCTAGGTCAGGGAGATCGAAATTTGAAATCTACCAAGTACAGGGATAAAGTTAAGTATACCTAATAGATGGGAGCCTGGGCGATCGCCGATGGCGTGGAACCGCAGACGCGGAAGGCAGCAGTGGATGACGTTCCAGGCGAGCGACTAGCACAACCTCGGAAGGCAGCAGCGCACGGCGTCTCGGGCGACTGGCGGAACCGCCGAAGCAGCAGGTAGGTGATTGGCGGAAGGCAGGAAACGGCGCCTGCTGGTTTGGCGCAAGCAGGCGAACCGGCGGCGTGTTAGCGATTGATTTTTTTTTTAGTCCAAGTTAGTGATTGATGAGAACACTCGATAGATACGTGAATAAACAGTTAAGCAGGCCTCGTGGGCTGGCTTTTTCATTGCTGCGTACGTTGCTTAGGCCTTGCCGCTGGATTAAATGTCAAAGTGTGATTATACTACTAATACCCAGTAATTTGGGGCCCCAAATTTTTGGGGGCCCTGTGCGGTCGCCCACCTTGGCCACCTCCAAAGACAGGCCTGGCATTGGATCTTCACCATGCATGACACTCTTCAGACTAACGATCTTGTTCGGCTTGTGGTCACATTATGTGTGATCTGGGGGGCTCGAAGGAAAGCTCTACACAAAGGTATATTTCAAAGTGCCCATGCTATCAATGGTTTCATCACATCTTACTTGAAGGAAATTGAAACGTTGGCAAAACCTACCCGAACTGCTTCTACTTGGGTTGCACTAGCTAATAACAGGTGGTTATCCTTTCCAGTAAGCTTTTCGAAAGTGAATGTTGATGCCGCAGTGGGACAGAGTGGAACTCATGGGGCAGTGGTGGCAAACAGCAGGGTCAAAATGGAGTGTTACAAGGAGCCTCGACAATTGTCTTTCGTACTATTTCAGACCCAACTACACTTGAAACTATGGCAGTGAGAGAGGCATTGGCTCTTTCAAAGGATCTTTACAATTAACGCATACATGTGGCCTCCGATTGCAAGATTGTGGTGGATGAAGTCAAGAGTGGAAGTTGTGCACAATATGGTGCAATCATTCGGGAAATCAAAGAACGTGCTACTGTCGTTATTCCATGTAATATAGTCCATGAATTTAGGAGCTCAAACTATAAAGCTCATAGTCTAGCGAAGCATGCATTTACTTTAGGGGTTGGCCGCCATGTTTGGTTAGGTTAGCCCAGTGAATTTCCTTTTGTCCTTGTAAATGTTGTGACAAATTAATAAAGCTTCGCGAGATTGTCTCAAAAAAAGTTAACTTGTCTAAAAGAAGTAGATTTGGCTAAAAAATAGTAAAATTGCCTCAAAAATAGAAAATGTTCTTAAAAATGGGAACATGGTACCCCTCAGCCGATTGAACGTCGGTGGTGGGTTTTTTCTGACGTTGCATGCGTTCGTCCAACACATTACAATTTCATATTTGTTTGCTCCAAGCATAAACGATCTGCTGCGCTAGGTGTCAGCTTCAAATGTTGCATTCATGTTGCAATTTGTTTTTGCGTTGATGCAAGCATTTGGCTTATTTTTCTTGGCAAATTATTGCAACCAATAGAGATTTGTGAACTTTTGGCTTTTTGGTGAGACCGGATGAAACCTCTCGGTGGGACTAAACAATGATGACCTAAGTACTTTCGCACTTCAGTGTCACCGATTGAAACCACTCGGAAATTTCGATTGAATTTCAATTGGCAAGAGAAGGTTGGCAAGTGCTCTTCGGTGGGATCGAAGGGCCATCTCGGTGAGACCGAGACGCTAGAGTTTAGATAGTGGCTATGTCAAGTGTATCTTGGTGGGTCCGGCTATATGTGTTTCAGTGGGACCGAGAATGACTTTAGGATTTAGGACATAGATGAATGTGAGGGTGTGATTGAGGATTTTGAAGCAATATCTCTAAGCAGTTGAGCAGTTATACCATGATCAAAACCTCATCCCCTCTTAATAATATTGGCTTCCCTATAGACTCAATGTGATCTTAGATCACTAAACCATAAAATGTATAGTCTTGAAGTTTTGTCAATATCATTCCTTAGCATTTTGAGGGGTCCGCATCCACATCCCATTGCCATAACTAAATTGAACTTTCCTGAAATATTCTTCGAGTAGGCATTAGTTCAGTGATGTTGTTATGAATTACCAAAATCATCCGGGAATTAGTTGCACTTTCACCTGCGACCCGCGCCGCCGCGCACCACCTCAACGCCGCCATACACACGCACGAGGCACCACATCTGGCCACCTCGCGCCAGATAGAGTTGCCCTGCCGCTACTGTCCCTGGATCCAGGCGTGCTTCGGCGACCAGAGCCTGCGGCGGCGAGACGATGGAGGGGTTGGGTGGAAAGGTGTGGCAACGCTAAGGTTTTAGCCCCCGAGTCGCCAGGGAGAGAGACGCGGGTGGTGGTGGGGGGGAGCATCAATTAGTACGTGTTACACGAACAAAATGATAACAGGACAACATATAGACAAAAGCAATCCCCCATTCGTTCCCTCCTCATTCTGTACCACCATGGATCGTTGTTTATGTTCTTCGAGACTAGGGATTGTTTTTTTAGCTCCAAATCCAGCTCACCCAATTACATGAGAGAGACATGCCACTTCTGAACCTTTACAGTTCAGCTAAAGAACTCTAAAGTTCAAATATTCTCTTCAACACCCTCTCGATGGACAGCAACAACCGCGTTGTTGAACTTGAGCAACTTTCTGGCCCTGCACACCCTCATGTTGAACTTGAGCAACTTTCTGGCCCTACACACCCTCATGACGCCATGCCAACCGACACCGAGCGCCGACAGCCCAGCAGCAACGCCGAACACCCTCCACCCGGCCACCACACAGACATAGGCCAGGAAACCCGACGGCACGGCACACATGGCCACGAGCGCATGCAGCGATAGTGGCACGCGGTAGGGGCGCTTCAGCATCAGGTGCTTGGCACGGAGCCAGAAGGAGGCGAACTCGAGCAACGTGCCCAAGCTATATAGGAAGTTGGCGACATGATCGAAGCCAAGGAATGAGACGGCGATCATGACAACGGTCGATGCGGCGATGGCGACCCACGGGGTCCCGGTGTAGGAGGTGCGGCGAGCAAAAACAGCCGGGAGGGGACTGAGTTCCGCCATCCCGAGGAGCTGGAATGAGCCACTGCTCATCTGGGCTTTAAACATGCCGATGGAGGAGATCGTCGCGCCGCCCCCCTTCCGATACTTAGCCATGGGCCCCCGATGATGCCTGCCAGAATAGATAAAATTATATTTCCTTTGAAGGAGCAAAAAAAAGATAGTCAGATCATAAACTGCCTTGGTTGTATTCAGCCCGGCTTGATTCTAGAACAAGCATCTGCACAGTTTTATTATGTCCCCTAAAATAACATATCTTCGGTTTTATGTCTCAAGAAGGCATTAAAATACTGGTTTGCTAATACTAAGTCGCCGGAGTTTTTCTTATGTCTCCAAAAAGAAGGCAACTAGGTGGAAATGTATGTGGTGGACTTTGCACTAAACTAAACTCAAATAGTACAAAGTTGTACTAAAGCAGCATCAATTAATATTGATCGGAGGGAGTATCACATTTTAGAATTGCAGGCATAGAAAACCCTAGTCAACTTTGATATAGAATCCAATACTCCAAAGTGGAATTACATGCAAAATCCATATATCGCCCTCTTTGCACTCACTCTTCAAAGTCATGATTTGTTTTAAATATATTAAATAGTGTTCGTCGTGATTTAACATGTACACCTGCAACATTTGGTGGAACAACATACTACGTGTCTCGGATGGAAAAACAATAAGCCTAGAATTTGAGTAGTCAATATGGGAACATCAATGAAACTTTGCAAAATTCACATCTTTTTGGAGTAAGCAAAGAGAAGAAACTATGGATTTTGTGTAAAACCCTCTGCAGAAATCCGAGAGCATATAATTTATGCATTTTTTTGCATAAACCCATTAATATAAAATAGTATCATCACTAAAGTTAAGCTAGATGCACATCATAAAAGTAGAATTTCCCTGATTAGCAATTTCACAGAAGAAAAACATGTTTCCGAAACGTGACGTTTACCCTCGTATAAGGAGACCGCTGTATAAGCCCAACAATATCTTTTTTTGAGTTGTTGATTGTTATTGAGATAGCTAACTGCTTACACCAAGCGGTATAAGCCCAACAATATCAACAAAGAAAACAAAACTAGGCACAGATACAAAGGAATATGAGCGACGGCAGTAAGTATATATATTTATTTGCAAGGAGGCTGCAGTAAGTATATTGATACATAGATATCCTATATGTTTTTGTTTCTAATGCATAAGATAGATGATTGCTATTACCTCCGTCTCAAGATATATATAAGACGTTTTTGTAGGCACATGACAAAAACAAAGGAAGCAAAGGAGAATGAGAACGAACAAAATGACGAAAAACTTTTGCCTCACAGTGATAAGAACAATCTGTAATAATTCTGATACTGAGCGGCGTTTGTACGTACCTGCGGCATCGGCCAAGTAGCCAATGACCCAGGTACCCGGTGGTGCATCCGTGGCGCCGGTGGCGGCCATAAGCAGCAGCAGGTAATTGACAGCGATCAGAACAACCGCCACCGTCAGCGCCCGGGGGAACGGCCGATCCCACTAGTCGAGGTTCCAGAACAGCGTGTTGAAGAAGAGCCTCCAGTCCTTCCTCCCCTTCACTTGCGACGCCAAACGGGGCCAGCGATACTATCCCCAGTGCCACCGCGCCCTAGCCGACAAAATCTGGCCTTCACACCGTCGGCCACGATGATAGACTGGACCAGACTATCAACAGTGACATCTGTCAATCTGGAAGCCCTATCTGTAGCATCAACTTCTGACATTTCTGACAGACATGGATGCATGTACAGGGCAGTTCCTACTGCGGGTTTTTTGAACTTCTCAAAGGATTTTTCAATTTAACTTATGAACGATTTCTTTCTGCTTGGGACTGAGTTTCAAGAAGACACTGAAGTCTACTAGGCCAGGTAGTTTATCCAAGATATCACCCTTGTAGTAGTGAAGCACGTATTTTGTTAGTTCTCCGAGACTTCTAATAACATGTGCTTTCCTCGTGAAGATATCGTCATTGCAGCAGGGTCTCTTTGACTGACTTGGTGAATTTATCAGTCATTCCTTTTGAAATCCTGCGAGCTGATATTGATACTTGACTCATTATACAGTCAAGATGATACTATCTTGAAAAACTTTGGGCGTACAAGGTTCAAGATGTTGAACACTTCAGCGATGTGGTTCTGGAAAAGTGTACCAGATAGAACTTACGTGGAATATGTACACTGCATAGTGATTCTAGCACATTAGTCGACTCATTCCGAGCTGTATGTTAGGGAACATAAGCAACATGTCCCAGCATGAAGCTGCAACGGTGCCACCCCCATCACTGTCAATGATCCAAGAGAACCGAGTGTATCCAACCATGAGGATACTCCTATTGGCTTGCCAAGACTTAAGGATTTCCAACTAATCTGCTTTGTCACCCTTGACAAATACAAATCATACAGTAGTATGTCCTCCACTTGCCACCGTAGAAATTCCCTTTTTGATGTACCTAATATGCCTTTAGGAAGTACAACAGGAGGCCTTCCACAGGGATACTTTGCCAGGAAGCTCTGAATGAAACTAATCAGCATAAATGTTTTCCCAGAACCAGGGGCATGAGCTAGAATGTTTTCCCAAAACCAAGGACTAAAATTTTAAACAGAAAGTGGAAACCTGCCAACTGATGTGCTCTTATCTGCTTTTCATGTCTTGGATGAATAGAAATGTCTAACGCAATGAGTTCTTCAGCGACTCTAGCATCACTAATGACAATATCATCAGAATCCTTTGAACGCATTTCACAAAAATATGATCTTGACCTTGATGCCTGACATGAGGTAAATACAATGTTAATTGATTGTTCCAATGATACATTTAAATTTCATGAATACCATGTAAAAAAAATGAAAATAATGATAATCCAAAGTTCCATATTTGTTACTAAACCCATGTCTTGCACAATGTAGACAAGCCACATCATCTATCTATCTATTATTTGTACTAAAAGCAAGACACGGTAAAAATAGAAATGTAGACTTGAAAAAGTGCAAAACATCCCACCGTTCGTTGAACAGAACAGCTTATTGATCAAATTTTGGCCCAAACTGTTTCGTTTCAAAAAGAAAAGGAAAAATTTGAGCGCAAACTGCATGTTCCACATCCTACCATTGTTTATCCTCCCATACCTGTCATTTGTATAATGCACGGCAACAACGCACCTTAAAAGAGTGGTGTGGTGCTTCCACTTCTGGGAGAAGCAACATACACTAAGTCATCTATTCTTGACGATTTCTTCGACAACACTAGCTCACAAGGAACGTAGGAGCCAAATAAAGAATTCTTTTGGACAAATACGACTGTAGAGGGATCACGATCAGATATAGCCATCATTCCATAATATCTAAAAACATGAGTGATGGAATCCAGTAACTAGTATTGTAACATGTAAAGTAAGTTGAAGACAATGCAAGCATCTTGACACTGTAGTTAGTGTCGCCCACCCCTTCTCTTCAACCAGAAATATAACTAAATGTATTTTGCATATACATAGGCAAAACATGGTAAGCATTGGACTAACTAAACTGTAGTACAGTCCTTAGATGTAGAAAAGTTTATTTTAATTAGATCCAGAAATTCCGGACAGAAGGGTCCTAGTTCTATGTAGTCAAATTTGAGTGGCAAAAGCAAGAACACTTGAGTGGTTGTACCAACTGTCAAGATGGCATACCATTACCCTATTATTTATCATCGCAAATTAAAAGAAGCAGTTGAAATGTTCAGTATGTACTAAAATCTCCAGGTCATCAAAGCTACATGCTTAATTATGGCCATTGATCATTATACAAGCAGTCCTTCATGCTGTTTTGTTCATAGAAACTAAACAAATTACCCAACAATATTGAGTTCATATTTAAATAAGCACATGACATGACCGACGCAAAGAATATGTTAGGGGGGTCCATACAAGGAATGATGGGATACATAGCTATGTGTAGGAAGAATCCAACAACTACAATTAGAGTGTAGTACAAATACATGATACTAAAAGAATACATTTAGTTTTCTTTTTGTATCATACATGCACGAAAAGTGGGAAAAAAAACTCGCTAGAAGGAGGGCTTGAACCTCCCACGTTGTGGTTAACAGCCACATGCTCTAGCCAACTAAGCTATTCCAGCTATTTTGATACAAAAAATATTTAACTGTACATATAAAAGCTACGTGATCTCTTCCATGGCAAATTCCATCTCAAGGATTGCAGAAGGCACCAATTTTCCAAATATTGATGTCAATCCATGAGACTGGAGACAGGCATAATACGCCCACCAGACATAAACCTTTTACTTTTGGTAATAAAAAAACCTTTCCATGATTGCAAAAGTTTGAATGTTTGATCCACTGTCGCATACTGTTTTGTATGGGTCACGCAGATACATGATAAGTTACAGTACGAAATAACAAACTAGAGCATCTCATACAACATGCAACTTATAATACCAATTTCAATTCTAATATAGGCTCATCATAGCATATCAGGTAAGGCCCAAGAAACAATCAACTTGTCCATTCTCGTTCATGAGGAAACAAAAGCAAAGGAAGCAGTTGCAAATTTAAGGTTTTAGACTGATATTGAAGAAACCGAAACCCACAAAGATGCATCAATTGACCTCAGACCAGTAAATAATTGAAGGTCCAATTTGAGCGAGTATTTGTCATGTATGTCAAACAAATAACCTGCAAAAGGAAGCATCACATTTTGTTTGAAGCCCACAATTGAACAAGTGTCAACTTCATGCTATACGCTCATATTTGAAAATATGTACTATAGTACGATAGTGAGTCACATACAAAGTATTACGCTAACAGTAGAAAGCCTGAAATTGATCATCTAGGAAACAAAGTTTGATGTGCTAAAATACTAAAGAAACGAAAAATAGTGGTAGCAGAAAAATAAATTCATATTTTTAGGTTAAAGTTATCTGCCAGATGCTGGGTATCACATGAATAAATTCATATAAGGAAAGACGTATGATACATAAAAAAAATAGTAGACACATAACTTATTGGAAGTGAAACATAGCAGAAAAGAACATGGCAATTGGATGTATCATGCATGCAGATTCTAGAATGTTAACTCTAGCTCAGTAAGAACATGAAAGTTGTGCAACCAAATATTGAAACAACCAAAGGATTGACAACTACCATAAGTACTTACATAAAAGCCACAATTTAGGCACACAATGATATCGATGCAAAGGATGTGCAAACAACACTTCAAAAGATTTAGTGACATTAGTATTAAGTAGGATACTAGAATGTAGGAGACACAACTTAGGATGACAAAAATGTTATAGTCACCTAGCAGAGATTTCATGGCAGAAAACGCCAGGGCAAGAGTTTCTAAGACAACATAAGCTATTATATCCTCTTTGACCAGCCTTACTTCACAGAACCCGGTAAAAGGGCAAAATATATGTAGAGAAGCGAGAATCAAGGAGCTGAAGCACTAAATGGTGAAAACAAAAACAGAAAATTAAAGATTGAGACATAGATTGGTAAGGACATAAACATAAAATATTGTTCAGTTATGAACAAAATGACAAAAAAATTAATAATAGCAAGAGAATCATATGCATAAAGGGATACGTGCAAGCTCCTGTCTAGTATAGTTGGATGGGAGAATTTCAACATGTAGAGTGTTTGATGCATCTGAAGGAAGAGAAGGCCCATAAGAACCAATATAAGGTATCTGTGAAGATGTACCAAGTCAAGTATGTTTCCTCTTTCTTTTGGTTCTAGAGGAGCCTTACTTGACAACAATGACAATCTCGAACGATCGGAAAGCCATATATACATGGTGTACGTACAACAGCCAGCCTGCCTTCACCTTGCATACAAAAAGCCTTGATGTCCTAGCACATCGTCCTGTTGTCCAGCAGCTCATCCCCACTGTTGTTGATATCAACTTCGTTCAGCTGGAAGTCCTCCGATGTGCAGCACTGCTCGCTCGATTCAAACCACAGCTTTGGTATCACCTTCTTGAATGCAGTTTCATAGGTGTTCTCCAGAGAATCAGCTGCTACGAGCCAACACTTTCTTTTGCTGCCCAGGCCAGTACGCCGGCCCGATTGCTTGACAGGTAACAATGGGGTTCAAGTGAACATCTAGAATGACGACTCTTTATGCGCCCACCAGGGAGATGCCCTCCCCGCATGCCTTGGTAGAGCCAAACAAGACTTTTGCATCAATAGAGTTGTTAAACTGATCCATTGTCAGTTCTTTGTCTTCTGAAGTAGATTTATTATCACAGCGGATCACAAAGAACTCTAATACTTGCCAGCCACTTGTCTTAACCAATAGACTTTTCAAAAAATTCATGGGAAGTAATGTACTGACTAAATGCAATGACCTTCTCTACCGCAGATTCCACAAGTGACAGGATATTGGTGAAAAATCTGGCCTTCACACCGTCGGCCACGTTGATAGACCGGACCAGACTATCAACAGTTACATCTGTCAAGCTGGAAGCCCTATTTGCAGCATCAACTTCTAATATTTCTGACAGACATGGATGCATGTACAGGGCAGTTCCTACTGCGTTTTTTTTTTTTACTTCTTATAGTCTTCCAACTTATGAACGATTTCTGACACTGAAGTCTACTAGGTCAGGTAGTTCATCCAAGATATCACCCTTGTAGTAGTGAAGCACGCCTTTTGTTAGTTCTCTGAGACTTCTAATGACATGTGCTTTTCTTGTTTAGTTATCATCATGCAGTAGGGCCTCTTCTACTGACTCAGTGAATTTATTAGTGACCCCTTCTCAAATCCCGCGAACAATAGGATATATGCTACTATCTTGAGAAACTTCAGGCATAAAAGGTTCAAGATGTTGAACACTTCTGTGACGTGATTCTGGAAAAGTGGAAGGACCAATTACGTGGAGTATGTACTCTGTGCAGTGATTATAAGTAGGTTAGGCACCATAAGCAACATGTCCCAGCATGCAGCTGCGATGGTGACACACCCATCACTGTTAATGATCCAAGAGAACTGGGTGTATCCAACCAAGAGGATACTCCTATTGGTTTGCCAAGCGTTAAGGATTTCCAACTGATCTCTCTGTCACCCTTGACAGAGCACAAATCATACAGTGGTATGTCCTCCACTTGCCATCGTTGAAATTCCCGTTTCCATGTACCTAATATGCCTTTAGGGAGTACAACGAGAGGCCTTCCAGAGGGATACTTTGCCAAGAAGCTCTGAAAAAAACTAACCAGCATAAATGTTTTCCCCGAACCAGGGGCATGAGCGAGAATGCAACCGAGACTAACCAGAAAGTGGAAACCTGCCAACTGATGTGGTCTCATTTGCTTTTCATGTCTTGGATGAATAACAATGTCTAACGCATTCAGTTCTTCAGCGATTCTAACATTCACCAGTGACAATCTCATCAGAATCCTTTGAACGCTTTTCAGAGAAATATGCTCTTGACCTTGATGCCTGACATGAGGTAAACTTAATGTCAATTGATTGTTCCAGTCATACATTTAAACTTCAATTCATTCCAAAGTTTATATTATGCCATCGTGACATTTCTGAAAAATTATAATGCATAACAGTAGATACCGAATATCAGAAAATAACAACTACATGTGCTATACTAGAAAAGTTCTCTTCATGCTCGAAATACAGGAATAACCAAAATAACAACCCACGAGGTCTAGCATCAGGCTCTGCGGCATGAGAAAATGTGTCAATTTTGTCGGATAAGATGAGCAAATGTGTCAATTCTCAGGTATGATTGGCATATTGTGCCCCTTTAGGCACTTGGCTCTTATAAAAACAGACTTTCTTCAAACAACGTAATAGTGTAATACTCCCTCCGTTCCTAAAGATAAGTCTTTTTGGAGATTCCACAACAGACTACATACGGAGCAAAATGAGTGAATCTACACTCTAAAGTATGTCTATATTACATCCGCATGTAGTCCGTAGGGAATCTCTAGAAAGACTTATATTTAGGAACGGAGGGAGTAAAAAGTAAAAAATGTATTTCAAAGCAGTTTCAGCACACCAAATGGGAGTCCCACACGTGCCTGTGGGCCACTTTGCTTGTTGCTAAAAAGGATATTTGGTAAGAACTTCCGAAAAATTACAACTACATATATTGCTAAACGGCCTCAGAGTTACAGAAGCACCATCACATATTTTAAACAAATAACATACCTTTCTCCACTGATAATCAATGATTGTGTCAGCCCTTCTCTCACAATCATACCACAGACACGGCATACATGACCCAGATCTTCATGAATCTGTATTTCACGATACCACGCTGCACCTGCCGCCACCGCCATCTCCCCGTCAGACAACAGTGGCTCTAAGTGGGCTTTCCCGACTGGGCCTCCATAATGTACATCTAACACAATTAAGAGGCCCACTACCAACCTCAAACACAATCACCATTAAGGCTCATCATCTCGCCATCTTCCTCCTCCGCTCGAATCCTCCAATGCCCCATTCTAAAAAAATGACTCCTTGCCGTTTCCTCCTTCCTCGCCGGCGGCGCGGTTGGACGGAGAGATCCCCTACTATCTGCCACGGGCGGCGGGTACACGCACCCGCCACCGATGAGGACACGGTACGGCACAACACAACCAAAAAGATCTTAACAATTCCCAAGCATCCACCGAAAATCAGGACGCCCGGCGGGCAGTTCCGCGCATCCCTCCCCTGCCAACGCGAGCCTCGCCCGAAACCGCAAGGAATCCTACCACCCCAACCCTGCGCGGCGCCCACACACAAAGGAACATGGATCGAGAGTCATGGCATATGGTTACTTGGTTGGCCGAAGTGTGATGGACACAATTGTGGCATTTAGCCAAAAGAGCATGACAAGTGGGCTAGGTGACTAAGTGATTATGAACCGAACACAATCGACTGAGTAACCCTCCATTCCTTTATACAAGGTGTATTTGTTATTTGATAAAATACCAGAATGTAAGGTGCATTTCTTCTAATTCCTCATAATTCCCTTATTAGCCCTCCCAAAAAGGGAAAGTATCTCTCTGCTGATTGTCTGTATCTCTCCTTGTAGGTGTTACAGTTATATTAGTGATGACTTTTGGTCTTTTGCATTCTAGCCTTTTGGCATCCTCATGTACTTGTATATATGCTGCCTTTGGCCTCCTAATAAGATTAAGTTGCTTTCTCTAACATGGTAACAGAGCTTAGGTTATTTTTTCTCGCACGCTGCAACTCATGCTCGTACAGATCGATTCAGTATCGATCTAGTCTTTTTCCTCGATCCCATCTACTCACCGCCATGAGCGACCTCCTCACGTCTTGCTGCTGCTAGCTTTCCCCTGGCCCTTGGTCTTGATCTGCTGATTCTCATGTTGCTCCGCTCACTTCCGCCGCCTGCTGACCAGATGTGTCCCTCCGGCTCCTGATCTGGCTGCTGGGCTCGAGCTGCTGCTCTAGATCTTCCCTGACTCTGCCCGCACCTGTGTATGCTGCTCTGCTGCAACCTAGCCCGATTCAGGTCGCTGCGCTACCTGCGCCTTCCGGTCGAGCGACTAGCATCTGTGCATCCGTGGGGACCCCACCTCCTCCTGGCCAGACCGCCGCGGCCCCACCTTCTCCCGTCCAAGCCGCTGCCGCCCCTCCTCAGGCCGTGCGCGTCCGCCCCGCTCCGCCGCCGTTCGTGTCCATCGGTCGCCGATTCCTGCTGCCACCCACGTCCGCCGGCCACCGGTTCCCGTTCTAGATCGGCCATCGGGTACTAGATTCTTCTCATGACGTGTATTTGACTAGGTGGACCGAATCGATCCACCTGCTTCCTGCGTCTGTGCGCGTCCTCCCTGCGCCGCCCGTGCATCGTTCTGCTTTGGGCTGCTTCTGGGCAGCCGGGGTCCAGTTGGCCTGCTTCTGCTTTCGGCTGCCTGGCTTCAGTTCTGTGATTGTTAGAGAGAGAGAGAGAGAAGAGGAAAAAAAGGGGGAAAAGGAGTAAAAAAAGAGAGGTGCAATGCTTTTGTCGGGTACGCCTCTCCCGCGCTGCCCTGTGTTTTTCGACGGTATTCCATACATTGATCCCGTCTCGCACATGCGCCTTTCCTCGATGCTTGGTGCTCACCCGCTTGGAGGTGGTGGTTGTCGCCCTACTTCGACACCTTATGCGACATCCACCGGTGATGCTGGTCGTTCGATATCAACTCCTTCGGCAGCTGCACCGTCTCCTCTAGCCGCTTCTCTGCATGGTGTTGGTCGTTCTTCAGCGACTCTTCCCACGGCTTCCGCACCTGGTGATTGTTGCCCTGCGTCAACTCCTCTCAAGGCTTCCGTGTTCGACGGTGACCGCTCTACGTCGACTCCCCCAGTGGCTTTCACATGTGGCTCTATGTCAACTCGCTACTCCCGATCGACTCTACACGCGGCTTCCACGGGTGGAGGCGACTGCTCATCGCCGGCATGTGTTTCTACCTCAACCTCTTCTGCTGTGTCTCTGTCCGCGCATGAGATTGCACAGCTGAAAATGCCTGCTTGATGCTTGGGATTCTTCACCGACGGTTTCTGCAGGTTCTGTGGCTGACTCTTCTGACATTGAGAAACCACCTTCTACTCATTCAGGTACATCCCCATGGATTCTTGATACTGGAGCGTCTTTTCATATGACTTATGATTCTTCCACTTTGACGTCCGTTCAACCAGTCGAGTCTCATGTTCATGTTCTTACGGCTGATGGCACTCCCCTCCCTGTAGCTAGTTGAGGCACTCTTAGCACCTCTTCATTTCATGTTCCCTCTGTCACTCATGTTCCTCGACTTACCATGTAGCTCATATCTGGTGGTCGGATTGTTGACTCTAGTTGTAGGGTCATTCTCGACTTCGATTCATGTTCTGTTCAGGATTGTCGCACGGGTGCTCTGCTTGGTGCTAGCCCTCGACGCTCTAATGGTCTCTGGGAGCTTGACTGGCTTCGTCTTCCCTCTGCTGCCACCGCCGCCAGTCTCGCAGCCTCTATAGCTGCATCTACCAGCTCTTTTCAACAGTGGCATCATCGTCTTGGCCATTTATGTGGTTCTCGTCTCTCATCTTTGGTTCATCGCGGTGTTCTAGGGTGTGTCTCCGGTAACGCTTAGTTGGATTGTTTGGGTTGTAGGCTTGGTAAGCAGATTCAGCTACCCTACCCTCACAGTGAGTCAGTGTCCGAGCGTCCTTTTGATCTCGTTCACTCTAATGTTTGGGGTCCGTTTCCCTTCGCTCAAAAGGGGGTCATCAGTACTATATTATATTTATAGACGATTTTTTTCGGTACACTTGGATCTATTTCATGTCTTCTCGTAGTGAGGTCTTACCTATATACAAAAAATTTGCTGCCATGGTTCATACCCAGTTTTCCACTCCTATTCGTGTTTTTTGTGCAGATTCCGCTGGTGAGTATATCTCCCATGCATTGCGAGGATTTGTTGCTGAGCAGGGTACTCTTACTCAGTTCTCTTGCCCTAGTGCTCATGCTCAGAATGGTGTGGCCGAGCGCAAGCATCGTCACCTTCTTGAGATGGCGCGTGCAATGATGATTGCCGCCTCTCTTCCACCTCACTTCTGGGTTGAGGCTATTACCACTTCCACATATCTCATCAACATTCAGCCTTATGCTGCTCTACAAGGTGGTATTCCTCTCGAGCGTCTTTCTGGTCATTCTCCTGATTATTCAGCGCTGCGTTTGTTTGGTTGCGTTTGCTATGTTTTCTTGCCCCTCGTGAACGCACCAAACTGACCACTCAGTCTGTTGAGTGTGTCTTTCTTGGATACAGTGATGAGCATAAGGGCTATTGGTGTTGGGATCCTGTCGGTCGTCGGATGCGTATTTCCCGGGATGTGACCTTTGATGAATCTCGTCCCTTCTATCCGCGTCCATCCTCCTTGGCTTTTTCTACGGAGGACATCTCTTTTCTTACATTTCCGGATACACCACCCTTTGTGCCCAGTATTCCTACTCGTCATCCCGCTGTTGCATATCCAACCCCGGCCTCTCCTATGGTTTCTTCTCCTCCTTCATCCCCTTCTCCACCTTCATCACCGATACATTCCCCGTCTCCACCTCCAGTGATTCCACCTCTTCCCTCCTTTCATTCCATTATACTCGTCGTCCACGTGTTGTGGATAAGTCTACAGATGTGCCCTCTACTTCTGGTGTGGCGTCTTCCTCCTCTCACCCGACTTATGGTCTTCGTTCTCTACCTTGTCCGCCCCCTGACCGATATTCTCCTCGTTATGGTCTTTCGACCGTTCTTGAGCCAACTTCTTACCGAGATGCTATTGTTCATCCTGAATGGCAATTTGCGATGGCAGAGGAGATTGCTGCCCTTGAGCGCAACGACACATGGGACCTGGTTTCTCTTCCTCCCCGTGTTCGTCCCATCACTTGTAAGTGGGTCTATAAGATTAGGACTCGCTCTGATGGTTCTCTTGAGCGTTATAAAGCTCGTCTTGTGGCTCGTGGCTTTCAGCATGAGCATGGTCGTGATTACGACGAGACTTTTGCTCTTGTGGCCCATATGACCACTGTCCGCACACTTCTTGTCGTGGCCTCTGTTCGCCACTGGTCTGTGTCCCAGCTTGATGTTAAGAATGCATTTCTTAATGGTGAGTTGCGTGAGGAAGTTTATATGCAGCCACCACCTGGGTATTCAGTTCCTGATGGCATGGTTTGTTGTCTTCGTCGCTCTCTATATGGCCTTAAGCAAGCCCCCCGTGCTTGGTTTGAGCGTTTTGCCTCTGTGGTCACTGCAGCTGGTTTTTCGCCCAGTGCTCATGATCCAGCGTTGTTTGTCCACCTTTCTGCTCGTGGACGCACTCTTCTTCTATATGTTGATGACATGATCATCACTGGCGATGATTCTGAGTACATTGCCTTTGTTAAGGCCCGTCTCAATGAGCAGTTTCTTATGTCTGATCTTGGTCCTCTTCGTTACTTTCTTGGGATTGAGGTTTCCTCCACCTCTGATGGCTTTTCTATTTCTCAAGAAAAGTATATGCATGATCTTCTTGCTCGTGCGGCTCTTAGTGATGAGCGCACTGCAGAGACTCCTATGGAGCTCAATGTTAACCTTCGCGCTTCTGATGGTGAGCCATTGTCTGATCCGACGCGTTATCGTCATCTTGTTGGGAGTCTTTTCTATCTTGTTGTCACTCATCCGGATATCTCATATCCTGTCCATATTCTGAGCGAGTTTGTTTCCGCTCCCAGTTCAGTTCACTATAGTCATCTTCTTCGTGTTCTACGATATCTTCGTGGCACGATCTCTCATCGTCTCTTTTTCCCCGTTCTAGCTCATTACAGCTCCAGGCCTATTCAGATGCTACGTGGGCTAGTGATCCTTCGGATCGCCATTCACTTTCTGCTTACTGTGTTTTTCTTGGTGGTTCTCTCATTGCCTGGAAGACGAAGAAACATACTGCAGTTTCCCGTTCGAGTGCAGAGGTCGAGGTGAGAGCTATGGCTCTTCTGACGGCAGAGGTGGCTTGGTTATGATGGCTACTGGAGGATTTTGGTGTTTCTGTTACTACACCTACCACCCTCTTGTCCGACAGTACAGGTGCTATCAGTATTGTGCGGGACCCCATGAAGCATGAGCTTACCAAGCATATTGGTGTTGATGCTTCCTATGTGCGCGCTGCTGTGCAGGATCATGTTATTGCTCTTCAGTATGTACCTTCCGAGTTACAGCTAGCGGACTTCTTCACGAAGGCGCAGACTAGAGCACAACATAGATTTCACCTCTCCAAACTCAGTGTTGTGGATCCACCATGAGTTTGAGGGGGGGGGGGGGTGGTGTTACAGTTATATTAGTGATGACTTTTGGTCTTTTGCGGTCTAGCCTTTTGGCATCCTCATGTACTTGTATATATGCTGCCTTTGGCCTTCTAATAAGATTAAGTTGCTTTCTCTAACAGTAGGAATAGAAGGAAAGTATCTCTCTGTCGATTGCATGTATCTCTTACTTTCCTAAACTAACTAATTTACTTGCCACTAAACAACAAATTTGCCAAGGGTAATTTCGTCCTAACATGTCTATAATTATATGCCTTAGTCACCGTGCCAAAAATAATACACCTTACATAAAGGAACGGAGGGAATCCCACACGTGCTTGTGGGCCGAAAATAAAAAATGTATTTCAAAGCAGTTTCAGCACACCAAATGGGAATCCCACACGTGCCTGTGGGCCACTTTGCTTATTGCTAAAAAGGATATTCGCTAAGAACTTGCAAAAAAATAGAACTACATATGTTGCTAAACGGCCTCAGAGTTATAGAAGCATCATCACATATCTTAAACAAATAACATGCCTTTCTCCACTGATAATCAATGATTGTGTTAGGCCTTCTCACAATCATACCGCGGACACGGCATACATGGCCCAGATCTTCATGAATCTGTATTTCATGATTGCAGACGTTGTTCACCTCTTTCTCATTGGCTGCCTCTTCAAGTGTGTCGAGCTGGCGAATAAATATAACTAAATCATTACGACAAACAACATAAATCCAAATAAACAATTTACTGAAGATTAAGTTTGCAGATTTCTCTTATTGAGCTGAGCTCATCTATTCTCAAACTTAACAAGTTGAATCAATTTGCAGACAGAGCACGCTATTATAAGCACAACTATCAAATTACAAAATGATATGTTTCAAAATGTTGCAGCAACAAAAGTCATAAATCTGTGATTATAATTTGTACCTTAGAGCTTTCAAGTGCCACTGAGTACTCATTCCAAAAATCTTCAAGACCATCACTTTCCTTTTCTTGTATATTTTCTTCCTCCATAGGCTCGTCTTCCCCCACAGGATTGTAAGGTTCTGAGGGCAAATCAAATACTGCTGGATTTGCTTCATTTTTTCTCTTTTTCTTGGCACAATTTTAACCTTCCCATCTACTTGGGAATTTGGATCAACTTTTCGTTTATTTTTCTCTCCTTAGGAAGTGAACGAAAAACTTGTGTTTCTGCTATTTTCTCCTTATGGGTAGCGACCTACATTGAGCAGGAAGAGTTACAGCTGGAAGATGAAAACTTTCAGCATTCAATTGGAATAGATTCAGCAAATTTCAAACAATTATACTCCATTATTTTCAGTACAAGAGAAAGGGGTACTTGTGAACTAAGATGTGTCAAATAATTATGGATGAACATTAAAAAAATTGAAAACAATGATAACAGCAGTGCAAAGTTGATGCTACTAATTTGTCATTACAGACATGTAGAACAAAAAATAACAATATAACTCTCAGTAAAAAATGCAAGTGAAACGTACATACAGCCAGATCATGGATACGTTCCTCCTCAGGTCTTTTCTGCAATATAACTCTCAAACAGAACTGCTGATGGTTGATAGCTGGCCGAAGGACTATATGGAACAATTTGACTGTTTTGATCTCTAGCATGCATTGTCTCATTTACTTCATCAATTTCTTCGGTTACCTCTCATGAGAGCACCAGCCTGTTCTGATGGTATCAGCTATTTATGTTTTTCAGGTGTGAGCTGTTTGTTTTTCTCAGGCGTCAGTTATTTGTGTGCTCCTGTGCTTTCATCATCATCATCCGAATCAAGAACTATTATGTCACTCTTTTTCTGTTCTCTTTGCTCAATAGAATTGGCCATATTAGTTTTAACACTCGGCCCATAACTCAGAGCGGGCTCAGGCAGAGTAGAAAGGAAAGTTAACAATTGGACCTTCTGAGCATACAAGCTGTCCCACTCCTCGGTAACACTGCCACATCCCCAGCTGCGAATCTTATTTGCAGTAAGTGAAAGATTATTGATGGGGTCGGAAGGCTTTCTTTTTCTGCGGTAATACATGCCTACAGAAAGATATGACTAATTAGTTATTATCATAGAAGAGCGAAGAAATAAATTTGCACCAGCAATGGAAGTAGCACTTCTGCTGATGTTGCATATAAGCCCCATGCAAGGTGGACAAGAAAAATGTGGGATGCATACAAGGCAATCATAAGTAGAAGCACAGACAGTTACATGTGAAGAACTATAATGATCATAAAATGCAGCGGCCATTATGTAGTAGTCAACCCACTAATTGTTTAACACAAGCATAGTAATTGATGAACAAATAGGCACCTTATTCATCAATTCTTTCTCCTAGGTTTACTAGGTATCTTTATTTTTGGCATCGAGCTCTGTGCTTCACCTGGTACAATTCAATTCAAGTAGTAATGAAACTTTATGCATAAAGCTAGTAGCTAGTAGCAACTAGAGATACACTAGAAATATCACCTACAGTAAATTCAGTCCAAATTCAAATACTGTTCTTTGCTTCTAATAATGCACAGAATACCCAGAAAAGGAGTCTCTAAAGAAAAGAAAAACACAAAGGTGATGTGAGTGTAAAGGGCAGTGGAAATACTTCAACTGGGCAAACTATATTCACACTAGCATTACAAAGAGCAAAGTTGCTTCAATACCTACAAATATACAAGCTTGCAAACAACAATGTACTAGCAGGAAACAGATCACCACAATAACACCCATGACTGTGTCCAGCATAGCAAAGATCAATACTCATGAAACAACCAGAAAGTGGAAACCTGCCAACTGATGTGGTCTCATTTGCTTTTCATGTCTTGGATGAATAGCAATGTCTAACGCAATGAGTTCTTCAGCGACTCTTAACATCACCAACGACAATATCGTTAGAATCCTTTCAACGCATTTCACAGAAATATGATCTTGACCTTGATGCCTGACATGAGGTAAACTCAATTCCAATGATACATTTAAATTTCATGAATGCCATGAAAAACATTGAAAATAATGATAAGCCAAAGTTCCACATTTGTTACTAAACCCATGTCCTGCGCAATATTGCCAGGCCACATCATCTATCTATCTATTTTATACTAAAAGCACAACATGGTAGAGATAGAAAAGTAGACTATAAATTCTCACAAAAAGGTAAAACATCCAACCGTTGGTTGAACAGACCAGCTTATTGATCAAATTTTTGCACAAACTATTCCGTTTCAAAAACAAAAAATGTTTGAGCACAAACTGCATGAACCACATCCTACCATTGTTTATCCTCGCATACCTGTCATTTTTATAATGCATGGCAACAATGCATCTAAAAAAAGTGTTGCTTCCACTTTTGGAGAAGCAGGAAACAATAATCTGCCATGCTTCTGTTCTAGATTCTCGTTAACAAATCCAAACATGTATTAGTCTACAAAACAATATCTCAAATACCCCTGTTAAGCTAGAAAACAACCACAGAATTGACTATTAAGCTTCCCACAAAAAATATTTGAAGATAGGGCTATACTGCTACCGTAGCCCTATGTTTTTTGTAGACATAACAGAAAGCCAGGCGCACAAAGCCAACAAACAGATTGCATAAGCTACAACCATAAGCATCAACAAATCTATTGTATTAACTACTAACATAAGCATCAACAAAATCTGATACGATTCCATTTATCAATGCTAAACTACCACATCTATTACCGTTGTCCCTTACACTTTTATATGAATCTCA
The DNA here is from genome assembly GCF_018294505.1 of Triticum aestivum. Taxonomy (NCBI): domain Eukaryota; kingdom Viridiplantae; phylum Streptophyta; class Magnoliopsida; order Poales; family Poaceae; genus Triticum; species Triticum aestivum. The sequence goes on along the minus strand of NC_057808.1, from coordinate 416,372,284 downwards.
AGGAACAAAACAAGCAATTAATCTACATAGGCAGAGAAATGAGCAGTAAACAAGCACAAACCAAAGTCAGGAAGTCAAGATTAATGCACATACCTCAGCGAAACACAAGGGCCTTCATCTTATGGATTCCCATTAGCATACAGAACTACAAAAGGCAGCAGATCTGCACTCCTCACCGTACACACAGGAGTCAGACCAGGCAGAAGTTAGAATCGCATCACAATATCACATGGTCAAATTTGAGCGCAAACTCCTACCAATATTTATCTTTTATGCATGGCAACACTACACCTAAAGAAGCGGTGCTTCCACTTTTGGACAAGCATCATACATGAAGTCGTTTATTCTTTACAATTTCTTCGACAAAAAAACAAACTTGAGTTCATCCAAACACATTTAACAGAAGAAAGAAACCCTAGCTGCCAACAAGAGCAATCTCCTCTCCCCTCAGCCTCCGACCGACGATCCGTCGCTGCGGCGCAGAGGGGAGAGGATTCTCTTTCTTGTCCTTTGTGCACTAGGTTTTGGTCTCACAGCGCCGTCGCTCCTACCCTGATGGCGGTGTCATCTTGATAAAAGTCCTCCAGCTCCAATCCCGTCTCGGTGATGCCTGTTGCGGCGTTGTTGAGGTGCCTGGAAGTTTTCGTCCCCATTTTTCTTTATGGACGACAGGCTGGTTATTTGTGTTGTCCGTCAGCATGGATCCATGTGCATCGTCAAGGCAACATCGTGTTCTTTACCAACCTCTTCTCTCAAGCCTTTGCAAGCAAGAACGCCGACTTGGTCTGACGATGCTAGCCCCGATGGCATCTTGACACTGGTCTAGTTAGGGTCGCCCAGCCCTTCTCTTGAGCCAGAGATATAACTAAATGTATCACCATGCAATTATATGCAGGCTAAAGAAGGTAAGCATTGGACTATCCGAACTACATGTCAACATGGTCCTTAGATGCAGAAAGATTGTTTTGATTTGATCCAGAAATTCCATACAAAAGGGTCCTAGTTCTATGTAGTCAAATCTGAATGGCAAAACAAACAACACTTTACTGGCTGTACCAACTGCCAAGATAGCATACCAGTACTAATGAGGGTCCAATTGTTTAGCATTGCAAATTAAAAGATGTACACACTAAATCTGCAGGTCTTCAAAGCTACTATGTTTAACTGTGGACAGCCATTGGCCTTTATACAAAGTCTCCAGCATGATGTCTTGTTCATACAAAATAAATAGATTGCCAAACAATGTTCAGTTTATGTTGAAATAAGCGCATGACATGACCAGAGCGGAGAATACATTAGAGGCATCCAGATAAGGTATGATGGGAAAATAGCTCGGTGCAGAAAGAATCCAACAGCTAAATTAGAGTGTACTATAATGCATTAAGGCATATTCGAATAACCAGAGTATTGCACAAAGAATCGAGGTCAAGAAACTAGGTGAACATCAAAAACCTGCTGCAATTATTACTACTTCAACTGTGAAGTTACACAAGATAAGACTGGGTAGGCTCATTCATGTCAGGCCATTCCTCATAACCTACATTGACTAACACAGTGATTTTTCTATTAAGCGCCAAGGATCGAGAGACTGGGGTTGAAAACGTAAGGAGAAGCCATAAAATGGAAAGATCCATTATATGTTACATTAACATTACTCATGGCCAGAGTAGTTGTACAAAATGATTGCTGTGTGAATCTGCGAAACCACACACCACTGACTTGAATCAAACATACCGGTCTTTGTGTAGACAAACCAAACATCCATTTAACTACTATGTCATGCAATCTAATCCAATCCAATTCAAATTCATGGATAAATTTGAAAAACATTGCAAGGTCAAATTGATGGGCAAATAGGTTCCTGTTTTTAGGGTCATGGCCAAATAATTTCCTCTGAACTAACGCACACCCAACATTTCTGCTTGAGTTGCACATTTGTACGGAGCAGTCGCAGTGTCGCACCATCTGAGAATAATTTTACAGAGCTAGCATCTTCTACTTTTGTTCTTTCTAGAATAAACATGGAAAGATGCATCATTTTCTTAGAAGAAGAGCCAAAGCGGCTGATACAACGTTTTTTGGCCTACTGTGCTAACCTGCAGGATTAGCAACCAAAATTGGCAATTTCTATTGACAATTACGGTGACAGCTGACAAGAGAAGTATACAGAAACTAAGGGACGATTGCGGCTTGCCTCAGCTCCCTAGCGGCTGCTGCTTCACCCGTGGTGCGGGTGCGGCCATGCGCCACGACGCTGCCTGTCGCTCCGCCTCCCAACCATCCTCCTACGCAGCGCGCTCGCCACCGCTGACCGCGAATACGATACCACGCCGCACCTGCTGCCGCCGCCGCCATCTCCCTCTCCGTCTCCTAGAGGGGCCCTCTGTGTGAGCCCGCCCGTCAGACAGCAGTGGCTCTCAGTGGGCTTTCCCGACTGGGCCTCCATAATGTACATCGAACACAATTAAGAGGCCCACTACCAACCTCAAACACCATCACCATTAAGGCTCATCATCCCGCCATCTTCCTCCTCTGCTCGAATCCTCCCATGCCCCATTCTAAAAAAAATGACTCCTCGCCGTTTCCTCCTTCCTCGCCGGCGGCGCGGTTGGACGGAGAGATCCCCTACTATCTGCCACGGGCGGCGGGTACACACACCCGCCACCGATGAGGACACGGTACGGCACAACACAACCAAAAAGATCTTCACAATTCCCAAGCATCCACCGGAAATCAGGACGCCCGGCGGGCAGTTCCGCGCATCCCTCCCCTGCCAACGCGAGCCTCGCCCGAAACCGCAAGGAATCCTACCACTCCAACCCCGCGTGACGCCCACACACTAAGGAACATGGATCGAGAGTCATGGCATATGGTTACTTGGTTGGCCGAAGTGTGATGGACACAATTGTGGCAATTTAGCCAAAAGAGCATGACAGGTGGGCTAGGTGACTAAGTGATTATGAACCGAACACAATCGATCTTGCCTGAGTAACCCAACAACAGAAAACATCATTGCACCGAACAGAACATTGCTTATCTTCAAGATAAGCAGCTTAAAGAGCACCAGGCACATGCCATGTCATGGACCTTGTGTAATCCACAATAAAACTATATTGATGTAATATGCCCACCAAACAGAAACCTTTTACTTTTGTAAAACATTGGTGATATGAAACCTTCAGTTGCTCATAACTGTATTGTATGGGCCACGCAGATACATGATAAGTTACGGTACAAAATGACAAACTAGAGCATCTCATACAACATTTAACTTTAAAAAACCAATTCCAGTTCTAATATAGGCTCATCATAGTGTATCAGGTAAAGCCTGAGAAACAATTAATCAAGTTGTCCATTCTCACCCATGCGGTAACATAAGCAAGGAAGAATTTGCAAATTGATGGTTTCAGATTGATATATAAGAAACTGAGACCGACAAAATTTATCGCCTAGCACGAGCCATCAGTTTACCTTGGACGGACCAGGAAGGAACTGGAGGTCCAATTTGACTGAGTATCGGTCATGCATATCAAACAAATAACCTGCAAAAAGAAGCACCATTGTTTATTTCAAGCCCACAACCAAACAAGTGTCAATTTCGTGCTATAACACTGACATATTTTGGGATAGTGAGACACAAACAAAGTAAGGGATTATGCTAACTGTAGAAAGTCTGAAACCAATCATCTAGGGAACAAAGTTGATGCACTAAAATACTAAAAAAAAAGGAAAAATAGTAGTAGCAATACGAGGCACTTATCTCAATATTCAGGTAAAAGTTATCTGGCAGATGCTGGATATGAAATGAATAAATGCTACACTTATATTTGCAAGATGTGGGATACATAAACAATAGTTAACACGCAACCTACTGGAAGTGAAACATAGCAGAAAAGAATAGAGCAAAGGGATGTATTCTCTATTCTGCATGCAGATTCTAGCATGTAAACTCTAGCTCAGTAAGAACAGGAAAGCTATGCGAACAAACAATGAAACAATCAACAAGGGTTGATAACTGCCGTAAGTACTTATGTAAGAGTCACAACTTGGGAACACAACGATATTGATACAAAGGATGTGCAGACCAAAGCTCAAAAGAATTGGTAACGTAAGTATCAGGTATAGAATACTACTCCCTCCGTTCCTAAATATTTGTCTTTTTAGAAATTTCAAATGGACTACCACATACGGATGTATATAGACATATTTTAGAGCGTAGATTCACTCATTTTGCTCTGTATGTAGTCACTTGTCGAAATCTCTAGAAAGACAAATATTTAGGAACGGAGGGAGTAGAATGTAAGGGACACAGTTTCGACTGACAATGATGTTATATTCACCTTGCAGAGACTTCATGGCAGAGAAGGCTTCGGCAGAAGTTTCAAAGTCAGCATAAGCTATTACATGTCGATTACTATATCCTGTGTTGACCAGCCTTACTGCACAGAACCCAGTAAAAGGGCGATATATATCTAGAGAAGCAAGAGTCAAGGAGCTGAAGCACTAAATGGTGCAAGCTAAACACAAAAGAAAAGACTGAGACATAAGATTGGTAAGAACATAAACATACAAGATAGTTCCCTTATTAATTAAATGACAAATAAACTCAAAATAATAATAGCAAAGGATACGTGCAAGTTCCCGTCTGATACAGTTGGGTGGGAAACCTTCAACATGTAGGGTGTTTGATGCGTCTGAAGGAAGATGTGGCTCATAAGAACTAACAGAAAGCATCTGTAAAGATGCACCAGGTCAAATAGAATAATCCAGTACTTCACATTTACTGATGAAGCTGCTAGTCTTAATGAGGAACAAGGAATTGTTGTGTTACCTCATTGTTTATGTAAGGCCCATAAGGCAGTCCCATTGATTCATCAAATCCAGCCATTTCCAGCTCAAAACCAGTCATCCGCACCAAAAGGCATGTCTACAGAAGGGTGTAATAACTAAATTATATGCATGTATATGTTACTGGGAATGAATGAACTTCTAAAAGACATTGAGCGGCACGTGACTCGTGATTGCTAACAAACAGGGCTAAAGGGGGACGTATCCCTCCCTTAACTGCCCACTGTTAGGTAAAAGTGAGACCACTCCACCAATAAACGCAGATAGCACCCAAGCGGATAGGTAGAAGTGGGACCGCTCCACGAATAAACATGGATAGCACCCAAGTGGAGTCCCCGTGGGGATTCAAACACAGATGTGTAGGTTCAACAACCTGAACTCCTACCATTGGGCTAGCGCTCAGTTCTCTAACTCATGATTGCTTGAAATTATTAATTATACCTACCATTTAAAAAGCAAGCCCGATAAAAATAAACAGGACAGCATTAACTAAAGTGTGGATCTAACTATGTCACATATATCAAGAAATGGACATCTGGAGAGGGGGAAAAGGCAATCTCGCTGTTACGGCATTACCAATGTGAAAAGGGTTTAAATAAGTTAAAAAAGTGACGAGCATGTCAACGTTTCAGTATCGTTTGCTAATGATGACCTCATTTGTCATCTATGAGGTTAAAATGGACCTATGCACGCTGATTTTTCATAACACGCATTAACAGGACAGCATTAACTAAAGTGTGGATCTAACTATATCACAGATCAAGAAAGGGACATCTGGAGAGGGGGGAAAGGCAATCTTACTATTACAGCATTACCAATGTGAAAAGGCTATTACAGCATTACCAATGTGAAAAGGGTTTAAATAAGTTAAAAATGACGAGCATATCAACGTTTTAGTATCGTTTGCTAATGATAACCTCATTTGTCATCTATGAGGTTGAAATGGACATATGCACGCTGATTTTTCATAACACGCGTTAACATGAGAGCATTAACTAAAGTGTGGATCTAGCTATATCACATATCAAGAAAGGGACATCTGGAGAGGGGGGAAAGGCAATCTCACAGTTACGGCGTTACCAATGTGAAAAGGGTTTAAACAAGTTAAAAAAATGACGAGCATATCATCTATGAGGTTGAAATGGACATATGCACGCTGATTTTTCGTAACAAGCATTAAAGATATTCACACGCATTGATAAATGTAGGGGACTTTTTGAGATGAGAAAAATCTAAGCTGCCAACTGAAGAGATGGTGATTTATTTAACCTATCATGCAGCTCAGCGATGACAAAAATATACAACTAATGCCCAAACGGCAATTAGTCATACTCAATAAAATATTGGAAGAGTACTAATAGGAAAGAGGAACTAGCATTATTAAACTATTAATTGCTGTGTCAAAAGTAAGGGTGCGACCGTGCTACGACGCAGCAGCATGCAAACCCTAAGCTAGATCGACCAGATTGACGTAAGCACTATTGACCAATTCAGGTTTTTAAAGATTTATAATATATTTGGTCATATGATGTCCATTTCAAAGCTCTTTAGAACAATAGTAGAAATATGTGCTGTCAGTTTTGCGCCAATGTCTTTAACATAGCAAAAGCTGGGCAACACTTAATCCACATGTCAAAATGCTACCAACATCATAGAGAGAGAAATCCCAGAACTGTATCCTATAACTATCCTAGGATTTTTCTTTGAAGATTTAACAGAAAAACTTAGGCTAATGAGACAATAATCTGCCATACTTATGTTCTAAATTCTCATTAACAAATCCAAACCTTCAGTCTACAAACCTGATGCAGTGATGCTTATAAACAGGTACAATCTAACAATCAACAACATCTCGAATATCCATGTTGAACCATAAGAGAAACAACTGCAGCGTTGACCATTAAGCTTCCCAGAAAAAAATCAAAGATATTTCTATAGCCATATGCTTTTTACCTAGACATAATCAAAAGCCTAACCGTACATATGGCCAACAAACAGACAACTGTATAAGCTACAAACATAATAATAATAATAAAGTATTGTATAAACTACAACCATAAGCATCAACAAAAATCTACTCTATAAACTACAACCATAAGCATCAACAAAATCTACTCTATAAACTACAACCATAAGCATCAACAAATCTGATAAGGTTTCATTTCTCTCTGCTAAACTTTTATATGAATCTGCAGGAACAAAACAAAGAATTAATCTAACAGAGGCAGAGCATTGAGCAGTAAGCACAAACCAAAGTAGTCAGGACGGTGACGCTTGAGAGGAGGGGGGCCAGCTGGCAAAGGCGGCTGTGCCACCATCTGTACGGCCTGTGGGAGATGCAGCGCCGCCATCGGTGGAGGGCTGGCACGCAACAGCGGCTGGCCCATCATGTATCCGGCATGTGGAGGCTGCTGCACCGTCATTGGTGAAGCGACATCATAGAAGGACGGAGGTGCCATCATGGATGGAGGACCCCTGGGGAAAGGCAGAGGTGCCATCACAGGTCTGCCTTGTAGGGGCAGGGTCATGACCAGCTCCCGCAGGGGCATCGGCACCACCGTGTTCACGCCCTGGACCGTCTTCATCACAGGCGCGCCTTGTGGCGGCGGCGGGGGCGGCAGCACCGTCAAAGACCCTTGCTCGGTTGGGAGGGCCCCAGGAGCGCCATACATCCCCGCCGACGCCGCCGCGCTGGCCTGGTGGACCGGGTTGGCGGCGAGCACGGGAGAGTTGGGGTTGGCCACGGCAGCCTGGTGGAGCGGGTCGGCGGCGAGCAGGGGCGAGTTGGGGGCGGCAACGGAATCCTGGTGGAGCGGGTGTGCGGCGGACGCGGATGGATTGCGGGCGGCCATCTCTGGCGGCTGGTGGCGGAGAGAGCAGGACGTGCCGGATCTACTCGCCGGAGTGGGTTAGGGTTTCGGGGGCCGGCGGCGGGTGAGGTTCGGAGGAGGCGCGGGCTAGGGCTAGGGAAACGAGGCATCCTTATATACGACGGCGCGTGCTCCGGGTTGCCGATTGTGGCATCCGGCCGTGGCATCGGGGTCGCCGTTGAGGAAGGAAACGCGGAAACGGCGAGGAGGCGCGGCGCGCGTGCCTGGCGAGTGTGAGCGCGCGGAGGCGGCAGTGCGAATGGGTGCGTGGGTTTCGCGTCCCGGGCCTGCGTGGGTTGCTGGTGCAAACTCTGTGCTATGTGACTAGCGGCAGTAACATAGAGTAGTAACATAAGTGTGGTAACATGCAAAGCTTCATTTATTACGTTATAGACTCATATTGCATTGGGACATGTGATGTTACAGTAACTAGCTAAGTTACTAGTACTACATCTCTCATCATTAACTCATTGCCACATAAGCAAAATTGCTGAGTTGGACTCGATGTTACTACCGAAGTTACTCCCACTGTGGCTAGTCTGTGGGCGATATGAGCCCAGGCGACGCAGGCCCAGAGTGCAGGTTTTGACTGTCCCATGGCACGGAATTGGATAGCCAGGGACAGCTACAAACGTCCAATTGCATCCACTGTCATCCGGCGACAAGCCTCGGGCAGCAACTGTCACAAGAACGGGAGGCAGGAGAGGATGGAACGCGCCAGCCGAAGGCATCGCAAAGATCCATGTGGACGGAGGACTCGCAAGGAATGGGAGACGGGGGGCGGCAGCCTCGATTTGTCGGGATCATACTGGCAAATACCTTGGTTCGTCGGCTATGGTCTTCGATCTAATTACGGACCCTCCTACGCTGGAAGCGCTTGCTTGTAGAGAAGCTCTGTCTCTTGCACTCGATTTATCTTTAGATCGAGTTGTTATCGCATGTGACTGTAAAACACTGGTGGATGAGATAGAGAAAGGTTCGGATGGGAAATATGGTATGATCATTAAGGAGATTGTTGCAAGGGCAAGGGAACTTACTAGCTGCAAGTTTGTTTTTGAAGGCTGGGCAATGAATGTTGATGCCCATAATTTAGTGAAGTTCTCTACATCCTTAGAAGAAGGACGTCATGTGTGGCTGGGGACACCCCACGACCCTTTTGCAATTCATGTAAACCTGACCATTGAGTAATAAAGTTTGGTTTACCGCTCAAAAAAATCCACTGTCCAAAAACCCCTCAAAAATAAAAAATCCACTGTTCAAAACCCGCCCACTCGGGTGGCGGAGCTCACTACTACGGCGTCACGGAGGGAGGAACTTGTTCGCTCGGTTTTTCACCCCTCTTGAAGCACAAGCTATACTTAGAATTCCGCTATGCACTAGTAGAATCTCAGGCTTTTGGGCGTGGAACAAAGAACATCGAGGCATATTTACAGTCCGCTCGGCCTACCGTGTGATTGTGAGAACAAAACTTAACATAGAAGAATGGCTTGAAGAAAGGGAAGGCTCATCTCGCACTACTTGAGAAAGCAGTGAGTGGAATTCGATTTGGAATGTTCAGGTTTCATCGAAACTTCAAGTGTTCATTTGGTGACTAGCGCATCACTCAATTCCATCTGGTGAAGTGCTTCGTCGCATGAACATGGCTACCGCAGGAGCATGAGCTCTGTGCGGGGCGCATGATACCTGGCGGAATCACTAGTAGAAAAAGGGTCAAATGTTCAGCTCATTAGTCCCGGTTTGTATTTTGCTGGCACTAATGTGACCATTAGTGTCGGTTCCAACGGTTAGGCGGGCCGCTCTCATTAGTACCGGTTCGTGCCGAACTTTTAGCACCGGTTCGTGCCACAAACCGGTACTAAAAAGAGTGGTGGCAGGATGTTGTCGGACTGGGCCCCTACAGCACCTTTGGTACCGGTTCTTGCCACGAACCGGTAATAAAGGACGTCCTATATAAACCCTTCGTCCACCCGAACTCGCTCTGTTTTTCCCCTTTCCCCTCTCCTCTCTGTTCTTCCCCTCTACCCTCGAGCTCATCACATATTTTGCCCAAATTTTGTCAAGATTTGAAGGCCCCCATCCATTCAAGTGATCACAAAGATAAGCAACTTTGTCCTTTCATCTCTCATTGCTAGATTAGCTCTTGCAATGCTTTATATAGTCATTAATTTGTGGGTTTTAGTAATTTGGGAGGAATTATATGTGGTCGTTTATTTGATTTATATGCAATTTGAGCTCAAAATAACTCTTAGTTTGCATATATAGGTGTGGTTTACTTAGTTCCTTCCCGTCTCCGTCCTAACCACTGTCGATCGTCCGCACCGTCCTGTCGCCGGCACCACCTTGTGGTGAGCCTCTTGTTCTTATCTTTTTTATATAAAAAATCATGTTTGTGTGATTTAGATATATAGTTACTTGTATAATTATCTTACCCGCACGTTGTTTGTTATACATAGTGCCATGATTTTGATATCCGTCCCCGTCGGCCCTTGTCCGTGTTATGATTCGGATGTGGTATATTCTCTTTTAAAACTATTTGTTGCATTTCGTGTTCATGATAAATTATGCCCATCAAGTTGACATAGATATTTTTATCTAGGAGGTATGTGAACCGGAAATTCCAACCAACCCTATTGTCGAGAGGTTAAATTTAGTTGAAAGAGAAAATGAGTATTTGAAAGAAAAATTGAAAAGAATTGAGGGGGAGAAGATGGAATTGGAGTTGCATGTTGCCGATGTCGTCGATGATCACAAGATCAAGATGGAGAAAATGCGCTTGAAGATTAGAAAGATTAGAAAATATGCCATTGATAGTGAGGTTTGGTATCATTATGCTGTTGGACCAATTGTTACCTTAGTTGAGATCTTGATCGCATTTGTTGTTGCATTTAAATGCTTTAGCTAGAGAGTTATTTGTATGTTGCATTTAGGTGTTGTATGAACTTTATGTATGAACTTGTATTAATTTGATCTTTTCGGTGTTGTGTAATGAAGATGAGCCGACAATGTATGTACGATGACCGATGCTCTCCCCAGTTCATTAATGGCGTGCATAGTTTTCTGATTGCGGCTGAGGCAAACAAGTGGGCGGATGGTTTTATGCCTTGTCCATATGCTGGTTGTAAGAATGATCACAATTACTCTAACTCAAGAACCATTCACGTCCACCTGTTTGAGTCTGGTTTCATGCCCCACTATAATGTTTGGACCAAGCACGGAGAAAGAGGGGTTATGATGGAAGAAAATGAAGAAGAAGAGGACGACGATAGCTATCCTAGCCATGGGTTCCCTGAATACGATGATACAACAATGGGGGAAGAAGCTGAGCCGGCAATGCGGGAAAAAACCGAGCCGGCAATGAAGGAAGAAGCTGAAGAAGAGGCATCAGATGAGCCCGCTGATGATCTAGGTCGGGCCATTGCCGATGCAAAGAGAAACTGCGCAAGTGAAAAGGAGAAGAAGAAGTTGCAGCGCATGTTAGAGGATCACAAGAAATTGTTGTACCCGAATTGCGAAGCTGACAAGAAAAATGTGACGCCCGGATCATTAAGCTACAGTAAACCTCTGCTAATGACGCCATGTCATCACTGTTACTGTTGTTAAACTCGCGTTGGTTCAAATTCCGTTCAAATTCAAATTTAAAATCAAGACAAAATAAAAGTTTTCAATTGTCAAAACTAAAATGCTCAAGTTGTTACAAATAATCACTTGGTAATCTTGGTGGAGAAACCACGATTTTACAGGATGGTTATATGCTCTAAAATTAAAGTAAAAGAAGGTACAAAAGAAAAATAGGAAAGCCCCTCCCTCCCCACTGGGCCTCTCGGCCCACCTGGCCACCAGCCAGGCCGGCCCACTCCCCACACCCCTCCCTGGCCTATATGGCCCTTCCCCGAACCTGAAACCCTAGCCCGGTCGCCCCTCGATCCCCCACTCGCCCCCACTTCCCCACGCCCCACTCCTCCCTCCCTGATCCAGATCGGGATCAGGGGCACCCGAGCACCGCCGCCCCAACTGCGACGACCGCGCGACCACGCGCCCCGCCGCCGGCGCCCAACCCGGCACCGCCCCACCGCCGTCATCCTCGCCTCCTCCCCTCCCGATCTGGGAGACCCGACGCCGCGCCCG